>NC_138982.1:128844648-129444648 GCF_964341445.2 Mesoplodon mirus | reverse complement strand
TTTAGTTGGTATAAACGTTCTTTTATACATAATTTTTGCAAAGAGTTTTGAAAGTATTTCTCCAATGTCTTCTGATTTCCAGCCTTTTTATTAAGAACTTTGGTGAACTTCTAATACTTCATCTGTTGCATAAAACATTCTTTCTGGAAGCTTCTAGTGGATTTTCTTTGCCTCAATTGCTCTTAAATTTCACAGTTGTTTTTTTCTTGGTCTGGGTCTTTTTTTTTTTATGGTGTGGGACAGTTGGTGAGCCCTTGTAATTAGGAAACCTCTGTTCTTTGGTGCTGAAATTTTTTTAAAATATATTTCTTTGATATTTTTCTCCATTTTCTCATTCTGAAACCTCTATCATTGGGATGTTGGAAGTCCTAAACTGATCATATAATTTTCTTAACCTTTTTAAATCCCACTTTATATCTGTCTTTTTTCAGAGTGTTCTTTCAGAGGCATGTTTCCACTTGAGTACCTGCTATCATCTATGCCAGTGCTGTCTAGTAGAAACTTAACTTGATCCACAAACATGAGCCACATATGTAAGTTAAAAATTTTAGAAGCCACATTAAAGAAAATAAAAAGAACGTGTGAAATTAATTTTAGCAATAAAATTAACCTATTTCAATATATTCCAAATTTTATTTTAACCTGTAATCAATATAAAAATGATTAATGAGATATTTCACATTTTGTTTTTGGATTAAGTCTTCAAATTCTAATGTGTATTTTACATAAATAGTACCTTTCGACTTGGACCAGATATATTTCAGTTCTCAATAAACACGTGACTGGTGGCTATTATATTGGACAGCATAGTTCTAGGCACTTGCAATACAAAATCTAATAAGTCACGATACTGTCCCAAAGAGCTTATGGTCAAAGTCAGATACACAAGAAAAAAAAAAAAAAAAAAGGAGAGCATTGTATAATAATTGCAGTGATAGGGATTTGTCCAGAAAAAAAGAAAAGCATCTAAATAAGATTGCAATTGCAGGAAAGGCATTCTTGAGGAAGGGATACTTACTTGGAGTACTAAAAGTATGTTTATATTGTTAAATTTTAGCAACTGATAACTGCAGGACATAATGTGGAAGAGTTAATCAATAACAGATTTCATCATCATTGCAGGCTAGCCTAATAGTTTGAAATTTAACTTGAAACCATAGGGAATAAATACTTTTAAATGTGGAAAAGTTGTGATCACAAGAATGTTTTTGAAAATATTCAAATTGTACAGTATAAAAGCCTGATGGGAAAAGGGATAGATTGGAAGGAAGGAGATCAGATAAGAATCTTGAACAGTCAGGCAGGCAGGCAAGAGATGGCATGAGACCAAATTACGGTGATGGTTGCAAGAGTGGAAGGTGAAGCAGATTGGAGACATTTGAACAAGGTCGACTCATAATTTAGTGACTGTTTGGATAAGGTCAGAGGAAGGAAGCAAGAGGGAGTGAGAGACATTATTCTGATGCTTCATGTCTGCCTTTGGGAGGGAGGAAGATGGTTTTATACACCAAGATATGAATTTCAAGAGCAGAAAAAAATGACTTGAGGTTACCAATGATGTGTTGCCTTTGGGGGATGATTTCCTGTTGGAAAACCCAGTAAAAATGCCCATTAACTAACTAAAAGTGGGTATGGAGATCAGCAGAAATACAGAAAGATAGACATGACAGTAGCCAGTATACACATATACGAATTTCAGTGGCCTAAAATAAACTAGGATCTCAGACACAATGCGATGTTTTCAAAGAGATGAAAAATGGATTGAAGTTAAAGGACACTAAGAGTATTTTTTAATGCAAACACCAGATGCAATGTGCAAAAAGATAGAAATGAAACACTTTCCTAATGACTTGCATGCATATTTTACTTGGCAAGACATTAAATTTGCCATGTTAATGATATAGTAGATAAGTTTGTTAAGTAAACCAAAGAGACAGCCATAGTCTTATTATTAAATATTCTTCAAAAGACGATTTAAAAGCTATTTTTATAGTTCACCAACATGTGTTCAAAGCAAAAATTGTATAGCTGAGCAAGGGGAAGATTTGTTTGCACCAGTCACCTCATGTTAGCTTTGTGTCCCTCTGTGCTGTGTTTACACTTGACAATTCAACACCACATAAGAGGGTTCTTTTCTTCAAACACCAAATACATGTGTCTTTTCCAACACCACTTCTCCAAGTCTCTGACACTAACTACCTATAGTTAGCATCAGATTCCACAGATTTAAGTGTTCAATTCTACAAGGCTTCCCACCTTCAACTGCCAACTGCAAGACCCAGGGCTCCCATACACCAGGAGTTCCCATGATGTTCTCCTCGGGTTTGATAATTTGCTAGAACAACTCACAGAATACAGGAAAGCACTTTATTTACTATTACTGGTTTATTATAAAGGATACGACTCAGGGGCAGCCAAATGGAAAATATGCATAGGGTATGGTAGGGGGGACGGGGCTTGGTGCTTGCATGCCCTCTCCAGGCCCACCACCCTCCCAAACACCTCAATATGTTCACCAGCTCAGAAACTTCCCAAAACCCATCGTTTAGGGGTTTTTATGGGGGTTTCATTTCCTGAGTACGACTGATTAAGTCATTGGCCATTGGTGATTGAATGCAATATCCAACTCCTCTTCCTGCCTTTAATTACGTGGTTGGTTCCTCTAGCAACCAGCCCCCATCCAGAAGCTATTTTGGGGTCCACCAAGAGTTGCCTCAGTAGTATAAATTCAGGTATGTTTGAAAGGAGCTTGTTATGAATAACAAAAGACACTCCTCTCACCCCATCAATCAGGAAATTCCAAGGGTTTTAGAAGCTCCATGTCAGGAATCAAAGATGAAGAGCAGATATATATTTCTCATCACAGTCCCCCTAATCCAGTTTTCTCTGGAGCATACTTCAACAACATTTTGTCAGCTTACAAAATAAGCACATTGATAATATCCCCCAAGAGGAAACATTAATATATTTGAAGGTGTTTAGAATAGTTTACAATCTTAGATTATGTGAGACGCTTCATCATCACCTTCATTACTTTAATTATGCAAACTTAAAGCAATAATAACAATAACAAACATCGATTGAACACATACCGTGTGCCAGCCAAGTAGTGCCAGAAAATGCCTCACACAGTTCAGATTGTTTAATCCTCACAAAAAAATGCAATAACATAGGGACTATTTTTGTGTCCATGTGCAGCTCTATTGCCATTGTCTTACAGATCCATCTCTCCCCTACATCCTGCTCTGCCCTATCAGGAGGGCTGCATTTCCCAGGCACTGTTTTTGGTGGTTTCTGGCTGGGTTCAGCCTGTGGGAGGCACTGGTGTGAGATTGGAGGGTGGAAGGAAAGTGAAGCCAAGGCAATTCTCCCTCCATTTGCCTCAGGCAGCAGTAATCTCCTTTCAAACTGCAGCTCTCACTGGGTACAGCATTTGTGCCACCCAGCAGCACCGTCCATAGAATGCCCCACCATGGGCCCAGAATCTGGAGTTTGGGAATGCCACCTCCTCCTGTTGCCATTCTATCCCTGGGTCAGTTGGTGGCTTCCTTTTGTGGCTAATCTCCCGGGCACCTCACCAGCTCCTGTTTGGCTTCTAAGCCCTTCTAGTACTTGTGTAAAGGCAGTATTATATTTATATAGAATGCTTCTGCTTTCCTAACTGGACACTGACATATACTTCTATATATATAATACATATAAAATTATACAAGTATATATTATATGTATATATGTGTATATATGTATACACCCACACACATATATACACATATGTATTTACAGTTGACCCTTAAACAACACCAGGGTTAGGGGCACCAACCCCTGCACAGCCAAAAATCCCTGTATATCTTTTGACTCTCCCTAAACTTAACTACTAATAGCCTACTGTTGACCAGAAGCCTTATCGATAACATAAACAGTCAACCACAAACCATAAGTTTACATTGTCTGTTTACAAGATGAATCATCTATCAGTATCTACATCAATATTGTCTTATATGATAAAAAATGATGTAGATGTTATACATATTACTAACACTAGACATCAAAAATGAAAAAAATAATGTGAAAAAGATATTCATATTTATTTACAGGTATAATGATTCATGCACTCATAGTGAAGAAGCAGCAATAGAATTGCTTTATGTTTGCCTAGTGTAATTGATGACATCATGTATAGTCTGTCAGTGTTTATGTGTGTAAGTTTTGATAAATTTTAACTTTGCATAGTCGATTCATGTATATTTTATGGTAGTAACTTAAAATAGACTAGTATCTACCTATATTTCATTCAATTATGACAACTTTTTCTTAATTTTTTCAATATCCCTAGGCTATATGGTTCATTTGTAAATTTTTTTCAAATTGTCACCAACCTCCAAAAATTTTTTAAATACATTTATTGAAAAAAATCTACATGTAAATAAACCTGCCCAGTTTAAACCCTTGTTGTTCAAGGGTCAACTGTGCATGTATATGAATTTATATATCATTATACATGCATATATATGACTTATACACTTATTTTATGTTCAAGAGAAGAAAGAATGATGCTTAGAGAATTTGAGAGCTTAAAATTAATAAGATCCCACAGCTCTAAAATGATTGAACCAGAGTTTTATCTCACATAAACAGGTCAAGATTTACACTCCTAGATATACTGAAGAGAAATGAAATACTCTAAAATTTATTTTTTTACAAGAGCTAAGAATGGAAACTACATTTAAATAAGGATTTTAAGCTCAAAAAAAAAAACTTTCTTGCACATTGTCTCTCCTTGTTTTGATTGTTTTACCCTTCCATTGGGCATTAATAATACGGTGCTGTATTAGTTTGTCATTGCTGCTGTAACAAATGATCACAAATTTAGTGGCTCGAAACAACACACATTTATTATCTTCCAGTTCTGTAGGTCAGAAATCTGACACGTCTCCTTCGGCTAAAATCAAGTTATTGGAAGGACTGCATTCCTCCTGGAGGCCTTTGTAGAGAATCTGTTTCCTTATCTTTTCTAGCATCTAGAATAAGCCACACTCCTTGACTCGTGGCCCTCTCCCTCCATCTTCAAAGTGAGTAACAGCAAGTCAAATCCCTCTCACTGTGCATCAGTTTGACTCCCCTTCTGCCTCCTTCTTTCATTTTTAAGGACTCATGATTGTATTGGATCTGCCAGGAAAATCCAGGATAATCTCCCAATTTTAAGGTCACCTGATTAGCATCAATTATTTCTCCTTGGCAGGTGATACAACATACTCACTGGTTCTAGGGATTTTGACATGGACTTTCTGAGGGAGGAGGCATTATTCTGCCAACCACAAATACCATTTTTTTTTTATGATGAGCTGATTATTTCCCTACTACTTTATGAGCTCTTCACCAGCACATCTTATTACTCTCTGCTTTGTCTGTGGTGTCTTGCACAAAATAGGCAATCAGTAAAAGTGATTTATTGATGCTGATCTAACAAGAACTTGTTCTATCTTGTGTGATAATAAATTCCAACAAAATACATAGAAAACTTGAAGTAAGATCCACTTTTATTTGTTCTTCACAGATCAAGCATAAATATATGTAGAACTGTAGGTGGAGATGTAATTTGGTGCAGCCACTACAGAGAACAGCATGAAGGCTACTTAAAAAACTAAAAATAGAGTTACCATATGATCCAGCAATCCCACTCCTGGGCATATATCCAGAAAACATGAAAATTCTAATTCCAAAAAGTACATGTACCCCAATGTTCATAGCAGCATTATTTACAATAGCTAAGACATTGAAACAACCTAAATGTCCATTGATAGATGAATGGATAAAGAAGATGTGGTATATATATATATATATATATATATATATATATATATATAATGGAATATTACTCAGCCATAGGTTTGACATAAATACACTACCATGTGTAAAATAAATAGCTAGTGGGAACCTGCAGTATAACACCAAGAGCTCAGTTCAGTGTTCTGTGGTGACCTAGATAGCTGGGATAGGTGGGTGGGGAGGGAGGTCCAAGAGGGAGGAGATATATGTATACATATAGCTGATTCACTTACTTGTACAGCAGAAACTAACACAACATTGTAAAGCAATTATACTCCAATAAAAAAAGAATGAAATAATGCCATTTTCAGCGACATAGATGGACCTAGAGATTATCATACTACATGAAGTTAGACAGAGAAAGACAAATATCATATGATATCACTATTATATGGAATCTAAAAAATGATACAAATGAACTTATTTGCAAAACAAATAGACTCACAGACATAGAAAACAAACTTATGGTTACCAAAGGTAAAAGGTGATGGACAGATAAATTAAGAGTTCGGGATTAACAGATACACACTACTATATATAAAATAAAGAACAAGGACCTACTGTATAGCACAGAGAGCTATATTCAACATCTCGTAATAAGCTATAATGGAAAGGAATCTGAAAAAGAAAAATACATAAGTGTGTGTGTATATACACATATATAAATATATAAAACCAAATCACTTTGTTGTTCTCCAGAAATTAACACAGCATTGTAAATCAACTGTACTTCAATAAAAATAAATAAATTAATTAAAATTTACATATTAAAAACTAAATAAATGTATGTAGAATACTAACTGTTGATGACCTTGAGCTATTGCCACAGTGTGTCAGCAGGAATTTTAAGATCAGCCTACAAAATTAGAGAGAAATAAGAAAAAGAGCCCATTAAGTGATACCGAGCTGCAGATATCAAGGTGTTATGACAGGAGTTTCCATGTGACCTGAGTTACCCCCGGTCTGGAGGATTTTAATTATATGTCTTCTGAGATTTATCTCAATGCATAAACTTAGATGTTGGGACTTCTCATTTCTTAGACTCTGAGCTGAGATATTGGAAAACAGTTTGGTTGGGCTCTTCCAAGAACAGTCCAGTTTGTTCATGCTTTGAGGAAAAAGGTCATTTGGGGCAGGATGGAATAAGTCTGTAGTTGAGGAATCTGTATTTACATACCTCTTGTGTGCAGTTTAATGTATGCAGTAGGATTGTCACACTGAAGAGGAATTAGAAAACAGAATATGACAGCATAGGATAATCTAAACTATTATGGGAAAGAAGAAGAAAAGCGAAAGGAACAATGGAAGCCAGATTTTAGATTCCCACACTTGACAGTCAAGCCAAAGGTCTGTGGGGAATTCTAAGAACTTTCATGCAGAAGTTATTAAAGCATGAAATTAGCCTAGAAATGATTACATGTGAAGGAAGAGGGGCAGGGCAGAGTAAAACTAGCTGCCTTTTTTCTTCCCCCAAAGCTATGCTTTATGCCAGGCTGAGAAGGAGAGTTCAGTGTCCTGTGCTTCCGTATTACCTCATGGGATGTGCACCAAAGGGAAGCCTGAGAGCATCCATCGTCTTGACATCACAGGCTATTGAAGCTGGAAAGACTTTAGAGCTGTCTGGTTGAAAGCCATCACATTACAACCGAGGTCTAGAGAGCTTGTGTTCTTGCCAAAATTTACACAGTCGGTTTATGACAGAGGCAGGCAAAAGACACAGTATCCTTAATCTTAGTGCTCCTTGGGCTACTGTCTTTCCCAAAGTAGCTTTCAGGTATGTAAAAAAAAAAAAAAAAAACAACAACAAAAAAACACTTCCAGCATCTCAAATGACTTTATTTATAAACTAATCTCTGGAAATACCACTCAAAAATTCCATGCATGTACCTGGTGAAAATACAATGTCTTCTGGGATAGAGTGGATATAAGTGCAATAACAGAACAAAGCAGCACTTTAAATGTAAAGAACACACTTGTTCAACCTGGTAATAGTCCCTTCTTGCTGCGGTGTTTATTGAGTTGGTTTTGTCTATCCCTGTTAGTTCTAAAATTAAGGGCAAAAGAACCCTTGCGTTCATTTGGTTTTCAAGTAAATAGAAGCGAAGGGGGAAATTATTCTTTACAAGATACAGTCTATTTTCTTCTTGGCAAGTTCATTCTGTAACTTTTGCCACCATATCTCTAGCATTTTATTCAATCCCAGGCTCCATGGACCTTGATTTCTGCTAAATTGCCCCAAGAATATAATTCCCTTCATGTTAATCCAACAGTACTTGGCTCCTGTTCCTGGCATTGAGTCCTGGAACAGAGTGAAACTAACCTTTCTTAAGTCATCTGACATTGAGAATAGAATCTGACATTTTTGGGTTAGCATTTATCCAAACTGCTGGGACCCAAGGGGATAAATGATACTGCTCCTAAAGGAGACTTAACAACGGTCACCGGACTAGGAGGATGGAGGGGAAGAAGATTGCTGTTTCCCTCATACACCTCAGACCTGACACTTATAGAGCATTGTACTTAGTTGAGATTCAGTTGGTCTTGAACAAAACATGGCCCAGCAAAATGAGCCCATTTTTCTGTTTAAGATGAAAATCCTTAGCATAAGTTTATAATTTTGACTTCTGGAAAATGCATTAGCCGTTTTTTCTTAAGTTACCTAATTGCTACCACCTATGTAAGTAATACTATTATAATAAGTGATCCACATCCACTAGAAAAATAAACGTTCTAAAATGGTGAAATGGAAGGCTATAAGGAGCTGTGCCCCTAGATGATATGGCTGAACTTTCAAAACAATCCTAGACCCTCTGCCTCTGCACTTTTTATTAAGCAGATAATAATTATCCTTTTACTTTCATCTGTTGCCATTTTTACTTGGTTTTACTTTACTTGAATTTGAAAATATCCTTAAGTGACAGAGGGTATAAGTAATAAATAAATGTAATATAATTCTTGGATATTACACTTATAAATATTTTGTGTTTAAAATTTGACATGGATTATTCTTATTTTATAGCATAGATATACTTAAGCAATAATTTTCACTATAGTGAGTAATGTATCTTTTTATTGTTTTTCAATAATTTAGTCTTCATACCCATTATATAAAAATTAGAGTTAAAATATTTTGGTGAGAAAGATTTTGGATGATGTCCAGTGGAGTCATAGAACCTGCTGAAAAAGCAATAGGGGTAGTGCTTACTGACTCATTTACTTCTTTATGGTATTTTCTTACCTATGAGGTTTTCTTTTTCACTGTTCACTTAAGCTCATAGGAATTTCTATTATATTTCATTTTTCTCATCCTCATATAAGGTTTTCAAAGCTCTCTTTCTCTGTAAAGTAAATTAGTAAAAATTCCAGAATGAGAGAATAAAGAAATGAAGGGAGAAATTTATTGAAGAAACAATCTGAGAATTCATTCAGAATTGAAGAAGTCTAACCTTCAGCCTTAAAATGTCCTACTCAATGCCCAGTAAAATAAATTTTTAGGTATCCACACTGAATCTCACCATCATAGAATTTTATAATACCAGAAATAAAAAGAAAATTCTAATGTCTTACCCTGTCAGGGTACACAAGTCACATGCAAAGAAATGGCAGTCAAAAGTTCACTGGATGCTAAAAGACAATGGAATAATGCCCTGAAAATCAAAGAGAAATTTATTGTTAAGCAATGTATAGTACTGTGACTATTTATAGATAATCCAGTTCTCCCCTCCTTCCAGACACGTTGTCAGATTTCACTTCCCTCTTTAACATCAATGTGCTTTTGGCATTTACTTTGACCAATTAAATATGAGTGAAAGTCATATACTATATGACTTCTAGAAGGAAGGTGCATGATGTGTCATGCTCCCTTTTACCTGCCTTAAGTATGGTCATATGACTTTGCGGGTCAGTAAAATACAAATGGAAGTCAGCATGTTTCTTCCAGATGTCCTTTTTCAGAGCCAATGCACACTATTCCCTTATCCCTGCCTTCATAACTGCAGAAGCATTTGTTGAGATGGAGCCTCCACTGGATCAAACTCTGACAAGGAGCCTCGATCTGCACTAGACACATAGCTTGAACAAAAAATATATTTGTGATGTTAAATCACTGAGGTTTGTGGGTTGTTTGTTAAAGCAGCATAATCTAATTTATCATGGCTGATCAAGTAGATAAGCTCTTCCCAATCAAACTACTGATGAAAAGTGATGTAGAATAAAACGTTTGTGGACATGCAAATCATCAGAAAGCTTATTCCCAACAAATAAATTACTTGAAAATGTATCCCAACAAATAAGGTAGTAAACCAAAAAAGGGAAAGACATGGAATGAAAAACCAGTGACTCTGAACCAGAAGAGCAATGAAACGATATCTTAAAACATCAGCAGTATAGCTGTACTAAAGAGCAACCAGTGCAGATTGGAGCAGGAAGAAAAAAGAAAATTCTAAGATGACATTATCTGGGAAACAGGATTCTTTGTAACGGAATGTATGAGAAAAATACAATGTAAGCAAATAATATAAAAAACAGAAAAATAATCAGAAATTCCTTGAAAAACGTGTTTAAAAATTTGCACACAAATGTAGAATCTCAAAGGTGAAGCAAATTAACATACTGAATCATTTAGAGCAATTAATGAACTATAAGAAAAGAGAAGACATTTGATTTGGACCTGAAAAAAATTCTTTTTTAAGTGACTTTGGATTTGTGATAATATACCCATAAAGAACCATACATACTTATAGAAAATACTTGGACTAGAATTAAACAGCATTTATTACAACTCATACATTAAAAATGGGAATTCAGGGATATATTCAAAATTCAATTTTACTTTTTTTCCTCTTGCTGTTCTTTTGAAAAATTGAGGAAAAATGTTTTTTTTTTTGTAATTGGATGCAAAGTAACAATATCATTACTTCTTTGGATACTCCCAAGGCATAAAAGTCAGAAGTTCCCTCTAAATTGGTAAGTCACAATGTATAATCTTAAGCCAGACATTAGAATGCTCATAGTATCAATAATCACCATGTTAATTTTCTTTCCAGCATAAGACTTACTCCCCAACAATGCCACCTAGCAATTGGAGCTACCTTTAGATGTGAAACTGCATCCAGGAAGGTGGGCAGATAGGATTCTGTCTTCTTTCTCACTCACCTCTTTCTCATTCCCTGTGTCTTGTTCCTGAAATCCTTGGGTCTGGAGCATCAGAAGGTCCAAGGATAAAGGGCGAGTCAGAAAATTCTTTGTTTGGCTAGTATGGTTGTAAGTTATCTTCATGTTCTCCAGGCTTGGCAGAAGTTTAAAGCTTACTCTTTATCTCATGGACACTTTTGAGACTGCTTTGGAACTCCTTTGCTAAGTTCATCCAGTTATAAGTTCTCTGTCATAAGCAGTGCTGATTGCATCTCAGCTCTAGTTTTACAGCAGTCTACTCTACACAGAACTCTCTATTGGAGGAGATCCTCTTTAGAAGGAGAGACAGCTGCTTTGGGTTGGCTTGTTGTCCAACTTGGACCACATTTAATTAATGGAAAACAGTCACTTACCCTTAGCCTTGCTCCCAGAAGACAGTGCAGTTTCCCACTGTCTATTACAGTATCCTTGACTTTCTCAGGAAAACACCAGGCACTGATGCTCCATGTCATCCAGCTTTATACCCATCAGGCCCTCTGAGCAATATTCTAACCTTTCTCACTACACTTCATTTAGGCAGTAGAGGCTCAGACTTTCAGTTTCGTGAATCAGGTGGGACTCACAGCTCTCCCACAGCTTTTTCAACAAACTCTCCTTATAAAATCTGTCCTTCGAGTAAAAAAATCTGGATCCTTTCACACTAAGAATTTCGGGGGATTCATTGATTTTGGTTACTAGACAATTTATTAATGTTAAAAATCTTGAGGATGTGAAAATAAAAGTTTAGTAATAGAATAATGGTATGAGGAAGAAGAGAGAAAGTATGCAGGAAAGAATAGGGGAAATGATATTCTTACCTTAAAATGAGATGTAGAAAGCTAATGGAAGAAAAAACTGGAGGCTTATAGTAGTTACAAAGTTAACCACTTGACAAACACAAAATAATAATACAGTTATCAATATCTGGAGGAAGAGATGAAAGATGAGTATCATCATTCATACTGGGAAACTGGTAGATTTGGTTTGGATAAAGTGGTGAAACCAAGAAAAAGATGTATAGAGATCAAGATTACATTGGAAAATAAATTTCTAATTGGTTCAGGAAGAAAGGAGGCTGATGCTCTGATTCATACTCCTACATGTTATTGAATGACATGCATATGTATTAATTTGATAAAGCATAACTTTTAGAAAACAGATATAAATGCTTGCTGAATGAGTGGATGGAAATTATTTTCCTATGTGATTGTGAATGCATAAAGTAATCTATACAAATGAGCAAAATCTCATCAGTTTACAGTTAAACCACTATAAGTAAAAAAAAAAAAAAAATAGGACAACTTACCCAATGAGAGTTATAATGGTTATTTCATTAATGTAAAAATTAATTCAAACATATTAAGTAAAAACTAACAATCTCATAGTAGACTTGGTAAAACAATATTATTCATTCATAGGTGAGAATTCCATAGGTTCATTAAATGCATTACTCTAATAATATTGTATCTTAGGATTTAACTTAAAATTGAGTCTACGGCCTATTGGAATCATTTAATCAAATCCTGGAGATGATAATTGGGAAGACATGGTAGTATGGAATGTGCTGATCTAAAGTCACTGGTGACACAACTCTGCATTCCTCATTTTCTAGAAATCCTGACAAACTGCAGGATGATGGGCCTGAGGGAGGTGGGGGAATTGGGACTGGCAAGAAGAACATGGCAAAGTGGAAAAACAGGGCAGTATCTGTCCTAAAGAACTAACAAATGCAGCTCCAAGATTTACTGATTGATCCTGATATACCAACTGGAGATCTCTTTTTCAAAAGTGTCAAACTGTGCTTTATAGAAAAAAAAAAAGTTCTATTGTTTCTGTTCCTGCTCTTTCTAACCAACACTCCACCCAACATACTTTTTCATTGAACTGTTTTCTTGAGAAAGAAGATAGAAATGACGATCGTGAGGCACATAGTAAGGATATACTTCTTGGACAAAATCATGTGTCTTACGTTAAATATGGAAGAAAATTGGAGTGTGTGAAAAATCCCAAACTATTGGGAATAGTATTTGTGGGGTCACTACCTTCCCAGCAGGGAGTGGGATGGGAAGTCCACCAGGTCACTTCATAGAGCCTGCCTGTCAGGGATAACTTACAGTTGTTTCACAGCCCAAAAAAGGTAGAGTCAATGACGTGGTTGACCATCAGTCATCAGAGCATCATCTCAGAATGCTTTTTTTTTATTAACAAATTTAATCAGTTATACATATACATATGTTCCCATATCCCCTCCCTTTTGCGTCTCCCTCCCACCCTCCCTATCCCACCCCTCCAGACGGTCACAAAGCACCAAGCTGATCTCCCTGTGCTATGCGGCTGCTTTCCACTAGCTATCTACCTTACGTTTGGTAGTGTATATATGTCCATGCCGCTCTTTCACTTTGTCACAGCTTACCCTTCCCCCTCCCCATATCCTCAAGTCCATTCTCTAGTAGGTCTGTGTCTTTATTCCTGTCTTACCCCTATGTTTTTCATGACTTTTTTTCCTTAAATTCCATATATATGTGTCAGCATACAGTATTTGTCTTTCTCTTTCTGACTTACTTTACTCTGTATGACCGACTCTAGGTCCATCCACCTCATTACAAATAGCTCAATTACCTTAGAATTGATACAAAATACTGATGATACTTCATAGTCCATAAATTTATTTTATTAAAATTAGGTTTTCCTTTCTCCTTAAACCAAAACAAGTCATAAATCTCCTAACAGTCTCTATATTCACAGGGAATGTGGCTGATGTTTTCATTGAAACAAGGAAAATTGGTTTTCCACAAAAGACTGGAAATCTCGTCCCAAAATATTTGATAGAAGAAGGTAAATTTACTATCTGGATCCCCTAGATGAGCATCCATTTTAGGAAGTGCAGTAATAAAGGACTTTTGGAAAGGTGTCTGAACACTTAGGAAGCTATCTTATTCTTCTTTTGTATCTTCAGCAGTACCAACAAGAGTACTGAATTCATAAAATTGCTCAAAAAAACACTTCAGTGAATAAGATGCATATAAAAGTCATATGGTTAATATAATTTTATGGTTAATATTTTATAGAATTAATATTATATCCACATATCAGATATATTGTATGAATATAATGATGTTAATATATAACGCATATTTATGTATATAATTATATGTAAAATTTCCTATCAGCAAAAATCTGCTAATCAGTCCTACGTCTTTGTACAGAGTAATGTTTTGAGCAGCATTCTTAATAAATGTGAGGTACTCAGTGATGTAACCTTCTGGATATATAACTTAGTCATGAACTTATGACTATTCTCTGGGTTACTGCTAATTTAATGTATCAAAACATATATGCTTTTCCCATACAGCTGAAATTTCTCCCCAAAACGGGATGAATATGAGAATTTGAGAGTGCTAGTTTAATGCAGTAGCCAAAGGACTAATCATGATGTGATTTCACCTGAAATGCAGCCCTCAGACATGAACTCCTGGGACAGCAGGAGAGAAAGACTCCAGTGTTTGAGTATTTTTTTATTCCAACGTAAATCAAAAGTGACTGGGGGCTTCCCTGGTGGCGCAGTTGTTGAGAGTCCGCCTGCCGATGCAGGGGACACGGGTTCGTGCCCGAGTCCGGGAAGATCCCACATGCCGCAGAGCGGCTATGCCCGTGAGCCATGGCCGCTGAGCCTGCCCTCCGCAACGGGAGAGGCCACAACAGTGAGAGACCCGGGTACGGAAAAAAAAAAAAAAAAAAAGGGACTGGGCATTGTACTGCAATTTCTCCCTAACTAAATTTATCTTGGAATAGAGACAAAACAAGGATGACTTAAGACCTGAAGAGCATTTTCCATTATATTCTGAATATATGTAAACAAATCTCTTCAGAATGAAACTGAAAATCTGTGTGCCTTCTTACCTAGCCTTAGGGAGTTACTTCATTGAAATGGTTTGCTACTACACAGAAAATAACCAAAACGGATTAGCCTCATGGAACAAAAGAAGCCATATTATAAACTCAAGTGACAAGCAACGAGATGCCATAGAGAGCAAATTCCTGAAAAGGAACTTTCAAAATCCCTTTGTTCTAGGTGTATCAGCACGGGGAACTTAATTTCATGAAGTTTTAGAAAGGAGGAAAATTGTAGCACATACTCTGCTAAGTTCAGATCTCTTAATCCTTCTAAATTGCCCTGTCTTGTTTAGAAAGATCTGCTTACAACCTTCATTGTGCAAGTGTAAACACAAGAGCTTTCAGATCCTTCTTTGTGCTTCAGATCTGCCAGCCATCATTCATGTCTCATTTTACAGGCAAACCCTTAGTACCACCACAAGCTTCTTTAAAAAACCAAACCCTAATGCAAGGCGCATGTACAAATCTTTGCATGTCTGGGTTTCCCTATAAGGGCATTGAGTTTTATTCCCATCACAATTCTTGTTTATAGCTCACTGAATTTATAGCCATCCTCTTAAACATCTGCAGTCATCATTTTCTTCTCTTTTTACTAAGGAAAAAAACAACTCTCTCTATAGGATATAAAGCAGGTATTTTTTCCTATTAAACCTGAAAGGGAGATGTTCTTTCTGTGTTTTCAACCACTGAAGTAAGTAAAACATAAGCCTCCAATGCTGTCAAGAGAATTAGGGTAAGGCACTTGACACTAGACCTTTAATATTTCTGGAAATTTCCATTAACTGCAAGTTAGGAAAACAGGGTCCTAAACCCACAATTTTTATTCCTTTTCTGTGTGGCTGACAGCAAATCTCTTCATTTTCCTTGTGTTTCATAGAAACACAGACCTTGAATGCCAGGAGGAACTTTAAGGTTTCATCCAAAACAATGCTCTCATTTTAGAGAGAAGGTCCCTTATCCTAAACTACTAATTCAGCCTCCCACAGGAGAAGCACTGGAACTTCTCTCCTGATCTTCTAATTTCACAGTGTGTTTACTGGTCTTTCCACTATGCTATGACCCAGTTTCCTCAGCCAAGGCTTAATGACAGGTTTTCTACCAAAAATGCATTGTAAGTATCACACAAAATATGTGACCTGGAATTTATTGAAAAAATATTAAGTGTAACCCAAATGGAAGCTGTTGCATACTTTAAACTTAACAATGGCTATAAAATGCAAGTTCAAGTGGTCACTTTAGAGTTACTTTCATATTTTTGTAATAATACATTGCTATCAAGAAAGAGATCTGATGAATTGGGAGATTGGATGGACATATATTCACTAATATGTATAAAATGGATAACTAATAAGAACCTGCTGTATAAAAAATAAAATAAAATAAGATTCAAAAAACCCCACTTGGGGCTTCCCTGGTGGCACAGTGGTTGGGAGTCCGCCTGCCGATGCAGGGGACATGGGTTCGTGCCCCGGTCTGGGAGGATCCCACATGCCGCGGAGCGGCTGGGCCCGTGAGCCATGGCCGCTGAGCCTGTGCGTCTGGAGCCTGTGCTCCACAACGGGAGAGGCCACAACAGTGAGAGGCCCGCGTACTGCAAAAAAAAAAAAAAAAAACACTATAATTGGAGGTAAAGATGGTTTACAGGAGGCAAAAAGACCCCAAAAAATGTACCCCTAAAATTCAACAGTAAGCAGGAAAATTTATATCTAGAAATCTAAAGTTAAAAGAGTCAATATAAAATGTCTAGGATTAGCCACTTGTGGAAATACTCCCCAAAAGCAATCTTCCTCTAAACAAATTTAACTGTAAATGTTTTTGAGAAATCAAAATGTTTACAAATTCCCTAGGGAAATCACAATCTAGATCTAAAATGAAAATAATTAAGGTGAGTATTTTTTTTATTAATTGCAACATGAATTAATACTAAGGATAAGATTTGGTAAAGATAGACTTTGATCTGCACAAATAGCGAGGAAAAGATCTAGACATAAATGATTTGCCAGTGTTTCCTCACTAGTTCTCAGAGGAAAGAATATACTGACTTAAGATGGCTAGTCCTAAATATTTCAGTAAAAAAAATTTTTTGAGTCAAAAAGGACAATTTATCTGTTTACTAAGTTTAAGAGAAATACTTCTAAAAGAACATGCTACTCCTTTTGTTCTGTTAAAGTACAATATAAAATGGAGATCAAACTTGACAATTCCCTGAGCGATGTAAGCAAAACTAAATCTAGCTTACTTCATGAACATGTGAAAAATAGGTTATTTCTTATAAATGTCTTTGATAATAATAATAAAAATGTAAATCATCTTCCTAAAAATGGCATAAAATAATTATTTGTAACCAATCCCCTACCATCTGGAAACTCCCAGATTGTAGCAATCTATCATTGTAAAGGTTAAGGTATTTCCTCATTTTCACTTTATAAGCCATCCTGTAAGGTCACGCCTCTGAGCTCCATATTAGTTTTGTATTTGAAAATTCCTAGTTTGCAAACTGTTGTTATACATGCAATAAACTCTTATCAAATATTAAAAAAGAGATCATCTTTCATGTTTCCATCATTGACAAGAATTTGTTATATATATATATATATATATATATATATATATATATATATATATATTCCATATATATGAGGGAACCCCTAACGTGATCGTATTTGGAGATTGGGTCTTTATGAAGTAATTAAAGTTAAATAATGTCATATGTGCAGGAGGGCCCAAATTCAATAGGACTGGTGGCCTCATGAGAAGAGGAACAGTCTCTCCCTCCCTATTTCTCTCTCTCTCTCTTTCTTTCTTCACACTCACTCACAATGAAAAGGCTACATGAGGACAGAACAAGATGGCAGCCATCTGCAAGCCAGGAAGAGAGCTCTCACCAGAAACTGAATCAACTGAACCTTAATCTTTCACTGCTACCCTCTGGAACTGTGAGAAAATAAATTTCCATTGTTTGTCACCTACTCTGTGGGAATTTTATTATAACAGCCCAAGAAGACTTATACAATACTTCAAAGGAAATTACAGAAAAAAATGTAATTTAAGAAATATTAGATTGAAAAATCCAAACTTTATGCTGAAAAGAATTTGGAAATATCTAAAAGGTCAGCAGTACCACTCCTTTCCGTGTCACTTCCTGACACATCTGGCTTTTAGAATTTACCAATATGACTCTCAGTGACAATAGCAAAAACAACAGTCTAATCAGATCTTAGCATCATGATTACATTCAACAGAAGAATGCAGCGTGCTTTGTTCCAGAGTAATAAAAAATGTGGTTGTTGTGCTGTCATTATTTCTTCTAAAAGTATAGCAGTCTGAGGGAAGAGGGGGAAGAAGCTAATTATTTTGTCAGTAAAAGAGCAAGAATATCCTTAAAAGAAAAAATTGTCGTTTGTGAGTTGCCTCCTCCCACTAGGGAACTCTGGACTGGTCCCTAGTTGGAGCTGGTGACAGGACACCACAATACCCAAGCTCTTTCACCCAGTACCAAGGATTTTAACAGATGAAACAGCCTATGGAGTAACTATTTTTAAGGAGTTATTTTCCCCTTCCTCTCAAGCTTTTAGTTTCCAGTGTAGTTTATTTTCCAATACTGCTTTTCTCTTTTTTTGTTGCCAGAAAATCCAAGTTCTTTTTCAAAGATTAGATTACCAGCCAGTAATTTTCTTCTGTTGAAAGGACAAGCTTTCTAACAAAAGAGGTGCCTTTCAGAATAAAACAAGATGTCTTAAGGCATTGGGTCCCAAGGCCTAGGTATTTGCAAGCTTTATAAAGCTAAGCAAACTTGTAAACTGTTTTACTACAGATTTTAGGATTAATTTCAATCTTTCTTCTTGGATAAAAAAAGAAAAGAGAAGAAAAGACCCTCTTATCCCCCCTGTCCCTACCCAAGAAAAAACAATGATATCAATAGCAAGATTCTCTAGTTTAAAATGCAAAAGAGTTCTTTACCATTTACTTATTGGAAAAACTGAAAATATTTTGCATCAAATAAATTGACTAATCTTCAGATTTACATCCCACTATGTAAGCTCTTGATTGTTTTCATCTGTTTAAATTATGAAGCAAAATCTAAAAACAAAAGTGAAAAAATGTGGGCAATTTAGAACCTCCTTAGTATTTTCCCCACATATTTATTGCAACCACAAAAATGCTAAAGGATATTTCCCTTTGTATCAGGAAGCACATGTTATTAAATTAATATATATCAAAAGACATTTTCTCTACACTGTTTATTGCCTTGCCTGGAGTGGATTTGGAAGAGAACCATGGATCATTAAGACAAAATAAAAGAGGAAACATGGTATTCATGCCAGTTTCCTTTGCCCATTTCTAACAGAAGATGGTTCATTCAAAGGCCTATCTCAGAAAAGCAGAGGTGCCTACTTCAGCAGGGTCTTACAACCCATGGCTCCTTTGATATGATGCATGACTTTCTCTCCAGCCCATATCAGCATCCTTGGTTCCCACAGCTCCCACTGCCCCACCCCAGTCACAAAGACATTCCTTACACTTCTCCTGAGCATCACTTTTTGCCTCCCTCCCCTAAAATCAACCTAAGACTCATACAATATACACTTTTCACTCCTCCTTAACCACCTTTCTCTAAACCATTGTCCATGATAGTTTGAACTTCCAGCCCCATACCTCTAGGCAACCCTCTCCCTTAATCCCACCTCCATTCCCCCTCCTCAGGATATATCTTTTCACCAACAATGCTCCTTCCTCAGACTCTGACTGTCTTTCTCACAGGCTCATAACTGCCTCAGACCCTCAATTCCAAACTTCAGTCATTCATTTCCATTCTCATCCCTGGCAGAACTTTCTTTCTCATTCTTCAAGCTCTTTCATTTCTTGCAGGATTGCGGGAACCCCATGTCTGTCTGCTCTTTACCTGTTTACTTTCAAGTTCTACTTGCATATCCTCTCAGTCCCTTGGGACCAGAGACATATCTCTGTCCTGCTTTAGTATTCCTAGATTCTGCCTTCTAATTCTGGGAACAGCTTTTCCTGTCTAGGACCATGATTCTTCGTAAATTTCCACTTTTCTTATGCATAGATTTTCTTTTAAAATAATTGCCTCCAAGCTAAAAATACATTGTTTAAAGAATGGTATCAATACCAGGACAAGTTCTTTCAAAGGTAGGATACAAGTTATAATTGTATAAAGTCTGGGACACACCATCATGATGAAAATTATATTGAACTTGAAGTCACGGGACATTGGTCCCATAAAGAGTTGGTTTGCATTTGCTGTCTGAACCTTAAGGGAGTTACCTAACTTTCCTAATGTGCTCAGATTGTCTATGGACAACAAGGCTTCAACCTCCAGCAGCTCTGTTTCCTATGCATCACAGAGAAAAAGACTGGGACTGCTTTTCCCAGAATCCCCTTCTCAGTGTGATTTCTGGTTTCTATCTGACAACAACAGGCACACATAGTGCATTGTTTGAGGATAGTGTTTGGGGAGTTTTGGATTTGATTTTGAGGTCAGTATACACAAGAGTTGCCTGCCTTCTATATGGCAGTCTGTTTTCGACTCTGTTTAAGGGGAATCCATTAGACCCTAGGCATGACAAGTGGCCACTAATGTTAGGCTTACATCTATTTCTAGGTGGGAAGAAGGGGATCACTTGCCTGCCACCTTAAAGATGGGAGTGGTCATATAGCAAGTTGTGACCAGTGTAAATGGATGGAAGTGACTCATAAATAAGATCCAGTAGACGTTTGCTTTTTTCTTACCACAACCAGCAATGCTGTAGATAGCAGAATCAGGGACTCTGAGTGAGAATGGTAACCTCACTGATGATTTAGTATGAGTGAGCAATAAACCTTATGTTTTATTTTTAAGTTTTTTCCAACTTTATTGAGGTATAATTTACAAATAAAAATGATATATCTTTAGGGTATACAACATAATAATTTAGTACTAGTATACATGGTGAAATTATTACCATAATCAAGTTAATTAACACATTCATCACTTCACATAGTCACTTCTTTGCATGTGTGTGTGAGGGGTAAGAACACTTAATATCTACTCTTTTGCAAATTTCAAGTATGCAATACAGTATTATTAACCATATTCACCATGTTATACATTAGAGGCCCAGAATATATCTTATAACTGAAAGTTTGCCCCCTTTGACCAAAGTCTCCCCATTTCCACCACCCACTAGCCCCTGAAACCATTGTTCTACACTCTGGTTCTAATAATTTGACATTGCTCAGCCCTGTCAAAAATTAGATATTTACATTAAAGAGACTAGAGAAATTTTGGACTCATGGACACTAGTCATAGTTGGAGGTAGGGTAACATACTGAGAACAATTAAGTAAAATGAAACTCTGCACATTGAAAGGCAAGACCACACTAGATCTCTTTACAAACAGCTCCCAAAATGAGCAAAAAGGATTATAACTTTTAGCAAGGAAATGAGATGATTCCTTTCTGGAGAATTACGTCACCTAGCAAAAGAGTCAATCCAGACTTTCCAACAGGGAAATCCATCAGTGGACAGTTTCCAATCATATTGTGGCACCCTCAACCTTAAATATGAGTTTAAAATTTTTTAAGAAACAGAAACAATGCATAGAGCAGAAATGAACTTTCAAGAAAAAAAAAATTGTTATTGAGTTCCACAGAAAGATCCTTAGAATAAGGAGGCCATGAAAATCATGGAAACATGTGGCAACAACAACAAATAATTCTGAAAATTTAAAATATGATAGCAAAAATAAACATCTGAAAGGAAGATTTAAAGATGAACATTTAAGAGAAAATTACTTCTAATCTAGAATTATCCAGCCAGTTTAACTCCCAATAAAGAATGGAGGTACAACAAAGATAATTATGGAAAAACAAGATATCAAAAAAGAGAATTAACTCCCTTCCCTATTCACACTTTTCATGAGTCTAAGAGTATATATTCCACTAGTTAAGGAAGGAAACTTAGAAGAGGAAGACTTAGAATCCAAGAAGCAGAGGATCCAACAAAGAAAAGAAAGGAGTAGGGTAGCTCTAGGACTACGTAAAGGCAAACCCCATGTGACAACTGTCCAATGGACCCAAGTGCACACCATATAGGTTGGTGCAGGAAGACAGGAGCCTCCAGAAGACCAATCTTTAAATTAAAAGTATTTTTTTTAAAGACTCAGATATCTTTGTTTTGTTTTGCTTTGTTTTAAAGTCTTTATTGAATTTGTTACAATATTGTTTCTGTTTTCTGTTTTGTTTTTTTGGCCAAGAGGTATGTGGGATTTTAGCTCCCCAACCATGGATCAGACCTGCACCCCTGCATTGGAAGGTGAAGTCTTCACCACTGGACCACCAGGGAAGTCCCCAGAAGACTTGGATATTCTTGAACACATTATTTGGAGATTTGGACTTCTAGTACAGTAATTTGGGACTAAATTACAGGCAGTCACATGCAAAACCAGACAAAGTTTAAAATTCAAGACAATTAAAGAAAATGTAATGAAAAACGAAAATATAACCATGACTCACTTGAAAATCAGATTTGTATAAGCATACATTATAATCACTAATTTTGGACTTTTCAAATTATGATATCATTGTGATAAGATGAGGGGTGGGGGTAGATGTGTGTGTTTGGAGGACAGAGTGGGTTTATGAGAACCATTTCTCAAATTAGGAAGTCAGTAATAATCCCTTATGAAAACTCAAGGAATAGCATATAAGCATGTTAGATAAAACATGGACAGTAGGACAGTATTAGAAGAAGTAGCTAAAGGATTGGAAAGTGGCCACATTTGGGGAATAGGAATCAAGTTTGCAGCAGAGACATTCTTTTTTTTTTTTTCTCATAACATTCAGAACTTAAGTTATAAACCCTAGAGAACAATTTGACTTTAGACACTATGCACATTTTTATTTTTATTTTTTTAAACTAGATTTAAGGTATGTGTATGTGTGTGTATATATACCTTAAATCTAGCCTTTTAAAGTTTGGGTTTAAATCTAGTTTTTAAATTTCGTTCAGGTTTTTCCATACCATCTTATAGAAAAAACTGGATGAATTTTTGGCCAACCCAATATATATATATATATATATGTACCTGAGATGGAGTGTAACATGGAGTATTCCCAGCACTAGGAAAGGTAGTCAGCAGGGGAGAACAATGAGCGGAGAGACCTGGAGGGGCATAACTGGACCAGGACATGCAGTGACTCAAAGGACATGATAAAAATTTAGGAATTTATCTTAACAATAATGATAAGACCACCTAAGTGCTCAAAAAAATGTATATCTTTTAAATTATTTTAACCAGTAAAGATATTTATCAATCATCTTAGAAACATCTCAAAAAAAAATGAAAGCTATCTGTTCTTTAGAGAGTTTCTAAGGTTTTTATCAGGGCCTTAAAGCTCATAAACCAAAAAAAGATGGAGATTTGAAATTGTAGGATCCTAATTTCTATTCAGATTCAATATTTTGTCTCATGTAAACTGACCAAATATGCATGTTCATGAAAAAAATGAGACTCGAATAAAGTAGATTTCTTTCCACATTTGACCCCCATGGGGATTATTTTTGAGAGAAGTAAGAAATACTTTTATTTCAGGGAGTGAATATTCCCTGTAAATTTTGATGACCACTTTAACTCCACTCCAACTCAACAACATTTATTGCTTGACTGATGTTTCACTTCCTTTCCTTGATTTAAATTTTGAGTTCATAATAGTTCCTAGAGCTGGAACTAATGTAAACATAACTGGGCTAATCACATAATTTTTCAAATGATGCCAAATAGGAAAAGGGACTTGCCAAAGGCTGTATATCTATTCAGTGGCAAAACATGAACACAATTCTTTTTCTTGGTTCAAATCTCTTACCTACACACCAACTTAGGACTATTTTATTTACTAGGCAATATAGTCACATTGTCTGAGACCCCCTAGTTTTCCAAAGACATGGAAGAATGTTTGAGACGAGTCGGGGACATTCACTGACTTAAAAATATTTAAGAAAAGTGCAAAACCAAAATCCATAAACATACCATTAAATAACTATACAACATTAATTTATGTCAACTAACCACTACAGCATGATTTTTACAATTTTGTATAGTTATATGTTAATTTTATTATATGAATTACCTGTTTATTATTACATAGAGTCAGGCCTACAAAAATCATAGAACGATCTGATCCTGTTGTATAGTAGATCAAAAAGGGTTTTAAAAATTGATATTATCAAAAATATTCATGAATGTACACACACACACACATACACACACACACACACACACCCCAAGTGTAATATTGCCAGGTTGTAAGTATAATGGTTTAGTTAAAAAAAAAAAAAAAAAAAAAAAAAACTCTAATTCAAATTTCAAACTGTATCTATATAAAAATTCCAGGTAATTAAAAGTCATCAAGTTTAGGGGTCTTTTTTGTCCTGGTTATCTAGGTTCTCATCTCTAAAGTAAGGTATTGGGCACATAAATCTTTTGATCTCAAAGGTCCCTACGGCTCTAAATTCCCATAATTCTGTTATGATCCTTCTCTTATGAAGATCAATCATTAAGAAAAGGAAAAATTTTCCTAAATTCCTATAGGGGACACAGGGGTGAGTTGGGTATTGTTTCTGGTGTCCTGAGTTCCTTCCTCTTCGTTGCCTCATGCATTGCTGATGTCAGGGCTTTGACTGTGGATCATAAGCTGCAACTGTTACAGATTTTCCAGATGTTGACATGTTAGGCAAATGTATCCTTTGTGGGAGCAGCGACTGCTGTGGGAAGAGAAATCTTGGAAGCACATTCCATTTGCAGCCTGACTTAATTGAGGTAGTAAACATCATGGGAACGATGGTTGACACTGGCCAGGCTCCACCATAAGGTGGTACACAGAGTCACAGGAGAACCAAAGGGGAAGTGAAGAAAATAAGACAAAACATATGAAGCAGTGAGAGGAGGAGAAGGGAGGGAGAACGCCAAGAAGTACAGACACATAAACAAATGAGTAATTCTTTTCATTGGTTGTTCAAATGTGTGTGTGTGTGTGTGTGTGTGTGTGTGTTAAAAGCTCAGAGAGCAATTTATGGAACAAAATATTCTATAAGTTATTCTCCTTGAGAGAAGAATTTTCACACTATTTTAAGATGTTTTTTTTCAATCCTCTTTTAAAAAGGGTTAATCAACACAATTTACAAATTACAAAAGCATTTACACAATTAAATAACAACATTTTTTCCAAGTTAACCTCATTGCCTTTCTTTAGTATATGAGAGTTTTTGTACCCCATTAAAGAGCTCCCTCTGATCTCAAGGCAGCAATAAACTGATCAAGATGTTAAAAAGGGTTACAATTTTTTCACTCAAGTTTAATGTCTACATTTTCCCTCCTCCAATAATAACATCCTTGACAAGTTAAAAAATCTTTGAAGATTATAAGTAAAGTTGTTTTTTCTAATTCTCTACTTTTAAAAATACCAGTATATATTAACACTCTTTACACATTCTTATAACCAATGTTATCCAAACCCTATTTTTTCCTTTGCTTCAGTGCTTTAATATCTAGCCATTCAATACTCTTGAAATCTCATATCTTATTCCAACTATTCACATATTATGGATCAGTAACGGTTCATACAAAGAGTTTGATAGCTGCCCTGTCCTACCTATTCAAATGTCTTCAGTTTCTCACGTTCTCTCTTTCCTGTGTTTCTAAATATATAAATACTTCAACTAACAGATGGCAAATGGAAGCACCAATGGGCACAGAAATCAATCCAAGGCTGTTAAGCATTAAATGTCCCTGAGGCAAGCAGGAGAGGAAAAAGAAAGGGAAGGTTGGATATTTTCAAAGGGAAGAAAGGGCTGACTGTCCTTCTTTGTAGATTGGGGAACCATTCAATAAATCGAGCAAATAAAGTTGACCAACTGAGAATGAATTCATTTTCTAGCCTGATTCATGTTAATAAGTCACACTGAGAGTGATACTGGGCTGTTGGGTACCCAATATGGTAAAAACTAAGTAATAGACTCTCATCTTGAATGCTATGATATTGTTTCATTGAAATGAGGACTAATGCATGGCTCTACTTGTAAGGATTTCTGTGAGTGCTATATTAAAGCCTTCCAGATTCTCAGTTTTTTTTATTATTTTGGGGATGATGTTTACTCAGTTTGTGGAGGCTTCACAACTGCTAAAGAAAAGGCAGTAATATAATCCTGAAATATGACTACTGCCTGATCTTTTTTTCTCAATATTCATTCATCCCAGACAACCCTCTTTTTAATACATGACTATGAAGATTTTGAAATAAAACCATTCATACCAATGTATTTGAAATAATTTCAAATGTCCTTCAGTCTGGACATAATGGCTGGTGAAAAGAGAACAATATGCTGTGCTCCTTTATCAGCCAAGAATCCAATTCAATCTTTTGAGGCACATTTAAATTTTAATTGTAATGCACATTTCATGTTACAAAAAATTAAATCCTAAATTGTTTCTTCACAAAGTAAAATTGAAGGAATAAAAATAAAACACTAAGAATAGCATATAAGCAGAACTAAGGTTCTATAATGAAAATTAAATGGCTAGCTCCTGACATCGATTTTGTCTTGCTCTTTGTTGTAATTCCTTATTACTCTTTCTTATAAATACTATTTGAACTTTTTTAAATTTAGATTGCATCCTCTAAAACTACAAAGAAATTTTGATAACAAATGCATTAACTTACAGAATGTTACAAACCAGGACAGTTCAATGTGGTTGGTAGTGTGATACAGTGGGAATCCCTGGGGTCCAGGTTGGAATCCTGGCATAATCAGACCATTAAGAGAGGCAGAATTTTTTAAGTAGCAGCTCAATAATTGAAATTATATGAGTTAAGAAAAATGCTCTGAACATAATCTAGGGTTAAGGTATCTAATTAGGAGTTAAGGAAGAGATTTATTAGATACAGGTTCAAGAAAGTCAAAAGGGTGACAAGAGGCCAGCCATGAGAAGAGAGGACATGAGAACATGGCAGCAGAGAGATCAGCATGAACAAAAGCTTCAAGTCGACAAGAGCTTCATTAGCTCCAGAAGCTGGAGCTCTGTCAACAGCAAAGAAGCACAAGGGGAGAGTAAAGAAGTAGGCAGTAGGCTGTTGATTGCATTGTTAGCCAGAGGGATTTTTGTATTGAAAATGATTGAAGGGTTTTAACAAAGGAGTATATGTTAGTTATCTATTTCTGTCTAACAAATACCCCAAAATTTAGAGTCTCAAACAACATTTATCATCTCACAATTTCTATAGTTTCAGGAGTGCAGGCACAGTTTACCTGGGACCTCTGGCTCAGAGTCTCTCATGAGGCTACAATCAAAGTGTTGGCTGGGAATACAGGCATCTCAAGGATCGACTGGGGAAAGATCAATTTCCAAGTTCACTTATGTGATTGTTGGCAGAATTCGGTTTCATGTAGACTATTGAACTGAGAGCCTCATTTCCTAACTGGCTGTTGGCTGGAGGCCACCCTTGCTTCCCTTCCCCGTGGGCCTCTCCATAAGGCAGTTCACAGCAGGGCAGATTGCTTCATTGGAAGGTGTAATTGAGAAGAGTAAGAGAGAGACAGCAAACAAGATAGAAGTCACAGTCTTCTGTAACCTAAGCTCAGAAGTGACATCCCATTACTTTTGCCATATTCTATTCATTAGATGCCAATATGTCCAACAAACCCTCAGGGGAAGGAAGGGTACAATGGCATGAATATCAGGAGATGGAGATCATTGTGGGCTATCTTAGCAGGCTGCCCACTACAAAATATCATGCTTTTATAATTTAGAAAGATTTCTAGTTCTGTGTGAAGGATGGACTATAAGGATGAAAAGTAGACTCAGGCAGACCATTTAAGTACAGCCTATAGTATTTGAAGATGGCTTAGATGTACAGGGTTAGAGGAAGAGAGGATTCAAGAATTTCTCACTTTAGTAAATGATTTGATGATGATGTCATACTTTTGGATGGAGAAGACAAGCTTAAAGAATATCTAAATTATAAATTAATTAGCAATCTATGAAAAATCAAAATATATGTTTCAGAAATGTTCCTTGAATACAATATGTTGCCTAGTTCATAATATACTCGATTGTTTTGCAATCTGAATTTATCTAGAAGAACAAAAACATTGTAAACAATCTAAAAATATATGCGGCTTTGCCTGAAATTAAACTTTTATTCTATGTGGCACCCCAGGGAAGATTTAAAAACGATAAATACAAGTTACAGGAAGACTGGTTTCAGATTAGTATGAGTCTTCTAATAACTTAATATAAGGCTATAAAAATTTAATAAACTGCCCCATAAGATAACGAACTTCACATCTCTAGATGTGTTAAAAGAACACTTAGAAAACCATAGGCAATTTTTCCAATAGAAGGTGAATTAATTTATTTCTAAAGATCCACAAATCTTCTGTTCAATAGTTCCATAAAATATTGTGCAGAATTACAATAAAATTATTAAATTGTTGTATAAATAGGATGTCTTTTATTTTGTTTAAGTAATATTACATTCATGAATTCTTTACATATGGACCTGCCGTAGGCTATGCTGAGCCACAGATTTTGATTGTAAATGAAACAGTTGAATAACACAGCACTTTCAGTCTGACTTTCCTTTATGTTGCATCTCATGTGATGGTGAAGTGCATTATAATGGGCCTCAGAATATTTATACACATGCATCTCACTCTGTTCCATAGTCACTGAGAAGACTGACAAAGTTTCTACTCTGGAATAAATGTATTTCAGGACAGTGATCCTTTCCACGTCAAGTTCACTTGTAAAATATTACTGAGGAATAGTAAGGCTATTTCCCAGAATATCACAGATATAAAGGTCCAAAATGTCTACACTTATGCAATTTGAGAAGGTGAGAAATTTGACACAAAGAATGGAATGTATTAGCACCATATCTAGATAGCCATACATCCTCATCTTCTAAACATGAAAAAACAAGAGTATGCGGCAGCTACAACATATTTCTTTTTCCTTCTTCTTTTTCCTTTCTTGTAGGTAATTACAATTCATTTTATGTCCTATTTCCTTTATTGTGCTAATATTTTTTATTGAAACATGTCATACATACTTTGATATTGAAATGTAACAAAATAGCCCTTGATTGTGATGGCTTTGCCTTTATTATTTTGAGAATACTCTGGGCATATTTACAATGGGTCGTCCAGCTCATGAAAATGTCTTGTTATGCATTTTTTCATTTCTCTCAATATTATTTTTTGTATTTTAAGTATCTGTATAGAAGTTTTTCCCATCTTTGATTTATTCATAGGTACCTGATTCTTTATGATACTATTGTAAATGGTATTATAAACATAACCAGCACTCCAGAAGACTCCTGGTACAAACTTGCAGTAATTAAACCACCAAGGTAACCACAACTGTGAGTTCCAGCATCATTGATTGGCTTTATTTTTCTTTTTGGAACTCTATATAACTGGGATCAGAAAGTCCAGTATACATGCTTCCTTCTCACAATCAAATTTATAAAGCAACTCAAGGATTTATAAAGCCTATGTTGTAGCCATGAAAATACTCTCCTATTTTGGACGGAGGTTTTAATAATTTACCTTTCTCATTTAGATCTTCAATCCATCTGGAATCTTCAATCCATCTGGAATTAATTTTTATATGTGATGTGAGATGTGAGAAAAAGTTTAATTCAATTTGTCTTCTATTTTGATATTCAACTGACCCAGCATCATCTACTGAAAATGTGAAGGTTCATTTTTTTTCCATAGAGATACCCAGTTTATCCAGTATCATATACTGAAAATATGAACCTTACTTCATTGCATTTCAGTGGCACTTTTGTTATAAATAGTGTGATTTTTTTACACGCATGTATCATTCTGGATTCTTTTTGGGGTCTCTCTGGACTATTTATCCAATTATGTCAATGCCACACAGTTTTACTGTAGTTTTATAATAAAGCATAATATCTGGTAGTTTAAGTCCTCGTGTTTGTTCTTCTTCAAGCTTGTCTTTGCTATTCTTTACTCTTTGAATTTCTACATTCACTTTTAATAAACACACACACACACACCTGCAGAGATTTTGATTGGTGTTATGTTATATGTACCATTTGAGGGGCATGTAGTTGATAGTCAATATCTTCAAACAATGAGTCTTCCGATCCATAAACATAGTACATTATTGCCTTTACTTGTTATTTTTCCTTTATTTCAGTAATGTTTGTTTTGTAATTTCAGTGTAGAGGTTTTCCACATCTTTCTTATGATTTATTCCTATGTATTTGCTATGTTTGATGTTATTTTAAAAGATATTATTTGAGTATTTCATTTTCTATTTGTTAATTTCAAACTCATCCTAAGTTGGCCAACCAACAGAATCAAGAGCATAAGATATATATGAATTTTAGTCATGGAGTTTTGAGATGATTTTTAGTCTGCAATAACCAACTGATACAACTCCCTTATCAGTTTAATGAAATTTTCCATTATTTCCCCAGTTTGCCAATAGATTTTTTTAAAAGAAGTAGACAATGATTTAATCAATATTTTTCTACATCTAATCAGATGACCCCATGTTTTCCTCCTTTACTTTATTAATGCAGTAAGTTATATTGATTGATTTACAGACATTACACCACTCGCCTTACTAGAACAAACACTACTTTATGCATTACTGCATTAATTTTGCTGATATTTCATTTCAGATTTTTGTGTCTATGTTCTTTAAATAAATTTGCTTACAAATTTCCTTACTTGAAATGTTCATGTTTTGGTATCAAATTATGTTTGCTATTAAAAAGTATTGGGAAATATTCCCTCTATTTCTATTCCCAAAGGTTTTTTTAATAATAATGATATTGCTTCCCTACATTTTTGGAAGAATTCAAAGTCCTTTGGACTTTGAGTTTTCTTAGTGGAAGTTTAAACTGTGAATTCAAATTAATAAAAGATATAGAACAGCTTGCCTTTAATTTTCTTTCTTGTGTCACTTTCAGTAAGTTGTGGTTTTCAAGATATTTGTTCATTTAATATAATTATAAGCTTAATAAATTTTCCATATCTATCAAATATAGATATAACCTTTACTTCTTTAATAAGTTGCACTATCTATTTTTAAATCACGAACAGGTTTATTAGGTTATCAATTTTAATAGTATTTTCAAACAATCAAATTTTTGTCTTTGTTTATTTTCCCTAACAATTTGTTTTCTGTTTTATTGATTTTGGCTTTTACTTTTCATTATTTCCTTGATTCTATTTTATTTAACTCATTTTTTCAGCTTCTTCATATGGAACTTTATAGTGTTAATTTTTCAGATTTTCTTCTCTTATTATTGCATATCTACTAATTTATTTTCTAAGTACAGCATGTAGTAGCATTCAAAAGACTTTTATGTCATATTACTATTATATTTTACTCCAAAATATTTTCTGATTTCCATGTAATTTCTTCTGTGGCACATGGATGATTTACAAATGCATTGTTTAATATGCAAAGTTTAGGGATTTAACTAGTTATCTTTCTATTTTTTTATTTGTTTTTTTATTTCCAGGTTAATTGCATTTTTGTCAGAACATACTTTTTATAATTTCATTTTCAAATTCTTTGAAATTTGTTAGGACTTGCTTTGTGGTCCAGCATGTGATGACCTATTTTGCTAAATGTTCTATGTACACTTGAAAAGAATGAATTTTGCAGTTGTTTGAGTGCAGCATTTGTGTCTGTGTGTGCACATGTGCGTGTGTGTGTGGAGAGAGAATTACATATATTACATATTATATATATCACATATAATGTATATATACAATGTCAAGTTGTTTAATGTTGTTTATGTAGTTAAAATTTTAATACCCACACTGAATTTTTGTCTGCTTCACCTATTATTCACTGAATAAGTTATATATAAATATCAAATTATGACTGTGAATTTGTCTCTCTGTCCCTTTTTATCAGTTTTGAGAATATAGAATTAGTGGTGAACAAATTTAGGCCTTGTATACTTTCCGTTGAATATGTCTATTAATAATCACTTCCTTAAATATTTGATATCAGTATTGTTTTACAGCTTTATGTTGGTTACTATTTGCAGTATTCATCTCTTCCTCCCTCTTTCTTTCAACTATTCTATATCCTTACATTAAAGATGTAGCTTGTGTAAGCAACATTGTTGAAGGAGGTATTTGAGAGGTCATGACCTCTGGTTGATCTGTGAGCTGGACCCTGGCAATCCGAGGCTGCTCACCCTCTCCCCTGTCCTTTGAATGTACATTCCACCCACAGTTCCCACACTAGGAGGGTTCCAAGGATGCAACCTTGAGAGAACAAGATGTTGTTGAGACCATCTGGACTGTGTACACTACTGAACCCAGTCAAGGCCCCTATTTAATCTTTTAAGATTCTGGTGGGCCGGTGCAGAGATCTACTCATCTTGTGGCCACCCAGGGCAAGACTCACAGTTCCCTTGTTTATTAAAGTTGCCACCTACCAATCTGGAGAGGCCTGCCTCTTTCTTCAGTTTCTCCTTACCTCCCTGCAAGAGGACCAGTTTCAGATTTTACCCAGGAACTCCCAATGCTGCAAACCAACAAAATGTATAGTTTCATTTTTTAATCCAATTTTTATGATTAATATTGTCTATTAAACTTAGATGTATCTCTACCAGCTTACTATTTGTTTTCTAATTTGTCCCATCAGTTCATTGTTTCTTCTTTTTTTTAATTTCTTGCCCTTTCTGGATAAAGTATTTTTATTTTTCCACTCCTCATCCTCTATTAACTTGCTAGTAATACATTCTATTTTTATTTTTATTGTTGTTAAGGTTCTTTTTTATTGTGGTAAAATATACATGACATAAAATTTACAATTTTTAAGTGTACATTTCAGTGGCATTAATTATATTCACAATGTTGTACAACCATTACAAGCATCCATTTCCAGAATATTTTATCTTCCCAAAATGAAATTTCATACTCATTAAACAATAATTCCTCATTCCCTCTTCCACCCAGTTCCTGACAACCACCATTCAACTTTTTAGCTCTATAAATTTGACTACCTTAGGTACTTCACGTAAGTGACTGGCTTATCTCACTTAATATCAATATAATGTCATCAAGGTTCATCCATGTTATAGTACATGTGAGAATTCCCTTCCTTTGTAAAGCTGAATAATATTTCATTGTATGTATACATCACATTTGTTTATTCATTCATCCATCAATGGACACGAGTTGCAGCCACCTTTTGACTGCTGTTAATAATGCTATTATGAACATGAGTGTACAAATATCTGTAAGTCTCTGCTTTCAATCCTTTTGGATATATACCCAGATATGGAACAGATATGCTACATGACACAATTATGTTTAATTTTTAGAGGAACGACCATACCATTTTTCACAGCATCTGCACCATCTTACATTCCTACTGGCAATATACAAGATTCCAATTTCTTCACATCCTCATCAACAATTGTTAGTTCTGCTTTTTTGATAATAGCCATTCTAATGGGTATGAAGTGGTATATAGTTATGGTTTTGATATACATTTCCACAATGATTAGTGATGTTCACCATTTTTCATGTGATCACTGGTTATTTGTATGTCTTCTTTGGAGAAATGTCCACTCAAGTACATTGCTCATTTTCTAATGGGTTATCTTTTTTATTGTTGAATTGTATCATTATTCTTTTCAATGTTATGTTAGAAGCTTTGATATGTATCCATGCTTTACTAGATTTCATATTAAATTCATACTTTACCAATTTCTAGTCAATGTAATGGCCTTATGGCATTTACTCTCCTTAATTTTTATACTATTTTACTATTATGTTTAATTCTGCATTTGTGTGGTTTAAAAAAATACAAATATTATTATTACTAATTTATTATTACATTAAGCAGTCAGTTTTAATTCAGATCTCCCTATGTATCTATCAATTCTCATGCTCTTCATTTCTGACTTATTTACTGTGTTTCCATCTAAAATAATATTAATTCTGCCCAAAAATTCTATGTAGTATTTCCTCAGTATGGGTGTAGAGATGAAAGATTTTCACTGTTTGTCTGAAAATGTCTCTACTTTCTTATGTTCTTAAAGAATATTTCTTTTGTGGAATAATACTCTAGTTTGATAGTTATATTCTTTCAGCTCTTTAGAAATGGCATCAGTGTTTTCTGTCTTTCATTGTTTCTGTTGCAGAGCTAGATATTAATCATATTTATGGTTATATTCTTTCAGCTCATTAAAAATGGCAACAGTGTTTTTTGTCTTTCATTGTTTCTGTTGCAGAGCTAGATATCAATCATATTTATGGTCCTTTGAAAGTAATGTATTCTTTCCCTTTGGTTGCTTTTAAATTTTCTCTTTTTTTATGGTTTTCAGTAATCTTACTATTATGTGAATATGTATTAGGTTTTTTTTTAATTGGTTTGGGGTTCATAAAAGTTTCTGAATCCATAGCTCAAGGTCTATAATGAATGTTGGAAAATTCTATACAATTATTTCTTAAAACATATATATACATTTATATATATTTATTTTATATATATTTGTATACATATTATATATATTATGTATATAAATATATATATTATATACATATATATATATATATATATATATATGTTTTCTTTTGGTGACTCCAATTGTATGTATGTTAAAACTTTTCATTTTAACCCACATTTTTATTTTGTTCTTTTCATAGCATTTATTTTATTTGTTTTCAATTATAGAATTTCCATTTTATACTTCTTATTAGATTCAATTATCTGATGATATTCTTCAGCTTCTACTCTAGTTTTTGAATGTATTGATAACACAACTTTTGTTGTTGTTGTTATTTTTTCATTTTTATTTTCATTTTTATTTTTTACTTTTTATTGGAGTATAGTTGATTTACAATGTTGTGTTAGACTCAGGTGTACAACAAAGTGAATCATTTATACATATACATATATCCACTCTTTTCTTTTAGATTCTTTCCCCATATAGGCCATCACAGAGTATTGAGTAGAGTTCCCTGTGTTGTACAGCAGGTTCTTATTAGTTATCTATTTTATATACAGTAGTGTATATATGTTAATCCCAATCTCCCAATTTAGCCCTTCCCTCTTATCCCCTGGTAACCATAAGTTTGTTTTCTACATCTGTGACTCTACTTCTGCTTTGTAAATGAGTTCATTTGTACTCTTTTTTTTTTAGATTCCACATATAAGCAATATATATGATGTGACTTTCTGTGTCTGACTTACTTCACTCAGTGTGACAATCTCTAGATCCACCACTAATTATTAGAGAAATGCAAATCAAAACTGCAATGAGGTATCAACTTACACCAATCAGAATGTCCCTCATTTAAAAGATCTAAAAGCAATAAATGATGTGAAAAGAAAGGAATCCTCCTACACTGTTGGTGGGAATGTAAATTCATAGTGTTTGTATGGAGAACCATATGGGGGTTCCTTAAAAAACTAAAAGTAAAACTACCATAGGACCCAGCAGTCCCACTCCTGGACATATATCCAAAGAAACCATAATTCAAAAAGATACATACACCTCAATGTTCATTGAAGTATTATTTACAATAGCCAGGACATGGAAGCAACCTAAATGTCCATCAAGAGAGGAATGGATAAAGAAGATAGAAGATGTGGTATATATATATATATATATATATATATATATATATATATATATATATACACACACATATACATACACATATACATACATATACATACAATGGAATATTACTCAGCCATAAGAAGGAACAAAATAATACCATTTGCAGCAACATGGGTGGACCTAGAGATTGTCTTACTGAGTGAAGTAAGTCAGACACAGTAGCATACCTTTTTAATTCCAGGTCTGATAATTCTATAGCTGTAGTTATATGATCTATGTTTATTGTCTTCTTTGATTCCCACATTTGTTTTATCTCCTTCCCCTTAAAACTCATCTATATATCTGGGAAAGGATGATACATGATATATAGTTGTAAATAATTTTTGAAAGAGAGCATGGATTTCCAAAAGACTGGCTCACAGTTTAAAAAGCAAACAAACAAAAATCCACAACAGGTATTTAAAGGAACTGGAGATAAGAGAAACTACAATATAAGATTATCAAAGTCACTAAGTTTGCAATTAATCTTATCCTGGTGAGAAATAAGTAATATTTTCAGAAGATCAGTCTAACTATCTAAAGAAATTTACTATTAGGAATTGGCTCACTTGATTACGGATGCTGAGAAGTCCAAGATCCACAGTCAATAAGCCAGAGACCGAAGAAAGTCAACAGTATAGTTCTAGTCCAAGTCTGAAGACCTGAGAACCAGAAGAGCCAGTGCTGTATGCTCTAGTCTGAGTTCATTCCAAAGGCAGGAAAAGACCAACGTCTCAGCTCAAAGACAGTCTGGCAGAGAATAAGAACTATTTCTTACTCAGCCTTTTCTTCTACTCAGGCCTTCAACAAATGAACACCCCCCACAGACATACCCAGAAATAATGTTTAACAAAATATCTGGGTTCCCGTGACCCAATCAAGTTGATACATAAAATTTACCATCACACCAAAAGTTTGGGTTCTTTTAAAAATTTTTTTGACTTTTTAAAAAACTGAGGTATAATTACCAGGGTTTTGTTTATTTGAGAGGAAGTGGATCTGGAAAGTACAACCCTGGGTATAAAGTTGCTTGTTTGTTTGTTTGCTTAGGCTGCCTAGAATGTGATGAGCACTGATTCATGACCCATTGTGAAGGGAAAGCAATGTATCAGCTCTGCTTTGACGTGTCATTTATAAGCTTGCATCTGGCACTAGAGCACGGTGTTTCTATGGGCTGCTAATTAACCCATTTATAATAGAGGAGAATCTTTGGCTATGACATCATTGACACTCTAATTTATTAGTTTAAGGGTGATGGGGTGTCCAGATTAGACATTATATTGATTGCTACTATTTCTGTTTTACTACAAGCTTTCAAGTCACCTCAGGGAAGTACTTGGGTTTCTCTGCAAAGCAAACTCTAACAATCTGTTTTCAAAGATCTAATTAATCAAAATATTTACCCAAATACCTCAAAAATAAAAAAATAACAATCACAAAAATAACCAAAAAGCAACACTATAGTAATAGTGCATCATGCTAAGATTATGTTGCCTTAGTGAAAGAGTTAAATAAATTAACTGAATTTATCTTAAATTAGGTGAAATAGTTAAATGAATTAAGTTTCATAAATTACCTGTTTTCAAAATTTAAAGTATTATATATTTTATATAAAATTTTATTATAAAATTATTATAAAATAATTTTATAGCATAGTATATTTTATAATACAATAAAATCACAAATTTTATTATAAATTTTTAATACAATATATATAATTAACTTTAGAATATTATTCTATTAAAATTAAGGAAATTTTATAATAAAATCATAAAACTTTTAAAATTATCAATATATACTATATATTTAAACTTTAGAATATTATTCTTCAATTGAAATTAAGGACATTTCTATACTTGATAATGAGAGTTCATTATCTTATGGAAAAATATATTTCTCAAAGTTGTATTGTAAAAACATATTTGAAAGGATAAAATGTTCCATGATGAAATCACAACAAAATTTGCATATTAAAAATGACAGCTCTTATGTAAAACATTTCTTCAAGAATTTCAACTACTCTACTAAAATGTCTGACATTTCTGTAAAACCATAGTAGATATTTTTTGATATAAAATAGCATTATCTCAATGAATTCCATAAACTGTTCCTCTTCACATCTGTTAACAAAGTTTTTGTCAAACATGGGTCATGAAATGTGTCTCTGAAAGCTCCAACTCCTTCAATCAAAACTGATGATGTAAAGTTGTCATACAATATTACAGTTGTGTCCCCACAAGGAAACTGAGAGAGTAATATTTCAATCCCTTTAAAATTCCAGGCGAATAAATTTAGAGAAGTGAAGATGTGTGTTAGGTTTATACAAATAATAGCAGAATTAGTACTGAAAAATGTTACTCATTAGTTTTAAAATCTTTCCCACAGACACACATTTAAAAGAGAAGAATGGAACTTTGGATCAAGATGGCAGAGTAGGAGGATGTGGAACTCACCTCCGCCAATGAACACATCAAAAATACATCTGAATGTGGAAAAATTCTCACTGAAAACTAACTGTAAACTGTCAGAAACAGTACAACCAAGGCTGTAACAAAGATCCACACAGAATCAGGAAGGAAGGGAACAGAGCGATCAGGTTGGGACCATACTCCTGGGAGGGGACTCAGAGGAAAAGGGAGAATACACCAGTGGAGATCTGCCCTAATTAGTGAGCAGTTTGAGCCACATATTGGCTGTCCCAGTCCTGGAGTCCAACATAGGGCAGAAAAGCTCCCTTGGCTGACTGGAGGGCCACTAGAACTAACAGGAGGGTTATAGGAAGCCTGGACTCCATTTGTGAGGAGCATGAGAGTGCTGGCTTGCTCCCAAGACAGAGCAGATAAGGTGGATTGAGGACTACTCCAGTGGCTACCTGGTTTCTTGTGACTGCCCTGGCACATGCCCAAGCCTGAGTTGAGCAAATGCTTCAGCCCCACTTACTTCACCTCACAGCTCAGCACAAGGGCAAGGGTTACCAGGACAAGGGAGAGAGCTTGGCCATGGAACAGAGAGATGACTTGGACCTGGGGTGGCATCTGATGCAATGGAGATAGCCATTGCTGATGCTTACTCAGGCAGCTCACCAGAAGCAGCCATGATCTCTGACAGCAGCTGGACCACCACAGCCGAAGCCCTGATATGCTGAGAGACCAAGTGAGCCCCACCTGCAGAGAAGAGCAGTTCCACAAAAGGGCAGAGGCTGAGAAGACTGGGGACATTCATTGGCTGTGAGGGACAAAGGAGACTCAGATGCAGTGGGGTTGCCATTACTGGCAATTGCACAGACACTGCATCAAACACAGCCTGGGCCTCTGTCTGTGGTTGAACCACCACAGCCCATGCTTCGTCATGAGCTGAGAGTCTGCATGGGCTCCTCTTGCTCCAGCACTGCTTCCCTCTGGGACAAGGGTGCTGGTGCTGGGAGATGAGAGGGCACACACATAAAGGAAAGAGAATCAGCTCAGACCTGATCTTCAGAGCTTCTGCTCCATCAATTTGAGATCTGACCCCACATCTAGTAGGGTGGTAACAGCCTCTGAGCACAGAGGAAGCCCCATCTCACATCTGGTTCTGGCTTAAACTCCCCTATCTCTAACTTCACCTCCTACCAAGGTGATAGCTAACAGCATACCCTGAGGAAAGATATATTCTTTTCATGTCAAATCTAGCTTTCCCACCAAATGCACTGGGCACATGCAGACCATGAACACTCCTACATAAGGATATTCCTTCAAGACTGCAATAGGCAATTGTTTCACCTAAATTCATAGAGGTGGAGAAAGTTATGCAGAATGAAAAGAGAGAGGAACTAGTCTCAATTGAAAGAGCAAGAGAAAAACCCTGAAAAAAATGAATAAAGAAAGAGAAGTAAACACTTTATCAAATAAAGAATTCTAAACATTAGTAATAAGAATGTTAACTGAATTCAGGAAAAGAATAGATAAACACAGTGAGAATTTTAACAAGGAACTAGAAAATATAAAAAAGAACCAGTCAGAACTGAAAAAATACAATAACTGAAATGAAAAACACACCAAAATGAAGGAATAGCAGACTAAGCAATACAGAAGAACGTGTAAGTGATCTGGAAGATAGATCCAATCAGAATAGCAAAGCTAAAAACAAAATTTCTGGGATAACATCAAGAGTACCAACATTTATATTATAGGGGTCCCAGAAGGAGAAGAGAGGAAGAAGGGGCTGAAAAAGGTATTTGATGAAGTTATGACTGAAAAAGTCTCAGACCTGAAGAAGGAAATAGATATACAGGTACAGGAAGCACAGAGTCTCAAATAACATAAACCCAAACAGACTCACACCAAGACATCATAATTAAAATGTCAAAAGATGAAGATAAAGAGAAAATTCTAAAGGCAGAAAGATAAAAACAAAGAGTCATATACAAAAGAACCTCCATACGGCTATCAGCTAATTTTTCTTCAGAAACTTTGCAGGCTAGAAGGGAGCAGCATAATATATTCAAAGCACTAAAAGGGAAAATCTTGCAACCAAGGGTACTCTACTTAACAACATCATTATTTAGAATTGAAGGAGAGATAATGAACTTCTCATATAAGCAAAATCTGAAAGTTCATCAATATTAAACCCTCCCTAAAACGCCTGTTAAAGGGTCTTCTCTAGTGGATAAGAAAAGTCTATTACAAGAAGTAAGGATCTATAGGAAAAGAAAAATCCCACTAGGAAAGGCAAATATATACTAAGGGCTGAGGATCAATCAGTTAAATAAATCATTATAAAGATTAAAAGACAAAAAATTGTAAAAGCAACTATAACTAAAATAAACAGTGAAGGGATAAACATGAAGATGTAAAATGTAACATCAAAAACACAAAATGTAGGGGAGGGGAGTGAAAAAATAGAACTTCTAGAATGTTTTTGAACTTAAATGACTGCCAAGTTAAAACAAGTAGATATAGTTATATGCCAACATATATGAGCTCCATAGTAACCACAAATCAAAAAATTGTAATAGATACACAAAACCTAGAAAGAAAGAAACACAAGTACACTACTAAAGAAAATCATCAAACCACAAAGTAATACAAGCAAAGAGAAGAAGAAATGAACAGAAAAGAGTTACAAAAACCACCAGAAAACAAATAATAAAATGGCAATAAGTACATACACTTATCAGTAGCTACTTTAAATGTCAATTGACTAAATGCTCCAATCAAAAGACATAGGGTGGCTGATTGGATGAAAAAACAAGACCCATATAAATGCTACTTACAAGAGACTCACTTCAGAGCTAAAGGCACACAGACTTAGAGCGAGGGGATGAGAAAAGATATCTCATGGAAATGGAAATGACAGGAAAGAGTGGATAGCAATACCTGTATCATACAAAATAGACTTTTAAACAAAGTCTATAACAAAAGATAAAGGCATTATATAATGATAAGTGTATCTATACAAGAAGACGATTTGCAATTGTTTACCTACATGCATCCAATACAGGAACATCTAAATACATAAAGCAAATATTAACAGACACAAGAAGATAAATTGACGATGATGCAATAATAATAGGGAACTTTAAGCACACTACTTATATCAATGGAAAATCATCAATACAGAAAATTAATAAGGCATCAGTAGTCTTAAATAACACAGTAAACTAGTTGGACTTAATAGATATCTACAGGACATTACATCCAAAACAATACACACTCTTTTCAAGTGTGCATAGAATATTCTCCAGGATAAATCACATGCTAGGCCACAAAACAAGTTTCAACACATTTAAGAGAATAGAACATATATCAAGCATTTTTTTTCTGACAATGGCAGTGTGAAACTAGAAATTAATTTCAGAAAGAAAAACGGGAAAAGCACAAATATGTGGAGACTACAAAACACGGTACTGAAAAAAGCAATGTGTCAATGAAGAAATCAAAGAGGAAAACAGAAAATATATCAAGACACATGAAAATGGAAACACAACTTTCCAAAATCTATGGGATGCAGCAAAAGCAGTTCTTAAGAGGGTAGTTTATAGCACACATGCTTTCCTCAAGAAATAAGAAAAATCTCAAATAAACAACCTAACCTACAATCTAAAGGAATTAGAAAAAGAAAACAAACAAAGTTCAAAGTCAACAGAAGAAAGGAAATTGGAAATAAATAAAATAGAGATTAAAAAAAACAATAGAAAAGATTGGTGAAACCAAGAGCTGGTTTCTTGAAAAGATAAAGAAAATTTATAAACATTTAGCCAGGCTTATCAAGAAGAAAAGAGAGAGGACCCAAATAAACAAAGCAAGAAATGAAACAGGGAAGGGAATTTCCTGGTAGTCCACTGGCTAGGACTTGGCACTTTCACTGACAAGGCCCAGGTTTGATCCCTGGTTGGGGAACTGAGGTTCCACAATCAGTGCACTGTGGCCCCACAAAAATTTAAAATGTAAAAAAAAAAAAGAAATGAAAGAGGGTAAAAAACAACGAATATCACAGGGATACAAAAAAATCATGAGAATACTCTGAACAGTTATATGTCAACAAATTAGACAACCTATAAGAAATAGACAAATTTCTGGAAACATACAAACTGCCAAGACTGAATCAGAAAGGAACAGACAATCTGAACAGACCAATCACTAGTAGTGAAATTGAAATTGTAAAAAAAAATAAATAAATAAAAACCTCCCAGCTTACAAAAATCCAGGACCAGATGGCTTCACATGGGAATTCCACTAAACATACAGAGAAGAGTTAATGCCTATCCTTCTCAAACTATTCCAAAAATTTGAAGAGGAGGAATCACTCCCGAATTCATTCTATGAAGCCAAAATTACCCTGATACTAAAACCAGACAAAGAGACTACCAAAAATGTATACTCTAATACTTTTGATATGCATATAGATTCAAAAATCCTCAATAAAATATTAGCAAACTGAATCCAACAATATATAATAAGGATCATGCACCATGATTAACTGAGGTTTACTCCAAGGATACAAAAATGGTTCAATATTGGCAAATCAATCAATGAGATACACTACAATAACAAAAGGAGGGATAAAAATCACATGATCATCTCAATAGAAGCAGAAAAGGCATTTGACAAAATTCAACATTGATTCATGTTTAAAAATTCTCATAAAACATTGACTAATGATAAAATCTCTCATAAAGTTGATATAGAGGAAACATATCTCATTATAAAAGAGACCATTTATGGCAAACCCATAGCTAACATCATACTCAATGTTGAAAAGCTGAAAGGCTTTCCTCTAAAATGAGGAACAAAAAAGGATGCCCACTCTTGCCACTTCTATTTAACATACTATTGGAGTCCTAGCCACAACAATCAGATAAGGAAAAGAAATAAGGGACTTCCCTGGTGGCACAGTGGTTAAGAATCTGCTTGCCAATGCAGGGGACACTGGTTCAAGCCCTGGTCTGGGAAGATCCCACATGCTGTGGAGCAACTAAGCCCATGAGATACAACTACTGAGCCTGCACTCTACAGCCCACAAGCCACAACTACTGAGCCCATGTGCCACAACTACTGAAGCTCATGCGCCTACAGCCCATGCTCCGCAACAAGAGAAGCCACTGCAATGAGAACCCTGTGTGCCGCTGCTTGCTACAACAAGAGAAAGCCCGCTCACAGCAACAAAGACCCAACACAGCCAGAAATTAATTAATTAATATTTTTTAAAGGATGAGTTATTTAAAAAATAAAATAAACATATTTTTTAAAAAAGAAAAAGAAATAAAAGGGATCAAAATTGGAAAGGAAGAATTAAAACTGTCATTATTTGCAGATGACATGATACTATCTATAGAAAGCCCTAAAGTCTCCACCAAAAAAACCTAATAAAACTCATGAATGAGTTCAGTAAAGTTGTAGGATACAAGATTAATATACAAACATCTATTGCTTTTCTATACACTAATAATTAACTATCAGAATGAAAAACCTCCCAAAATAAAATTCTATTTGAAATCACATCTCAAAGAATAAAATACCTAGAAATAAACTTAACAAAGGGAATGAAAAACCTGTTCTCTGAAAACTATAAGACATTAATGAAAGAAACTGAATATAATATGAATAATGGGAAAACATCAAGTGTTTTTGGATCGGAAGAACCCAGTCCAAGAGGTGCTGGGAACTGGACAACTACATGTAAATGAATGAAATTAGAACATTTCCTCACACTATATACAAAAATAAACAAAAAATGGATTAAAGACCTAAATGTAAGACCTGAAACCATAAAGCACTTAGAAGAGAACATAGGCAGAACATTCTCTGACATAAATTGTTGCAATATTTTCTTGGATCTGTCTCCTAAGGCAAAAAAGAAACAAAAGCAAACATTAACAAATGTAACCTAATTAAACTTAAAAACTTTTGCACAGAAATGGAAACCATCAACAAAACAAAAAGACAACCTACGGAATGGAGAAAATATTTACAAATGACATGATAGATAAGGGATTATTATTTACAAAAATAAACAGCTCTACAAGTCAATATCAAAAATTTAAAAAAAAAACAATAAAAATGGGTAGAAAACCTGAATAGGCATTTTTCCAAAGAAGACAAACAGATGGCCAACAGACACATAAAAAGATGCTCAACACCATTAAAATTAAAGATATGCAAATTAAAACCACAATGAGATATTACCTCATACCAATCAGAATGGCTTATCATCAAAAAGACTGCAAATAACAAATTTTGACGAAAATGTGGAAAAAAGGGAACTCATGTACTCTGTTGGTGGGAATGTAAATTGGTACAGCCACTATGGAAGATAGTATGGAGGTTCCTCAAAAAACTAAAAATAGAATTACCATATGATCCAGCAATTCCACTCCTTGGTATATATCCCCAAAAATGTATAACACTAGTTTGAAAAGATACATGCACCCCCATGTTCACAATAGCATTATTTCCAATAGCCAAGATATGGAAACAACCCAAGTGTTCATCAACAGATGAATGGATAAAGAAGATGTGGTATATATATATATACAGTAGAATATTACTCAGCCATAAAAAAAAATGAAATTCTGCCATTTGCAACAGTGTGAATGGACCTAGAGAGTATTATGCTTAGTGAAATAAGCCAGACAGAGAAAGACACTCTATGTTGTCACTTACATGTGGAGTCTGAAAAATAGCATGAATGCATGTATAAAACAAAACAGAAACAGACTCACCGATACAGAGAACTAGTGGTTACCAGTGGGAAAAGGGAAGGGGGAAGGAGCACAATATGGGTATGGGATTAAGTGATACAAACTGCTATATATAAAACAAATAAGTTACAAGAATATATTGTACAGCACAGGAAACTATAGCCATTATTTTGTAAAAACTTTAAATGGAGTATAATCTATAAAGAAAGTTGAATCACTTTGCTGTCACTATGAAAATAATATAATATTGTAAATCAACTATATTTCAATAAAAGCAAATAAAATAAAACAGAAGAAACTTACACCCTGAAGGTCTAGACATGTAAATGGTAGTGATTCACAAGAAGCAGAAAGTTTCTTGGAAGTTTCTAGAGCTGTATGAATTTTTCAGCCAATGTAAACTGTACCCATATCTATTTTAATGTTAAAATAATGTTTTTTATTACATACAAATAAAAAAGAAAAAAAATCCAGGCAGAATTAAAGAGAACTAATATAATATGGTAGACACAGAGTGCAGATTTTTTTCTATCCTTGGCAGACTGATATACTCTCCAGAGCATACATGTATCTGGGTTTTAGAAGCAAAGAATGACAATCTGTTTCCTATATCATTAATTTGATCAAGTGGGAGTGTGTCTGTGGAGTGGAGATAATTTTAAGAAGTCTAAGAGATTGGTTCAATATGGAGGAGTAGAAGGACATCCACTCACTGCCTCTTGTGAGAACACCAGAATCACAACTGACTGCTGAACAATCATCGACAGGGAGACACTGGAACTCACCAAAACCCACCCCATATCCAAAGACAAAGGAGAAGCTTCAATGAGATGGTAGGAGGGGAGCAACCACAATAAAATCAAATCCAATAACTGCTAGGTGGGTGACTCACAAACTGGAGAACAATTATACCACAGAAGTCCACACACTGGAGTGAAGGTTCTGAGTCCAATGTCAGGCTTCCCAACTGAGGAGTCCAGCAACAGAAGGAGGAATCCCAGAGAATCAGACTTTGAAGTCTAGCAGGATTTGACTGCAGGACTTCGATAGGACTGGGAGAAACAGAGACTCCACACTTCAAGGGCATACAAAAAGTAGTGCGTGCATCTGGACCCAGGGGGAAGGAGCAGTAAACCCATAGGAGACTGAACCAGACATACCTGCTACTGTTGGAGGGTCTCCTGCAGAACTGGGGTGTGGCTGTGGCTCACTGTGAGTACAAGAACACAGGCAGCAGAACGTCTGGGAAGTACTCCTTGGTATGAACCCTCCTAGAGTCCGCCATTAACCCCACCAAAGAGCCTGTAGCCTCCAATGCTGGATCACCTCAGGCCAAACAACCAACAGGGAGGGAACTCAGCCCCTCCCATCAGCAGACAAATAGATTAAAGTTTTATTGATCTCTGCCCACCAGAGCAACACCCAGCTCTACCCACCACCATTCCCTCCCATCAGAAAGCTTGCACAAGCCTCTTAGATAGTTTTATCAACCAGAGGGCAGAGAGCAGAAGCAGGAAGAATTACAATCCTTCAGCCTGTGGAATGAAAACTACATTCACAGAAAGGTAGACAAAATGAAAAGGCAGAGGACTATGTACCAGATGAAGGAACAAGATAATATCCCAGAAAAATAACCAAATGAAGTGGAGATAGACAACCTTTTACAAAAAAAAGAATTCAGAATAATGATACTGAAGATGATCCAGGATCTCAGAAAAAGAATAGAGGCAAAGATCTAGAAGATGCAAGAAATGTTTAAAAAAGACCTAGAAGAATTAAAGAACAAAAAAAGAGATGAACAATACAATAACTGAAATGAAAAATACACTAAAAGGAATCAATAGCAAAATAACTGAGGCAGAAGAACGGATAAGTGACCTGGGAGACAGAATGGTGGGATTCACTGCTGCAGAACAGAATAATAATAATTAAAAAAAGAACAAAAGGAAATGAAGACAGCCTAAGAGACTTTTGGGGCTACATTAAACATAGCAACACTAGCATTATAGGGTTCCCAGAAGGAGAAGGGAGAGAAAAACGACCTGAGAAAATATTTGAAGAGATTATAGTTGAAATTTTCCCTAACATGGGAAAGTAAATAGCCACCCAAGTCCAGGAAGCACAGAGAGTCCCAGGTAGGGTAAACAGAAGGAAAACATGCTAAGACACATAGTATTCAAATTGACAGAAATTAAAGACAAAGAAAAATTATTACAAGCAACAAGGGAAAAACAACAAATAACATACAACAGAACTCCCATAAAGTTAAAAGCTGATTACTCAGCAGATACTCTAAAAGCCAGAATGAAGTGGAACAATATATTTAAAGTGATGAAAGGGAAGAACCTACAACAAAGATAACTCTACCTGGCAAGGATTTCATTCAGAAATGATGGAGAAATCAAAAGTTTTACAGGCAAGCAAAAGCTAAAAGAATTCAGCACCACCAAACTAACTTGACAACAAATGCTAAAGGAACTTCTCTAAGTGGGAAACACAAGAGAAGAAAAGGACTTACAAAAACAAACCCAAAACAATTAAGAAAATGGTAATAGGAACATACATATCAATAATTACCCTAAATGTGAATGGATTAAATGCTCTAACCAAAAGAAAAGGGCTTGCTGAATGGATACAAAAAAAAAAAAAAAAAAGAGAGAGACTGATATATATGCCACCTACAAGAAACCCACTTCAGACCTAGGGACACATACAGACTGAAAGTGAGGGGATGGAAGAAGACATTCCATGCAAATGGAAATCAAAAGAAAGCTAGAATAGCAATACTCATATCAGATAAAATAGCCTTTAAAATAAAGAATGTTACAAGAGACAAGGAAGGACACTACATAATGATCAAGGGGTCAATCCAAGAAAAAGATATAACGATTATAAATATATATGCACTCAGCATAGGAGCACCTCAATACATAAGGCAAATACTAACACCTATAAAAGAGGAAATCATCCAGACAGAAAATTAATAAGGAAGCACAAGCTTTAAATGACACAATAGACCAGATAGAGTTAATTGATATTTATAAGACATTCCATCCAGAAATAGCAGATTACACTTTCCTCTCACATGCACATGGAACATTTTTTAGGATAGATCACATCTTGGGTCACAAATCAAACCTCAGTAAATTTAAGAAAATTGAAATCATATCAAGCGTCTATTCTGACCACAATATTATGAGATTAGAAAACAACTAAAGGGAAAAACGTAAAAAACACAAACACATTGAGGCTAAACAGTATGTTACTAAATAAATCACTGACTAGCTCACTGAAGAAATAAAAGAGGAAATCAAAAAATACCTAGAGATAAATGAGAATGAAACACGATGATCCCAAACCTATGGGATGCAGCAAAAGCAGTTCTAAGAGGGAAGTTTATAGCAATACAATCCTACCTCAAGAAACAAGAAAAATATCAGATAAACAATCTCGCCTTACACTTAAAGGAACTAGAGAAAGAAGAACAAAGAAACCCAAAGTTAGTAGAAGGAAAACTCATAAAAATCAGAGCAGAAATAAATGAAATAGAAACAAAGAAAACAATAACAAAGATCAATAAAATTAAAAGCTGGTTCTTTGAGAAGATAAACAAAATTGATAAACCTTTAGCCAGACTCATCAAGAAAAATAGGCAGAGGGCTCAATAAAATTAGAAATGAAAAAGGAAAAGTTACAACGGACACCACAGAAATACAAAACCTCATAAGAGACTACTACAAGCAACTCTATGCCAATAAAATGGACAACCTGGAAGAAATGGACAAGTTCTTAGAAAGGTTTAACCTTCCAAGACGGAACTAGAAAGAAATAGAAAATATGAACAGCCCAATCTCAAGAAATGAAATTGAACCTGTGATTAAATATCTTCCAACAAAAGTCCAGGACCAGATGACTTCCCAGGCGAATTCTAGCAAACATTTAGAGAAGAGCTAACACCTATACTTCTCAAACTCTTCCAAAAAATTGCAGAGGAAGGAACACTCCCCAACTCATTCCACAAGGCCACAATCACTCTGATACCAAAACCAGATAAAGATACTACAAAAAAGAAAATTTCAGACCAATATCACTGATGAATATAGATTTAAAAAATCCTCAACAAAATATTAGCAAACAGAATCCAGCAAAACCTTAAAAGGATCATAAACCATGATCAAGTGGGATTTATCTCAGGGATGCAAAGATTCTTCAATATATGCAAATCAATCAATGTGATACACCATATTAACAAACTGAAGAATAAAAACCATATGATCACCTCAATAGATGCAGAAAAAGCTTTTGACAAAATTCAACGCAAATTTATGATAAAAACTCTCCAGAAAGTGGGCATAGAGGGAACCTACCTCATCATTACACTGCTCATATTTGACAAACTCACAGCAAACATCATTCTCAGTGGAGAAAATCTGAAATCATTTCCTCTAAAATCAGGAACAAGACAAGGATGTTCACTCCTGCCACTATTATTTAACATAGTTTTGGAAGTCCTAGCCACAGCAATCAGAGAAGAAAAAGAAATAAAAGGAATACAAACTGGAAAAGAAGAAAAAGTGTCACTGTTTGCAGGTGACATGATACTATATGAGAGAATCCTAAAGATGCCACCAGAAAACTACTAGAGCTAATCAATGAATTTGGTAAAGTAGCAGGATACAGAATGAATGCACAGAAATGTCTTGCATTCCTATACACTAACAACGAAAGATCAGAAAGAGAAATTAAGGAAATAATCCCATTCACGCACTGCAACCAAAAAAATAAAATACCTAGGAATAAACCTACATAAGGAGGTAAAAGACCTGTACTCAGAAAACTATAAGACACTGATAAAAGAAATCAAAGATGATACAAACATATGGAGAGATATACCATATTCTTGGAGGGGAAGAATCTATACTGTGAAAATGACTATACTACCCAAAACAATCTACAGTTTCAATGCAATCCTTATCAAATTACTAATGGCATTTTTTTTACAGAAGTAGAACAAAAAATCTGAAAACTTGTATGGAGACACAAAAGACCCCAAATAGCCAAAGCAATCTTAAGAGGAAAAAAAAATGGAGCTGGAGGAATCAGACTCCCTGATCTCAGACTATACTACAAAGCTACAGTAATCAAGACAATATCATACTGGCACAAAAACAGAAATATAGATCAATGCAACAGGATAGAAAGCCTAGAGATAAACCCACAAACCTATGGTCAACTAATCTATGACAAAGGAGGCAAGGATATACAATGGAGAAAAGGCAGTCTCTGCAATAATTGGTGCTGGGAAAACTGGAAGCTACATGTAAAAGAATGAAATTAGAACACTCCTTAACACCATACACAAAAATAAACTCAAAATGGTTTAAAGACCTAAATGTAAGACTGGACACTATTAAACTCTTAGAGGAAATCATAGAAAGAACACTCTTTGACATAAATCAGAGCAAGATATTCTTTGACCCACCTCCTAGAGTAAGGGAAATAATAACAAATGCATCTTAATTAAACTTAAATTTTTTGCACAGCAAAGAAACTATAAACAAGAGGGAAAGACAACCCTCAAAATGGGATAAAATATTTGCAAATGAAGCAACAGACAAAGGATTAATCTCCAACATATATAAACAGTTCATGAAGCTCAATATTAAAAAAACAAACAACCCAAACCAAAAATGGGCACAAGACCTAAATAGACATTTCTCCAAATAAGACATAGAGATGAACAAGAGGCACATGAAAAGCTGCTCAACATCACTAATTATTAGAGAAATCTAAATCAAAACTACAATGAGGTATCTCCTCACACCGGTTAGAATGGGCATCATCGGAAAATCTGTAACAGCAAATGCTGGAAAGGGTGTGGAGAAAAGGGAACCCTCCTGCACTGTTGGTTGGAATGTAAATTGATTGATACAGCCACTATGGAGAACAGTATTTTTTTTAACATCTTTATTGAAGTATAATTGCTTTACATTGTTGTGTTAGTTTCTGCTGCATAACAAAGTGAATCAGCTATAGGTATACATATATCCCCATATCCCCTTCCTCTTGCGTCTCCCTCCCACCCTCTCTTCCCACCCCTCTAGGTGGTCACAAAGCACCAAGCTGGTCTCCCTTTCTATGTGGCTACTTCCCACTAACTATCTATTTTATATTTGGTAGTGTATATATGTCCATGCCACTCTCTCACTTTGTCCCAGCTTACCATTCCCCTTCCCTGTGTCCTCACGTCCATTCCCTATGTCTGTGGCTTTATTCCTATCTTGCCCCTAGGTTCTTCAGAACCATTTTATTTTTTAGATTCCATATATATGTGTTAGTTATGGTATTTGTTTTTCTCATTCTGACTTACTTCACTCCTTATGACAGACTAAAAAATTAAACATAGAATTACCATATGACCCAGCAATCCCACTACTGGGTATATACCCAGAGAAAACCATAATTCAAAAAGACACATGCACCCCAATATTCATTGAAGCAGTATTTACAATAGCCAGGTCATGGAAACAACCTAAATGCCCATTGACAGACGAATGGATAAAGATGTGGTACATATATACAATGGAATATTACTCAGCCATAAAAAGGAATGAAATTGGGTCATTTGTAGAGATGTGAATGGACCTAGAGACTGTCATACAGAGTGAAGTATGTCAGAAAGAGAAAAAAAAATTCCGTATATTAATGCATATATGTAGAATGTAGAAAAATGGTACAGATGAACTGGTTTACAAGGCAGAAATAGAGACACAACTGGAGAGAAGAAGAAATATATGGACACCAAGTTGGGAAAGCAGGGTGGGTGGTGGTTGTGGGATGAATTGGGAGGTTGGGATTGACATATATACACTAATATGTATAAAACAGATAACTAATAAGAACATGCTGTATAAAAAAATAAAGTAAAATAAAATTCAAGAAACAAAAACAAAAACAAAAGAAGTCTAGGAAACTGTATAAATGATGCCAGACCTCAAAATAGACATTGGTGAATCTAGACAAATCTAAAATGCTATGAATTTCTATTAAATACTACTATTTCATTAATAAATCGAGTTATTTGGCACTTTTTTCTCATAATATAAGCACCAAGGTATAAGTTAGGGGAGAATGAAAGTGTAGCAATAGCTAACCCTCTAGCACCAAGTGAAATTCTTAATGCCCAACCTTACTGCTCTGTACCTTGGTACCAACCCTTTCAGGTCTAAAATCCATCATTCTACTTTTTCTTTTTAGATTTACAAGGCCCATAGACTGCAAATAGGCACCAAAGTTGTCCTTCTCCAAGTTTGCATGGTTAGAAACAACCTTTTCTTTCTCTTCCCTTCATTAAAACTTCCTAATTTCTGCGAATTTCAAGTAGATATTAGGAGGAAAGCAATCTGAATAAATAAATTTAAATATAACATATATATATACACTTAGCTCTCTCTCTCTCTCTCTCTCTCTCTGTGTGTGTGTATATATATATATATATATATATATATATATATATACACTTAGCTACATATGTGTATATATGTATATATATATGTATATATATATATATACATATATATATATACATATATATAGCTAAATAAGTGTATAAAGCTATATATAGACTGGTTAAACCTTCCAGGATTAGGTGTAATTTGAAAGGAGGGCTTATCCCTCACTTGAATGAATTTGCGGTTAGCAGAGAATCTGAAACTTTAAACACAGTAATGGATGGAGACGGGGTGCTGGAAATTATACCAGACTGTCCTCTTGTGCTCACTGCTCAGCTGTTTTGAGTTCTCATCTCCTGTACCTTTTGAGGCTACAGGAGGGTAAGGGGCAAGTGAAAGAGAAGGACTGCCTCAGTTTCAGAATTTTTTCAAAGATCTCCATGTTTCCCTGTGTGATTTGCTCCTGCACAGTTCAATGCTTGTGAATCATGGTTGCCTGCTTCATTACCCTGTAGATATTTCTTGTGAGATTATGTTTCCCAATCTCTTTCAACTTGGTGCTGCTCATGGCCCAGAAGATGAAAAAGCCCGTGTCTTTTGGGGAAGAGAATTCTGAGCAGGCTATTTTCGTGTAGTAGTCTGGCATTGTCTTCAACTTGTCAGACAAGAGTTATCATGGTATCATGCATGGTTTCATTATTGTAGCCTTTCAACTGCTTACAAGGAACGACAAAATTCATTCTTTTAGTAAGATGGGGGCAGCCAAGAGGTTCACTTGATATAAGCTTTCTCTAAGGAGAGGTTATTAATGAAAATTGCTGATTTGAGTCCACATGTATTCCTTGAGGAGTTAAGTCATTTCACCTGCTAACTAGCCAATAGATGTGTATAATTAAAAGCAGGAAGTTCACAAAGTATTAATAGCCAGTAATTTGAAGTCTACAAGAAGGGTGTTGACCTATATTCACAATGTTTCCACCCTTTGGGTACCCTGGAGAAGTTAGGAAGAATTATTGGCTGATACTGATCCTTTCTGTAAAGACAACTTTTGTGGGTTATTCTGCCAAGAACCTGTTGGTCTAAGCAATTCACAAAGAAGGCCAGATTGATATGTATTCTCCCTACTTAAGTATTTCTGGTTCAAATTATTCCTTGCAACAATAAGTTCTGGCAGAAGGGTGGATTTACAGTGCACTGGTATTTAGAAGGTGGGAGTGGGAGGCTGTTTCAAATTCCAAGCTATACTGAGGAGTAATTAGGTGCAGTGGAATAGATCTTTTCAAAGATAAGATGAATTCCTCTTTAAAATGCTTTTCATCAGCAAGAATGTTTTCTTTTAAATGTAGTCCATCACCATTCTCCTTTGTGTGTGTGTGTGTTTTTTTTCCCCATGTCTCAAATCCTAACAAAGGACATTTTGAAGGTTACATTTACAACAGATATTTCTTTACATGTGTAAAAGTACATATTATATCTGTAATTTTACATACCAAAGAACAGAAAGATTTTGCCTTACAATTTGGGAGAAAATCTTATTTTTGACTCTATATTTATACAATGGACAATATTTTAAACTCTTTATTATTCACGTTTCTCTGCAAGAGAAATTTAGTGACCTACTAACATTCTTGCACCCTTATAGGAGTCTTATTTCAAAGTATTTCAGATCTTTGAATTTCAGATCCAATTCGCAGTTACTAGAAGAAAAACTTTCTTTTTTTAACATCTTTATTGGAGTATAATTGCTTTACAATGGTGTGTTAGTTTCTGCTTTATAACAAAGTGAATCAGCTATACACATATCCCCATATCTCCTCCCTCTTTCGTTTCCCTCCCACCCTGCCTACCCCACCCCTCTAGGTGGTCACAAAGCACCAAGCTGATCTCCCTGTGCTATGTGGCTTCTTCCAACTAGCTATCTATTTTACATTTGGTTGAATATATAAGTCCATGCCACTCTCTCACTTCGTCCCAGCTTACCCTTCCCTATCCCCATGTCCTCAAGTCCATTCTCTACGTCTGAGTCTTTATTCCTGTCCTGTCCCTAGGTTCTTCAGAACCATTTTATTTATTTATTTATTTTAGATTCCGTATATATGTGTTAGCATGCGGTATTTATTTTTCTCTTTCTGACTTACTTCACTCTGTATGACAGTCTCTAGGTCCATCCACCTCACTACAAATAACTCAATTTTGTTTCTTTTTATGGCTGAGTAATATTCCATTGTATATATGTGCCACATCTTCTTTATCCATTCATCCTTCGATGGACACTTAGGTTGCTTCCATGTCCTGACTATTGTAAATAGAGCTGCAATGAACATTGTGGTACATGACACTTTTTGAATTATGCTTTTCTCAGGGTATATGCCCAGTAGTGCCCAGTTCTAAGAAATAAAACTATTAATTACACTTTTTTAAGGCTTGAAATTGTGATAGTATTATTTTCTTAAATTAAACTACTTATATAGATCAACCAAAAAGAATCAGGCTTTTACCATTCTTTTGGAATCTGGGTTTATAAAAACTCTAAGATGGGTTTAACTACCCTCTTTGTGTTGAAGATTTAGTCACTTTAATCTTGGCCTCCACAGAGAATTCAGATAAAGTAAACTACCAGAAATATCGGAGCTTTAATCTGTCCATCTGAACTTATTATTGTTGCCAATTTATTTATACATAAAATAAAGATGTTTGAATTATTTATATAAGGAATGTATTTTTTTCTCCCAGTGTGCTCTGCAGACATCAAACCAACTGAAATTTTACAGTTCAACATAGCTTATAATAAAAGTAAAGTTTGAAATTTGCTAAGCTTTTATTTTCTACCAATTTTAGATTTATCCATTATAATCATAATCTAATAATGCCACATAAATGATTCAGAGATGTGATGAAGGTTGATATATAGGCTGCATATATTAATCATCTTACTAATAGTCAAAATAATTTTGGTAATAATGTTTAACAATTAATGAAAATATGTTTACTATTAATCTAACTTCTACCAAGTTTTATGATAAACATTATACATACATTTATATTTAATCTACAAATAACAAAGAAAAAAATCCTGCATATTTGTCTTTACTCCTTTGGACTGATGGAGAAACAGCATCAGAGAAGTCATACATTTTTCTAAGGTTTTAAGGTTAGTAAGTAGGAGGTGAGTTTTCTGGCCATATTCCTCACCACCACACTGTCAGATTTTGTGTTCATAAAAATAATGTTCTTTATTCTCTCAATTAATAGAAAGTCATCAGTGAATTCCAGAAAACAGAATATACATACACATAAGATATGTAACTATCAATCATCTAAGTAAAAGAAATGATTATGAAAGGGGAGAGAGAATAGGTCCTATGGATAAAAACAAGGCAGGGAATTGGGTTAAGGAGATCACTTGGGATGAGGACTTCAATTTTAAGAAGAGTAGACTAGAGCAGGCTCACAGGGAAGGTGTCCTTGTGAGTTAAGTCCCATGGCATTTGGGAGGAAGGGGAAGTTACTTGAGAAACAGGAACTTCCAATGCAAAATCCCCAAGTAAGCAAATTCCTGGAGTGTTTGTGGAGCAGCAAGAAAGCCATCTTAAATGAGGAGTAGTAAACAAGAATTGGATAGTGAAAGATTAAAATCAGGAAGTGAAAAGGAGAAACAAACATTTATAAGTCCTTGTAAGTTATTATTTAAATTTGGTTTCCATTTGGAATGAAATGTGAAGCCACTGGGAAGATTCGAAGAGAGGAATTGTATGATGTAACTTATATCTTAACAATATCTCTTAACAGCTGTGCTGCAAAAAGTCTAGAAGATGTGTGTTGGAGCAGAAAAGAGTAGTGATTCAAAACTGTCCAGTTGAGAGATGTCAATGTCTTGGATCAGAATAGATGCAGTAAAGATGGAAAGATTATTCTGAAGATAAGCTGATGCTGTTTGTAAGTAGATTGTGCCTGGGATGTGACAGAAAAAGAAGAATCCCGTAGGTGACAAAGGGTGCAGTCTAGTGCACAGGTGAAGGGTTCGGTGTTCTCTTAGGGTATAAATGTTTGTGGAAGTTCTTTTCTGATTGGTTCATTTTTCTCTGTGAAATAGAAGATCACCAGCTCAGTGTGAAGATGGGTTAAGAAGATTTAGAAGTTTAAGGAGAGAAAAGATATGAAATTATCATCTGGGAGAGTGGAAGAATAAATGGGCCAGGGTAATATAGTATGATTACTTGACAGAAATAAGGGCACTTTGAAATTAAGAATTATTAATTTAATATGAGATCAGACGGCACGGTTCTCTGTTTGATTCCAGCCACATTGAGATGCAGGTACAGGTATAAAGTATTTGGAGAGTTGGATTTAACCAGGGTTGGGATTTTGCCAAAGTATTGATTATGAGAAAGAGGGACAAGGTAGTTGAAAAGTATATGCAAAGTCATGTTTTTATTTGGCTATAGAAGTTAGGCTGAGTAAGAAGGGAAGTGAGAACACTAAACAGAGTAACCATATATTGTATTGTCTGAACTAGAGCACGTTTAATTATTATGCTGAGATAACAGATCTGAAAAAAAGTCTTCTACGCAAACCAGAACATGTAGCCATTCTGACATTAGGGTACACGAGGCAAGGAAAAGGCAATAGAATGAATGGCTTGTTAGTCTACATAGGGTCAAAGGATTGTTGGAGTCAGGGTAATGGATGGAAGGAGCTAGAAAGGTAGGAAGTGAGGGCCAAAATGTGATACACTTGAAACTGATAGTATTGAACATTTACAGTTGTTGCTAACAATAAAATCATGGCTATGAGAGTCAGTGGCTGAAGTAAGTGGAGGACAAGATAACTGGAAAGGAATTCAGAAACAGAGAGACCCATCTATGGAAAGGCCTACACAGATATTGTTTTTCACAAATATTATGAGAGGACTATTTTGGAGAGAGTGACATTTACCTAGGGGCTAATATTTTCAAAGAATGAAGGGGGTTTATCCTGGGATCAGTAGACGCTTGCCCAAGGAAAAGCAAATAGTGTTCTAGTTTGAAGACTTGAAATTTAAACTGCGGGAATTTAGGAAGGAGGAAGTAAGAATTGTCTCAAAGAATCAAAAGTAGCGAAGAGCACACCTACTCCATCTCTAAGGCCATGAAACTAAGTTTGCTGGAGCCATACAGCTGCCATTTGATGCCACAAGAGGAGAAGTTATGGAATCAGCAATGAGCCAGGTTTCAGAGCAAGAAGATGAAGAAAACGCTTATAAAAAGGTTGAGGACATATGAAATTTGGCTATGTCAACAAGACCATGGAAGGATAAAAGTAATGCTGAGTGAGAGAGATAGAAGTAAGGAGTGGGGGATAGAATCAGAATAGTGATAGAATAGTAGTGCACACTCCTTAGGGAGATTAGAAATGGTTGACATCTCAGAGATAAAGGTCATGATGAAACTGGCCTTTTAGTCCCAAGGCAGATAATTATGGTCATTCCTCTGCTGATTTAGGGGGAACCAGTTCAGGTAAATGAAACACATTGATAGAGATGTGAGGATGGCAGCTGGGCAGTCCTCTTCAGAAGGCCTGAAGACCCTCCCTCCCTACAAATGTATGGTCCCTCCACCACCTGAGTATTTTCATTGGTCCATGTTTTTGAACAGGAACTTCAACCTTGTATAGATTTTTGTAAATTTTACCAATTAATATATTAGGGTAAAAATGTAGTAATATCAATAGATTGAGGACTGGCATCCTTTCAGGTGACATTTTTATTTAAAGTTCAATTTTATTCAATTTAAAGTTTAAGGCCAAACATTTTCTGAAAGAACACATCTCTGAATTTATAATAATGGCTCTTGGTAAAATTATACAGAAAAGCATTATATATTACCATATATGTAGAATTATATGTTTTTCAGTAACTGAAAGAGTTTATTTAGTTTTATTTTGTATTGTATTTTAAAGAATCTTTAAAGCTCTTATTTTTTTAATGTAAGAAAATAATGAGAATATTTTTTTTTACTTTTGGCAGCACTGTTATCTCAATACTTTAGTAAATGTGATACTATTGAAAAAACATTTCAATTAGTATATATTTGAATAATTATTAATTAACATATACCACTGCATGATAAATTAACATTCTTAATTTAAAAACTCTACCAGGACTTAATAGTTTGTTACTTATTTTAGCATATTGAAAGCTATTTAGACGAAAGCCCTAACTCAACAAGAACGCAAATATTTGGATGACTAATAACAGCAGAGGAAACATTCGGTTTGGATACCTCTTTTTTAAATTTATTTAGACAAACAGAATGACAGAAATAAATTTCAGTCTGTGTAAATGTATGGTTATTAACTCATTTATAGTTACTCTTCAGAATAACTGATTTATTTTTTTATCTCTGGAGGGGAAAAAACAAAAAAGAATTCCAAATGTTTAAATTAACAAAGCAAAATAAAGTTCACACATTTTCATAAAAGGAGAATAAATGAATCCATACATTTGGGTGGGCAGTCTGTTCTCCAGGTCAATGACTGAAGCCAGTGATTCTGTGTTCCTGTGGTTTTTCCCTTTGACGTTGTTTACTCTCTTGATTCTACATATATCATTTTTTTCTACCTTACTCTTTTCATAGATCTTGCTAATAACTTAGGAATTGTTCTGCCAGCACATAGTTACAAAATTAAAGTGGTCGTGTCATATCTGTTTCAACGAAAATGAATACAAATGTAGATTGGTCACAAATATACTTATCTTCCTGCTTCATTGTGAAGTACAAACTCCCTGCCCTAAATGGTTAAGTGGAGGGTTATTCCAAAGTATTCATGAATGAGTACGCTTTTTTAAAAATACATGTTCTACTACACTTTGAAGAGTAGAAGGATCTTAGATGCTGTCTTAGTACGAATGCCAACAGGAATTGCTTGTGGCTGAGACATTCCTTCCCACACAAGCCCCAAAGGGCAGCTGTCTCCCTAACAGGTTAACGCATCCCTAAATATGTTCCCTTGTCCTGAATGGCCAACAAGAAGTTTAAAAAGAGTCAGAGTAGGATGTGGGAAGGCAACAGTACCAAAAAAAAAAAAAAAGTCATGTAAACAGCTTCCACTCTCTGCCTCATTTCAAACGCTGAGCTTTGCGTCACTGCTGCTTTTCCAATCTTCAGCAAAGAGAATAAAAACTGACCATCAATGGAGTTCTTTCAACGAATTATTAAAAACTTCCCTCCTCTACCACTTCAGGTTTGATATGTGCTTTATTGTTTTATGGCTTCAAAGACCCATCTGTATCAGAGGAAGTAAATTTTGTAGAAATTTGTTATAGAAACCATATTAAAATTAGTTCACCCTTTATCCTTCACTTGTTCATGGGGATGGTTCTTCTGCTGGACTAAGTCTCCTGAGAGATTAGTTCCCCGTCCTATCTTATGATTCCCTCCATGTTGAAAAGCATGAAGGTAAGAGAATATGTATTCCCAACAGTTGGCATAGCCTTTGTCTTTCAGGCAAGATTCAGCAGCTGAACCCTTTCCCATTTTTTAAGGTTATCAGACCCCTATTCTTACATTAAGTATGAATGTCCCTGGATCCCCACTGAATTTAAAGATTCTTAATTTAAAATTAGTGCAGTGGATAAGGCACTGGTAAAACGTGTTTTGTTACCCATAACCTCATCCTGTGAAACCTTTGAGTAACACCTGTTAGGTTCTGGCAACTGGTACCTCCGAAATGGAAATATTTCATGAACTCACCCAGCTTTCTTAGTTAGGAACACTTTCCCTTCCATAACCCTCCCCTACACACACACACACACACACACACACACACACACACACACACACCCCTTGTATCTCAGTAGTAAATATTCCAGCCATTACTTAAATTTTTCTAATTGCATATGTCAAAAGAGAGTCTCTTTCTTGAACTAGTTGAATCAGAGTATAAAGGGGAAATGTTGCCTGAGTTACTGAGTTTGGCTTAAGCATTTCTATCAACTTTAAAAAAAATAAGGTGACTGTGACTGACTGTATTGTTTTACCAGGGCCGCTGTAACAAATACCACAAACTAGACAGATTAAACACCAGAAATTCATTGCTACACCGTCCCAGAGGCTAGGAGTCAAAAATCAATATGTCAGCAAGATTGGTTCCTTCTGAAAGCTGTGAGGAAGAACGTACTCCATGACTCTTAGCTTCTGGTGGTTTTTAATCTTTAGCCTTCCTTGACTTGTGGTAGTACATCTCCAATCCTCTCATGGAATGCTCCCTGTGTGCCTGACTGTTCAGATTTCTCCTTTTTATAAGGTCATCAGTCATATTGGATTCGGGATTCACCCTACTCCAATAAAACCTCATTTAAAATAATTACATCTGCAACAGCCTGATTTCCAAATAAGGCAACTTTCTGAAATACAGGAGGCTAGGACTTCAGCATATAAATTTGGGGAGGTGGTACAAAAGTCAACCCCCAAAAGAGAGCCAATATGTCCTTGGAAATAACAACTCCTTGATTCATTATTTGATATTGTTTCTAGTCTCCCAAATTCCAGTTTCCCTGTCTATTACTTATTTACGTTCTTGAGTACAGAGAGCTCCAATGAATTTTCATTTTCTTTTCAAAACCAGAACAGTAATTTATTTATTCAGTCAATGAACATATATTTATATCTTCTAGGTATAAGATATGTAGTATAAAACAAATACTAAATGTCTCCAGCTCTGATGGACTTATCGTCAAATTAGAAAGAAACAGTCAAAAGAGAATAGAAAAGTTTAGGATCTAGAAATTGTAGATATTAAAGGAAATAAACTATGCTTTTTCTAGGTACAGAACACTAAGGAAAAAGTCAATAACTTGTTTACTCTTATTTTCATGACTTCCCCGAAGCCTAATTTTTACATTTAATTATCAGCCTAGGGGACAATCAGACATTCCAAAGGAATTAGTTCCTAGCAAGAGGAAACAGACTCCACAATAGTGTATTTCAAGGGCTCACTGAGCATCTGAGGGCCACCAGCCACAGACAGAATTTTTTCCTTGGACTATATTCTTAAGACTTAGAGCAAATACTGCTCAGTAATACGAATGGAGAAGATTCATGCTAGAAATAATTTTCCTTTTATGCTTTGTTCTTCACCACAAGCAATTTAAGCAAACCATTCTTTAAGAGTCACACTGAGATGAAATGAAAATGAACCACAGAGTGGATAGGAATCATACAAATTAAGAGAAAGGGGAGGAACCCATTAAGTACCAAAAACAGCAACAAGGACACAGAGATGGTAGACAAGACTGAATTCTCTGGCTTCATGGTGACTGTGGCCCCAGATGAACACGAAGATCCAATCTTAAAGCAAGAGTAGGTAGCTTAATATCACTGCTTGTTATGTATTATTAAGAAACATCTATATGTAAGATGTGCTTCTTTTGAATTTTTTGTTGTTGTTTACAATAAAAAATCTGACATCTTTAAGAAAGTTAACTGCAAAAGAAACAAGTTTCATTCTTTAAGATCTAGGAGGGTCCAAATATCTTGCATTAATGGTATTGGTAGTTCCAATGCAAGGATACCTTTCTTACTTTTAAGACGGTCTAATGCAATGAATCATAGTCCAGGTCACAGAGCTGAGAGTCTATAGCAACCTAAGCTGAGAGCAGTTAAGAAATGTTTGTCTTCAGTCTGAAAGGGAGAAAAAAGTCACTAACATTGGGAAGAGAATGAAAAATGTTGCTCTGAAAAATGGGTACAGCAATCTTCACTTCCACCAGAAATACATGAAGCTTCCTTTAATTCCATGTGGCTGGGGACAGATGGATACTTCTGGCCAATGAAACATGGGTAAAAGTGCCAAGTCATTTATTTGCCATTGCAAAGCCCATTCCTCCATCCCAAATCCATACCATCCCCACTCTCTGCCCAGAGAGCTCTCCTTTTCCCACTAGCAGGGTGATCAACAGTGTTTAATTCGTTGTGCCTTATCAGCCTAGGTTTCTGAGTGTAGTGAACAGAGGACTGCTGTTGACACTGTAATACACATGCATCCTGAGCTATAAATAAACCTTTGTGTTTTTAGCCAACAAGATTTTGGTGTTATTCATCTTCATAGTTTTTTACTAGTTTATCCAGACAGATAGATTCCATAACTACCCCACCATTTGATATTAGCTGGATTTGTAATTTTTCCCAGTTTTAGATATATAAATGTATATTCCAATATTACTTTAATGTGCAATAGGACTTCCCTGGTGGTGCAGTGGTTAAGAATGTGCCTGCCAATGCAGGGGACACAGGTTCGATCTTTTGTCTGGGAAGATCCCACATGTCGCAGAGCAACAAAGCCCGTATGCCACAACTACTGAGTCTGTGCTCTACAGCCCGTGAGCCACAACTACTGATGCCACGTGCTGCAGCTACTGAAGCCCACACACCTAGAGCCTGCGCTCTGCAACAAGAGAAGTCACCACAATGGGAAGCCCTTGCACCGCAACCAAGAGTAGCCCCCACTCACTGCAACTACAGAAAGCCCACGTGCAGCAATGAACAAACATCACAGCAAAAATAATTTTTTAAAAATTGCAAAAAATAAAATAAAGTAAATGCTCCCTGAAATTCATGAATAGAATGCTGCCAGGGCCATTAAAGAAAAGCTCTAGCATCATTTGATTATATTGCAGAAACTTGTAGTTAGGCCAAAGACTTGTGTTAAAAGGAAAAAGTCATCATTTTATGGGGTAGGAACCAAATCATCTAACCCATCTAAAGCTTGTCTGTAATTTTCAGATGGTATTCCTTTATTAGCAATTAAAACTCCTCTAGTTTTTATTCGTTTTTTTTTCCTTTTTCAACTAAAAAAAGGTGTTCTAATAAAAATAAAACACATTACTCAAGCTAAACAATATCATTTGTATTTTCGTTTAAATTGGACAAGAGTAGAATTTACTGAAACCCAAGTGGGCATTATTCTGGAGCCATGAATTATATATTATCTTTTATGTTTCGGGGTTACTTTATATTCAAGTGTTTTGTAAATTTCTTTTTCTTATGCCAAAACTGTTGTGCTTGGAAAGAGGGCTCAAGATGGTAGTGTAGGAAGATCCTGAATTCACCTCCTCTCATGGACACCACAAATCTACATATGGAATAATTCCTTCAGAAAGATATGTGGAAACTGGATAAACAGAACCTCCACAACAAAGAGTAAAAGAACACCATCTAGACAGGGAGGAGAGGCAGAGAGCTGGGCCCCTCAAACATCTGCCTTGGAAAACCAACAGGGAATACATCCAGGAAAACTATACAACTTCAACAAACAAAAAACTCTTTCTTAAAGGGCTTGTGCATAGACTCACTCAACATGAAAACCAGTGCAAAAACACCAGAGTGAAAAGCACATGGACCACAGGTGAAGGGGACCCACTTACTAATCTTGAAGCATCTGCCAGAGATATAGGAACCAGTTGGGATGTTTCCTGGGGACTGAGTCACTGGTGGGAGCCATTTATGTGATCTGATGCTACCCTGCTAATATTTGACCTGGCAGGCAACATTTTGAAATTATCCATATAACCTATTAGCACCAGTGAGTGTGCCCAACCAAGAATGTTGGCTACCTCTGCACCTTGGCCAGGCCTCATAGCTGACCAAGCAATAGCCCTGCCCACCAGTGCCCTGTGGCAGCAGCTGGGCCTCACAGCAAGTCTTTGGTCAGCCCTACCCATCACCACCCCATGGAAGTCACAGCTTCAGGAAAGCACATGCAGCCCACATAGGGGATACCCCTTGAGCACCTTGCTCTGGTGGTCAGGTAATTTGTGTCTTTGAGCCCCTAAACAAGGTCACTCTTTCAAGATTGGGAGAGATAGCTGATATACCAAATACATAGAAACAATCATGGTGATTTAAGTAAAATGAGAGAGGGGAATATATTCCAATTGAAAGAGCAAGACAAAACCTCAGAAAAAGAACTAAAAGAAATGGAGATAAGCAGTCTACAGATTCAATGGAAACCCTATCAAAATACCAATAGCATATTTCACAGAACTAGAATAAATAATTATAAAATTTATGTGGAACTACAAAAGATCTTGAATAGCTAAAAAAAATCTTCAGAAGGAAGAATATAACTGGAGGTATCACTCTCTCTGATTTCAAACAGTATGATACTGGCACAAAAGCAGACACAGATATCAATGGAACAGAACTGAAAACCCAGAAATAAATCCAGTCATATATGGACAATTAATTTATGACAAAGGAGCAAATAACATACAATGATGAAAGAACAGTGTCTTCAATAAATAGTGTTGGGAAAACTGGACAGCCACATGTAAACGAATGGAACTAGACCACTTTCTTAAACCATGCACAAAAATTAACTCAAAATGGATTAAATACTTACATATAAGACCTGAAACCATAAAATTCCTTGAAGAAAACACAAGCAATAACTTCACTGACATCAGTCTTAGCAATGTTTTTGAGGATCTGACTCCAAAGACAAGGGAAACAAAGGCAAAAGTAAACAAATGGAACTACATCAAACTAAAAAGCTCCTGTGTAGTGAAGAAAACCACGATCAAACTAAAAAGGCAACCTACTGAATGTGAGAAGGTACTGGCAAGTCAGTATCCCACAAGGGGTTAAAATCTAAAATATATAAAGAACTCATACAACCTGATATCAAAAAAACAAACAATCCAATTAAAAAATGGACAGAGGACCTAAATAGACTTTTTCCAAAGAAGACAAACAGATGGCTGACAGGCACATGAAAAGATGCTCAGCATCACGAATTATTAGGGAAATGAAAATTAAAACCACAATGAGATATCACCTCATGCTTGTTAGAATTGCATAACAAATGCTGGAGAGGATGTGGAGAAAAGGAATCCATTGTACACTGTTGGTGGGACTATAAATTGGTGCAGCCATGATAAAAAGTATGAAGAGTCCTCAGAAAGTAAGAATAGAAGTACCATATGTCCTAGCTAATCCTCATCTAGGTATTTATCTGAAGAACATGAAACACTAATTCAAAAGGTATATGCATAGGTATATCCTATGTTTGTTACAGCATTATTTACAATAGTCAAGATAGATATAGGAGCAACCTCAGTGTCCATCAATGGATGAATGGATAAAGAAGATGTGGTGTATAAATACGTATACACAAAATGGAATACAACTCAGCCATAAAGAAAGAATGAAATCCTGCCATTTGTGACAGCATGGATGGACCTTGAAGGTGTTATGCTAAGTGAAATAAGTCAGACAGAAAAATAAATACCATATGATTTCAATTATAAGTGGAATCCAAAAAAAAAAAAAGAAACAAATCAAATGAACAAAATAAAACAAAAACAAACTCATAGAAACAGAGAATAGATTAGTGGTTGCCAGAGGGTTGGAAGATGCGTGAAATGGATGAAGGGGGTCAACTGTATGGTGAAGGATGGCAACTAGACTTGTGGCGGTGATCACTTTGCAGTGTATACAGATGTCAAATTATAATGTTGTTCACCTGAAACTTACATAATAATAAAAATAAAATAAAAAATAGTACTTCTTTGCTTGGTTGCTTGCTACCTCTGAATCAAAGTTGGTAATATGTGATAACTTGATCATCAGTAAGATAGGGCCTATAATTTTTTAAATAAGTTGAAATAGCCATTATTTATCTAAACAAATTAATCCAGATTTTAACCAGCAAAACTAATCATTCATCAGCTTTGGAAGAAATGAAATTTTCCTGAGTCTGACAATTCGCTGTGTATAGAAAATGTATCCTGAGCAAGTAATAGTATTTGTTCTAGGAAAACCTAATTCAAAGATCACTCATGTATTTAACAAATAATGATTGATTACTAAATATGTGTTTCACATTTTAATAGGAACCATGGACAAAAAGGTAAAGTCCCAACCATTGTGGAATTTACAGCACAGGGCAGGAAACTGGTCAAATATAAAATTCATTTTCTATGATAAATAAAAATTGAGTTTATGCAGTATAATTCACTTCTATAATTTAATACACTGTGATATAATTCATTATGATAATGAAAAGGATCTATCAAGACAAGACACAAGAATCTTCCAGTGATCAAGACTTTATCCAGGGCACAACCACTCTCTACCTCATAAACTGCTATCTCATGGCTGACTCTTGCTTTGTGTCCTCCCTGTTGAGTGAGTAGGTACTGGGTGTTAGAGTTAAGAGGTACCACTGCAGCATCATGATGGCATCTTCCATGTCCTTAGAGTTACAATCAATATCACAGTTTCCATGGTGAGCGTTTCTTTGAGTTGAGAAATATTAATATGCTCAACTCAAGGGGTGATACAAGTTTTGGGGGTCTGTTGCTTATATAATTATGTGGGTCTTCTTTCAAAAAAATAAAGAATATGCTATTTTGAATACAAAATTAGGTAGAAGGATTTGGAAGATGTTAATGTACGGGAAGTTCTGAAAGTCAAGCTTCATTAGCTTCACAATAAGTTGTCCCATTAATAAATAAGAACAGAGCTCACAGTCCCTCACATAGACACACCCATATACACACACAATCAAATGTAGGACTCTCTCACCTATAAATAAATTATGAAAATCCTGTGACAAAATTAGCAGGTTTAATCCAGCTGTATAGTAAAAATACATTATGAGAAACCACCAAACAATCTTCCAAAGTGACTGTACCATTTTGCATTCCCATCTGCAATGAATGAGAACTCCTGTTGCTCCACATCCTCACCAGCATTTTATATTTTTAGTATTCTGGATTTTAGCCATTCTAATAGTTCTTTTAATTTGCATATACATGATGGTGTATGATGATATATGCACATTTTCATGTGCATATTTGCCTTCTGTATATCTTCTTTGGTGAAGTGTCTGTTAAGGTTTTGTGTCCATTTTTTTAAATTGGGTTGTCTTCTTATTATTGAGTTTTAACAGTTCTTTGTATATTTTGGACATGGTTCTTTATCAACTATGTCTTTTGGAAACATTTTCTCCCAGTCCATGCCTTGTCTTTTCATTCTCTTGACAGTGTCTTTCACAGAGAAGAATTTTTTTTTTTTAATTTACTTTTGGCTGCATTGAGTCTTCGTTGCTGCACATGGGCTTTCTCTAGTTGCAGCGAGCAGGGGCTACTCTTCATTGCAGTGCATGGGCTTGTCACTGTGGTGGCTTCTCTTGTTGCAGAGCACAGACTCTAGGAGCATGGGCCTCAGTAGTTGTGGCTTGTCGGCTCAGTAGTTGTGGCTCGTGGGCTCTAGAGTGCAGGCTCCGTATTTGGGGGGCATGGGTTTAGTTGCTCCACGACATATGGGATCTTCCCGAACCAGAGCTCTAACCCATGTCCCCTGCATTGTCAGGCAGATTCTTAACACTGCACCACCAGGGAAGCCCTGACTTGCTTTTAATGAATAAAATAAAACAAAGGTGATGAGATGTTACTACTGTGATTATTTTACAGTACACACAGTTCTTTGCTAGCTGACTTACTCTAGAGACTCTCCCTCTCTCCACTTCTCCCTCCTCCTTCCTTCTCCCTCTCCTCCTTCATGCTGGCTTTGAATAAGCTAGCTGCCATTAATCTAATTCTGCCAGAAAACTGAGGAAGCTGAGCTGTACATTCTTTCCCAGCAGTCCAGCCTCTGATGAGACCACAGCCCCAGCCAACACCTGGATTGCAGCCTGGTGAGTCTCTGAATCATAGAGCCCAACAAGACTGTGTGGGACTCCAGACCCACAAAACTGTGAGAAATAAACATGAGTTGTTTTAAGTGTGTAGTAATTTGTTATACAGTATAGAAAACTAATATACTTTACATTTTTACTCTACATATGTATGATTTGTGTTTTTACAAGGAAAATGTGGATAAATGTAGCAATGGAACTAACAATAAAAACCACAGTGTCCTTATAGAATTATTCTTATTCTGAGAAGATTTGTCATTCCCATATGTGTTAATGAGCAACAGCAGATATATCAGAGACTCAGAGAATTCTGCTACAACTAAGAACAAGTTTCTTATCTTCATAACAGCAACCTACCACATGGTTTAGGAAAAAAATATGAAACAAACAAACAAAAACCACTACCTTTTTCAACTCAAAGGGAAAATTTAAAATAGGAAAAAAGAGAACACTTTTTCTTACAGTAGAATAACAGCTAATACATTTAGAAGGTATGGTGGAGTTTGAAAGTTACTATTTGGCAATCACAGGAATAACAAATGATTAATCCAAGAAACATCAATAGGTGCTAAAATTGTGGGCTAAAACTTAATGAAGAATGGAATATTTACAATCTCAAAGTACTCTCCTCTCCCCGCCCACACAACACATTTAATTACAAAGAAAAATGAATAACTTTGTAATAAAGTAATGTTAGAGTAATCAAAGTTAACATCACCTGTAATGGGACAAATTGAGATCAAGTACCTTCTGATAGGGCAATGAGAGAACAAATTACACTTTCTGTGAAATTCTTGCCAAAAATGGAAAATCTGAGTCTAATAACAACAACAACAACAAAAAAAATCAGAAGAAAAATTGGGAGACTAGGAGCAAAACCCCCAAATATTTTCTGTAATCTTTAAATGTTCCAAGGTCATGAAAGTCAAGGAAAGACTAGGCTACTCTTCCAGATTGGAGGGGATTAAAAAGACACAACAAGTAAATGGAATGCATGATCCTTGAATGGTCCTTCTGCTATACAGGACATTGGGCAAGTGAAGAAACCTGAATGAGATCTGAGGATTTGACAGTAGTCATATATCAGTGTTAATTTCCTGATTTTGATGACTAGGTTGTGGTTATGTAGGATAGTTTCTTTGCTGAAATTATAGGCTAAAGTATTCATAGGTGATGGAGTATCAAACAGTGATTTATGGAACATGGTTAAGGGTAAAAAAAAAAGTCTTTGTTTTATTCTTGCAATATTTCTGAGAGTTTGAATGTATTTCAAAATAAAAATAAAAATGATTGTTATGATTTTTAACTAAATCAAGACATTTTCAAAACAGCCATATCTGTGAATGTTTTCATTACATTCTATCAATTGGGAATTCTTTCAGTCCAAAACCCAAGATCATTATTATTAAAAGAGTTCAGTTTTAAAATCTGATTCTCTTTCAAAATGTTTTGCTACTGGTGAAAGTTTCCATCACCATCCATCATGGGGTTAATAATTCACTTGAAAAGCAATTAATTGAATCCATGTATTGTGAAGGTCTACATATGAAAGAATTTGGGATTAAGGCAATTGCCTCTTTACTTTGAAATAACTATACGTTTGAAGTAAAAGTATCACTTTAGCTAAAATCATCCAAATAATTGTTTCCACTCCCCTTGTATTTCATCAGTGTATCCAGAAAATCTATAAATAAAAGCATTTCTTTTCATATTTCAAACACACACTGAAGTACACACACAAATACACATATTCATATATATACATTACCCCTACAGTTGTAACAAGACTATTCCTTTCAAAATAATCTCAGCCTTTACTGTAACTCACCAGACCACTAATGTGCTTGTGCATGAGTTAAGGATATAACAGATTTCCAGATCCCTGTGGTTTTTACAGGCCAGTGCCATCTGTTTACCATTGAACGTTTCCTAAGGCCTATTTCCCACCACTTTAAGACACTCCATCAAAGGAAATATCCAACTGCCCTTCTAAAATGTGAATGTTACAAATCATTCCACTTTAACAAGATATTTTTTCTTAAATTCCATGTTTTAAAAGCTGTATAGCAAAGGCAGAAACAACAACCAAAAAGGTGTAATTTCTAAGAAGCAAAAGTAACAAGTTTCATTATTGCTTGTTTGCCCATTCAGCATTTTTTTCTCCTACTTCACAGTAGCTCTAGCCAGCCATTCATCAATAATTTTTAGGATGTTAGATAATAAAGTTCACTTTAACTTTAAATACATTTGGATTTTACTGTGAGATTCTAAATGAATTAAAATCCCCTAAGACTCACAGAAATATATATACTTTGGAGAAATTTCAAGCATCCTAATTATTTGGTGAAAGAATATTTGGAGCAGGAACCTTCCCAGAAACCACATTGAAAACATTCCCCTGCTGACTCCATCTCACTAATCTGCGGGCAGAAGGGCCACTGGAGAAAAAGCCTTGTTTTAAAATCAGAAGGAATTGGGGTATTGACTACAAGTATGACCAAGGACAAATGATGAAATCTTTCTGATCATCAGTTTAGTTAAATGCATAATGAGGATAAGAATTTTTATTTTTTAGGGACATTGTTAAGCATAGAGTTTTCCTATTTGCATCTTCATAGTAAAAAGTCAAAGTGTGATCTGAATTGTCATAATCTGGATTCTCTTAATAACTTTATGACTATGTTACCTACTCCAAGCTCATGTTGTTCACCAAGTGACAGGCCAATAAACCAAGAGATGAGATGTTAGGGCAAGGAATAGAAACTTAATTTGGAAAACCAGTGGACTGGTATCCCAATGACTCATTTTACCGAAGTTAAAATTCGGGCTTCTGCTATACTAAAAGGGGAGAGTTTGTTGCAAACTTCTTGGTGCCAGCCAGAGCTTGGAGGGGATGTCAAAATTCTTTGTTCTTGCAGCTGTCCACCTAGGTCTGGTCATGATGTTCTTGTACACCTCCAACAAGACAAATGTTATCCTCTGTTCTGAAAAATTTTATCTCTATATGAACAATAAGTGTTATACCTTTAAAGGTCAAGCCTTGGAAGCAGAGCCTTGGGAAGGGGCTATCTTGTATATTTCAAGCTATAGGCAACATTCTTTTACAAAAGGTGCAGAGCAAGCATGACTAAGCATAGGCCACAGAGCACAAAGGTTAGAGTTAAGGAATAAATCCAATATGGAGTCAAGTTTGTTCTTGTCTGTTAAAACTACAGTTTAATAGTCCACTCTTTAAAACCTGAGGTATTCATAAATTTGAAGTGAACTTAACTAGAAACTTGTTGCTATTGTTGCTTCAATAATGTGGAAATTTTTCTCAGTAGTAAAAACATGTTCATTGCTAAGTGCCTTCAATTTCTACTCGGTGGTGGCATTTTGGATAGAAATGGAAAGTTTCATCTGCTGCTTGTATTTGAGTAGAGATTATATGAGAATTCTACATGGTTCTAAATTCCAATTTTTTATGTATAATCTGAGAAGAATGTGAGAGAGGGAATGAACACATATAAGATTTTATGTTGTCAGTAATTTCAACATCATAAAATTATGTCTCTATTCCATAAAATATCCATGCCCTATACCTTAACAACACTTTATTTGTAAAACTAGAAAGTCAAAAACAGGGAGAGGATGGATGGGATAAACAATTTTTTTTTTTTGGTTTTAAAATTCTTTGAAAGTACCATTGTCACACACAAAAATAAATGGTTTAGTATTTTGTGAGGGGATAAGTTCACAGAATTTTTTCATAAACCACTTATCTATAAACTATGAATATCTGACTATGATATCAGAATATGAACCAAATTTAGATAGTTATTAAGTTATACTGCCAAACTATGAAGAAACTAGTATTTATTGATATTAAAATTTGTTTTGTTTGGTTTTCCTAGTAAGTCCTACTTTGAAGATTCTGAACTTATGAAAGTCAGGTTTATATAATTTCTATGAATAGATTTTTTGTGAGTATTCAGCAAGAATAAAACTAGTTACCATTTCAAGTTTTTTTCTGTGTGCCAGATACTGTTCTAAGCACTTCATTTAATCCTTAGAACAACCTGTATAATAAGTATTACTATCCTAATTTTTTTAAAGAGAAAATTGATTGTTTTTAGAGATGAAAGAACTTCATTATTTCAACATCACAAGGGTAGATCCAGGACCCAATTAATTTGATTCCAAAGCTTCCATTCTCAATTCCTTTGACAGTCATGAGTGTTTGCCCTGTAGACTCCATTCATTTTCAGATATGCTTTTAGCAGTGCTCTCACCCTCTCTGGAAGCTAATGATAGAGTCGCCAGCCTCAGTCATGGTCAAAGTATCAAAAGTTACTTGACCTTCAAACAACTCTCATAACAGCCTGCCATAGCTTCACATGTGAAAACCACCAGAAAGTTAGGAAACAAGGTAAGGGCATTATCCGAATGGAAAAATAAAGCCACATTTTAAACATTTTTAGTGCACATTCCTTAATCATATTAACTAGTTGGCATCATGAGGAGGGACTTTTTTTGTCGGCAAAATATTTCCAGCCAGGGAAAATGTAGCACCAATAAGACTTTTCATCCTGCACCTGAAGGGGCAGACCTAAGAAAGTAGAGTAGGGGGTTAGATGCTGTGGCAACAGAAACAAAAGATGATACGAGCAAAAGCTGATCTCTTTATGTTTTCATTAGGACCATCTCTACTCACAAGTGAAGTCCGGGTGAGCTGAGAGTTTGTGTGAACAATTATGTACATTTATTTTTTAAGAGAGAATTTGGTGAGAGTGTCAGTGCTTAGGAGAAATATGGTAACATAATGGATGGATGTCGATTTTTTCAATAATTACATATACTTTATTTGCATAGAATTAATCTCTCCATGTATTACATCATAGCCATCCTGGAATGCAGATAGAAACAGAATGCCCCCTATGTAACATGACAAAAATCAGACATGAAAGAATCCATTGACTTACCCAAGATACACTGCCAATTGATAATTTTAATAAAATAGGGTAGAGGTTCTCAAACTTTTAGTGTGAATAAAATAACAGGGGAATCTCTCAAAATTCAGATTTCTAGGTGTAACAGTAGAGATTCCTATTCCTGGGGTAAGGTTCTGGGATCTGCATTCTTAACAATACCTCAACTGCCTTCATGGCAAATGACCCAGAGCCTGTTTTTGAGAAACACTAGCCCAATGAGTTTCTGGACTCACAAGTGTTAAATTGATTAAGGACAGGCTTGAGAAATCATTGTGGCCTGGAGTTTCCTGGAGTGTTGGTCTCCTTTATGGAAGGGTTACTTACAGGATTTAACAAACTGTTTATAATGGCTTAAATCAAGCCATCTGCTAAGGAAATAACTATCCAGTACAAGACAGTGAGCAAAGGAAGGGGCCTCAGATACCAGTACCCAAGGGCATCATAGGGAAGCTCTGTCCACAGAGAGAAAAGGACTAATTGATCACATAGCCAACTACCCTAGACAGACCACCCCACCTGTTTGGGCACTATCAGGTGATGGATGTACCTGGGGCCAATTTCAGATTTGTGGTCTTATCCATTCTTCTGTCTTAGGAATTGCTGCCTCTTTAATGAAAACTGTCCTATGGGAATAATTTTGGTGTTCATAAGAAACACTTGGAGGAGAATTAAACCAAAAATCTTTTTAAAAACATTTAACATTTTCTCTATAAGCCTTTTCCTGATTCTGCCAGCTGAAAGCAATCATCTTTCTCTCATTTCCCATTGCGCTGGATGTTCACCTCCAATTGACACTGTGATTACCCTGTGAGGCATGTTTACTTACGTGTCTTTCTTTCCCTGAGCATGACTGTGGGCTCATTATGGACAAGATCCATTATGGATTCAGTGTTTTATCCCATCCCCCCATTGCATGCAGCACATAACTGACACTATTATGCTATTGTTTTCTGGGGACTTGAATCAGTGAGGTTTTCTTTTACTAGAGAGTAACTTCTTTCAGAACTGCTATTAACTACCCTAAACAGATAATTTGAGAAGCCTGCCAAGCAGGTATTATTCCAGATCCCATCTCTGACCTAAAAATGAACAGAGTGAAAATTACACATACTAGATACCTTTTTCCTCTGATCTGAGACTTGTAATACATAATTTGCAGAAACAGTAAATCCAAAATTAAGTCCTTGGAAAGATATGATTAGGAAGACTACAAATCTAGTGTCTTGACTCTCTTTAGGGGAAGAGTGAGCAGAGTTTCCTTGGACAGGAATTTGACAAGAAGAAATTGGTCAAAGGCCTTAGGTTACCTGCCAAACCTGAACCTGAGCCTAGTTTGAGGGGAAGGCAGTACGCAGATCATTGCAAGGCTAAATGCATCCATTTAGTCTAAAGGTCTGTTGCTGGGCAAAGGTGAAACTGGGCTCTTTTGGATGTTGCCAATAATAAAGTCTTGTGTGTTAGTCTTGGTGGTCAGAACTTACTTATTCCTTTGTGCATTTATTGAAGATTCATGGAGTCTAGTGCTGCTGTTTAGCAACTAGTCAGGCCTTTGGCTTTTGCTTGTGGCCTGGTTAGCCTAAGAATGACAAGGTGGATGTTACAAGTCGTGGTTCAGTCCAGTGGCATCTTGGTCCAAAAGTGTATCTTAGCCCAGTATGATTCATCTTGGACAATTTGGTTAGTCCCTTTAGCATGCTGTTCCAGATGCAAGAGTTGGTAGTATCTTAGCAGTGTTTGCAACCTAGAAACATTATTCCTTTGTAATTTAGTCTTGATGAAGTTTTAGCTAGCTAGTCATAGCATGGTGGAAGCTTGTGAGGATCTAAGTGAAACTTGTTCTAGTATTCGAGATATGATACATTTAGACTATTGACTTGGGCCAATAAGTAGGATTTAGAAAAAAAAAAAACCTCTATAATATGATTTCTTTGTGTGGGAGGGGCAGGGGGAACATTAGTATTCTGACCAATTTTTACTACAGTTTGTGTCCAATACTTAATTTATGAGCTCTCCTTCCCCATAGGAAATGCCTAGTGAGATCCTAGACCCAGAGACCAAGTCTAGTGAAGCCTCAATTCTATAACCCATACTTTATGAAACCTCAGCTTGGTAATAAGCAGAATGGTGAATTTAGAAGGTCTTCAAGTATATTGATGAAGTCCATGGAGTCATAAGAAAGGCACCAATTCCTAGAGACTTCTCAATGTCTACTACTGCCTGCACATGTGGACTTGTGTCTGGAATGTGGGAAGACATGCCAAAGACCATCACCAATTTTAAGGCTTGTGTTCCTTCAGAGACTGTGACAACATATGATTTACCATGGTGACTCCACTGTTCTCTGATCATTAGTGGTGGCTGATGGCAGAGCAATGTGGGTGCTGCATTTGGGGTCTGGTCATGGCATACCAGTGTTTATGCACCCATGTTACTGTGTGGGATGAAGTAATGATAGAGCTTGTAGGTTGGATGGTCTAACATATTCGTAGCTCTGGACATAGGAATCATCTTGGTGCAGTAATTGTACAATTTCACGGTGAAGACATAGCATTGGCTTTATTTTATATAGATGGTGAAGTTTTTAGGAGGAAATTGATCATGGGAAGTGATGTTTTTCCAATGAAAATATTTATCTGGGAGCTCAAATTCCAAGATCTCTGTTAAATGACATATATATTTTGGCCTCTACTAGTTACCTGCCCTTCTCAAATATATTTTTATTACTGAGTGAAATTTATCCACTCTCCAAACTGTTTATAAGTGCTTGATGCCCTACCCAAATTCCTTTTACTGAGCCACTGTATTCACCCCTCAGAAGCTGTGGTGGTTGGCAGCTAACAGCTCACACCAGCTCCCTTCTCCAGAAGATCACCATTAGAGGATGGGATCTGACTTACCTGGAGATGCTTGGGAGGTTAAATACCCCACACACACACCTGTGGTGTTGCTTCATAGCCAATGACAAATAGAACTGGGGTCTAACAATCCATCCCCCTTGCATCTGGGTAGGACAACCTCTGTGATGTGATTCTTGTTCCAGAGTTTCCTATGGGTCAGTCTAGACCTCTCCCAAACAACATGCTTGCCTATCTTTCCCTTGATCCATCCTATTTTCCTCGTTCCCTTAAAAGATTTTCCTAAGATCACTTCATTAATAAATTACTTGCACAGGAATCCAGGAATCCAAGTCTCAGTTCTTTCTCTAAAGGAATACTATTAGGTGATTTAGGAAGGTAATGTAGACTGGATATCTTGAAGGAATATTGAGAGAAAAAGAAAAGAACAAAAAGTAGAAATGACAACAACATAAACCTAAAAGGAAGAGAAGGACATTAACCACTGAAGTTTAATAATTGAGTACAAGATCCTCTAATTTTTTTCATCATTTTATGTCCAGTGCCTAGAAAAGAGCCTGGATCAAACAAGTATTGAGTGAACAAATTAATCAATGAGTGAGACAGACATCCATCCTCTCTATAGCAAAACTTGACTGCCTAAAAATGTAGGCAGAGAACCAGCATCACAAATGGGGAAACATATGAAATAAAATAGATTAGAAGATAGACAGACCTGATACATAAATGGGAAAATAGAGAATTTATTTTGGAAGAGAAGAATGTAACTATGGTCACGAAGTCTTAACCAGCCAACTTATGATGTGTGTTTATCCTTTTTTGGTTTGTTAAACAACATAGTTCTCCAAGGACTAAGATCTATAGTTAGCAAATATTTTATTTTTTAGCAAAGGAAATTGTTTACTAAATAAAATCTCACTCATACACTTACTAGAATTCATAAACTGATAAAAGCAGTATTTATTGTATAAGTGTGTTAATTTATAGCAGTCAACCAATAAGAAAATGAAGCTGTGTTGAGTCACTGGAAAATGTTTAAGTGTGGATTGTGTTTCCATCTTACATGAACCTCAGTAAGTATTTTATCTCATTATAGTGTTTTTGAGAAAATACGAACTTACACAAATAAGTAGTTGCAATGACACCAGATTTTAGAGCCTCATCTTGAAATCTCATGACACTAAACCAATTTAAATCCTTGAAAAAAGTCATACTGAGAAATTTCTTCTTCAAAGTTGAATCACTTAAACTCTAATACTGTCATGCTTTAGCTAAAACAAGAGCCTGGAATCACTCCAAAATTGTCACAGTGAAACTTTATGAGATTACTTGTTATTTCACAAGTTAAATTAAACTGTGATCTAATCATCTACTCTGTAGATCCCCTTGATCTTTCCTCTCATCACAAGTATAGAAGGAGTATTTTTTCTAATACTATTTTACTTTAGCAGATATGCATTAGGCTGATTTATTAAAAATTAGTGCAAAACTAAAACTTCTTAATCAAACAAAAACTGTACAATCTCACTTATATGTGGAATCTAAAAAATAAAGCACATGAATGAATATAACAAAACAGAAACAGACTGATAGATACAGAGAAGAAACCAGTGGTTACCAAAGGGGAGAGGTGTCAGGGAGGGACAAAATAGGTGAACGGGATTAAAAGGTACAAACTACTAGGTATAAAATAAATAAGTTACAAGCATGCACTGTACAGCACAGGGAATATAATCAATATTTTGTAATAACTTTATGTGGAATATAATCTATAAAAATATCGAATCACTATGTTGTACACCTGAAACTAATATAATATTGTAAGTCTACTATACTTCAATAAAAATAAATAAGTAAATAAATAAATAAACTACATGAATGTTTATAATGGGCCAGGATTGGGAAGTACTCGTAAACGACTTTGTAGTTTTCAAAGCGTTTTACCTGTGTCATATTTTTACCTCAATAATTAAAAATAAAAGAATGTATAGACTTTGAGTAATACAAGTAAATAAATAAAAATAAAGGGGTGAATGACAAGGTAACTCTTAAAGCATTAATAAATCTTAAGAAAAGTTAAATGGCTTTTCTGGGAACCAAACCCAAATTTGCAGTTGAGTGATGTAACTTTTAATCTCATGCTCTTTCCATCAGAAGAGGTTCTCTTAAGGGTCATGAATGATCAGTGAGTGAGTGATGCCTGCAAGAATTGGACCTGAGGATTGTTGTCCAAAGAAATTTGATACAACCTAGTAGGAAACAATATATTGATATATTTTGGAGGCTGTATCCTCAAGAAGGATCATCCTTCTCAGACTTATATTCACACTGAGAATTATGTTCCCTTTTCTCGATTAGAAACCTGAGATTACCCTGATATCACACATGTCATTATCCACAAGCAATAGGAGATGCCAACCAGCAAGACCTGAGAAATGTATCCAAAATAAAAGAGTTACATAGATGTTGAAGTTACCTAGAACAATCCAGCTCAGTAAGTTTGGTCAACACTATGTCTCCTTTGTATCTTTGCTAAACAGGAGCTTTGGATGGCCCTTTCCATTTGCTCCAGATAATTTTCTGATTATTCTCCCAAATCTATTTCCTATCCTTTTCACTCTACATTCTCTTCGGAGAAGCTAATCTGTATGGATTATATTAATGGACACCATTGCTCACTACCTTCTGCTGGATTTGGTCAAAAAGGGGAGGAAGGTAAATTTTATATACTTACCTCCAAAGCATCCTTCTTGTGGGGTTGCCTCAGGCTGGTTGCATTACTCAACCAAAGGTCGCTGCTCCTCTCCTCCAGGTGGCCCTCTTTATAGACTCTTTCTTTCCCAAGTCCTGGAAATGGATCCCACCTTTTTTCTGTCATGCATAGCAGCAGTATGGTGATGAGGTAGAGGTAAATTCAGAGGACAGACACTTTGGACAGAAGTTAAGTTGAAGGGTGATAGGATAAATTAAGATGAGAGGGAGAAAAAATGTCAAAATTTAGTACAAGTGCTGGTGACTTTAGAAGTAAGGTTAAAGTTCAAGTGAAAATTTTTAGTTTAGGTGAAAAACTGAAAGGAATTTCAGTGAATTCTACTTGAGGACTAGCATTGTGTTTGTTTCTGGAAAAAGTCTCTCTTAGGAGAGTGGAAAAGGCGAATTCCAAAATAAATGGGGCTAGCAATTAAGGACACAATACAGAGAACTTGTTCCCCATTGATTACTCACATGCTACTTGCATGTGTTATTTGTTAGTTACTTGAAAGGACCTAACATTTTGTTGAATTAAGCAAAAGGAGAAATGTTCATTTCTATTAAAGATAATAAGAGAAATGAAAAATACATTTTGCCAACCTTTCAATTTTCTGGTGCATCTGATTTTCAAATTTGGTTCAAAGTGTTTAAGTTAAAATACAAAAGGGGAAACATTTCCCGATTGACCAAGGCACAGGCATGGAAAGGCATACAGATACCGTGAATATAAGATAATTATTAGAAACTATTTTATGAGTTATGTATAAATAAATGAGAAACATATGGACTGCATTTCCCTGGAAATACACTTGGGTTTGAAAATTAAAAAGAAAAAAAAAATAACCACCTTGATAAAAAGCTGACAAGACTTTGCCAAACCTCAAAAGTTGGAAAAATAGCTTGAAATATTTGAGGAACCCAAACATGGATGGGTTTGCCCTAGTTAGAAGGCCTTTTATGGTCAGATGAACATGGGTAACAGTGGGGGAGGCAGGGTGGAAAAACATATCAGAAACAACACATGGTTTGGCATGTTTCCAGTCAATTTAACAGAAACTCAGATTAAGATATTCTACAGAATGTACCTGACTCTAATGTTCACACCAAACAAGATCAAGAATTCCCTGAGTAGTTGAACCAATTTGAAATTAGAAGTTTTCACAGCTTAGTGTATCCACATTGCCTGGCATCCTACCCTTCCAAACATAAATTCTAAATTTAGTGACCAGGAAGTTTTTAAAAGTTCAGAAAAAATGTATAAGAATGACCACATGAATAGGAACTCTACAAGGGAGGAAATATTAAGAGAGCAGGTGATATACCAGAAGTGAAATTCTAAGTAAGTAATTAAAAATTATGCCCATGGAGAAGAAAATGCTGATATGCTTAAGGCAATTTATAAGTCTGGGCTAAGAACACTTAGGTACTTGAATATTTGCCAAGCAAAAACATAAAAGAGAGAAGTTACTAGGGATAAATCACAATTGAGAAAACTACTGAAAAAACTAAGCACAAAACTGAGGATTTTGAGAAATGATAAAAAAATTTCATTCGTTCAACAACTATTTATACTCTGAGTAAGAACCAAAGAGATGAGATACATAATTGATTTGTATAATATAAGAGCTGGGATTCAAAGTGTGGAACAAACTACTCATCTTATACATTATTTTCATTTTCTGTATCAAAGAGGATAATTTTCAAACTCAAGTGAATTCATTTAGTTAAAACTGAAGCCTCGAGGAGCTGGGGGAAGATGGCGGAAGAGTAAGACGTGGAGATAACCTTCCTCCCCACAGATACATCAGGAATTCATCTACACGTGGAACAACTCCTACAGAACACCTACTGAATGCTGACAGAAGACCTCAGACCCCCAAAAGGCAAGAAATTCCCCACGTACCTGGGTAGGGCAAAAGAAAAAAGAATAAACAGAGACAAAAGGATAGGGGCGGGACCTGCACCAGTGGGAGGGAGCTGTGAAGGAGGAATGGTTTCCACACACTAGGAAGACCCTTCGGGGCAGAGACTGCGGGTGGCGGAGGGGGGAAAGCTTCGGAGTAGCGGAGGAGAGCGCAGCAACAGGGGTGCAGAGGGAAAAGCGGAGAGATTCCGGCACAGAGGATCGGTGCCCTCAGGCACACACCAGGCTGAGAGGCTTGTCTGCTCACCCGCCAGGGCAGGCGGGACTGGCAGCTGAGGCTCGGGTATCGGGTTTCAGTCGGAGCGCAGGGAGAGGACTGGGGCTGGAGGCAGGAAGAGAGCCTGAAGGGGTTAGTGCACTACGGCTGGCCGGGAGGGAGTCCGGGAAAAAGTCTGGAGCTGCCGAAGAGACAAGAGACTTTTTCTTCCCTCTTTGTTTCCTGGTGCGTGAGGAGAGGGCATTAAGAGCGCTGCTTAAAGGAGCTCCAGAGACGGGCGTGAACTGCGGCTAAAGGCGCTGACCCCGAAGACGGGCGTGGGACGCTGGGGCTGCTTCTGCCGCCGCCACGAGGCCTGTCTGTGAGCGCAGGTCACTGTCCACGCCACCTTTCCGGGAGCCTGTGCAGCCCGCCACTGCCGGGGTCCCGAGATCCAGGGACGGCTCCCCCAGGAGACGCATGGCGTGCCTCGTGCTGGTGCAACGTAACGCTGGCCTCTGCCACCGCAGGCTCGCCCCACACTCTGTACCCCTCCCTCCCCTCGGCCTGAGTGAGCCAGAGCCCCCGAAGCAGCTGCTCCTTTAACCCAGTCTTGTCTGAGCGAAGAACAGACGCCCTCCAGCGACCTACACACAGTGGCGGGGCCAAATCCAAAGCTGAGACCCGGAAGCTGTGAGAATAAAGAAGAGAAAGGGAAATCTCTCCCAGCAGCCTCAGAAGCAGCGGATTAAAGCTCCATAATCAACCTGATGTACCCTGCAACTGTGGAATACATGAATAGACAACGAATCATCCCAAATTGAGGAGGTGGACTTGGAGAAGAAGATCTATGATTTTTTCCCCTTGTTCTCTTTTTGTGAAAGTGTATGTGTATGCTTCTGTGTGAGATTGTGTCTATATAGCTTTGTTTCTACCATTTGTCCCAGGGTTCTATCCGTCCGTTTTTTTTTTTTTTGTTTTGTTTTGTTTTTAATATTTTTAATAATTACTTTTTTATTTTAATAATGCTATTATATTTTATTCTATTTTACTTATCTTCTCTCTTTCTCTTTTTCCTCCCTTCCCTCCTTCCTCCCTCCCTCCCGCCCTCCTGTCTTTCTTTCTTTCTTTCTCTCTTTCTTGTACTAATTCTTTCTTTCTACTTTTTCTCCCTTTTATTCTGAGCTAGGTGGATGAAAGGCTCTTGGTGCTGCAGCCAGGAGTCAGTGCTGTGCCTCTGAGGTGGGAGAGCCAACTTCAGGACACTGGTCCACAAGAGACCTCCCAGCTACACATAATATCAAATGGCAAAAATCTTCCAGAGATCTCCATCTCAACACCAGCACCCAGCTTCACTCAACGACCAGCAAGCTACAGTGCTGGTCACCCTATTCCAAGCAACTAGCAAGGCAGGAACACAACCCCACCCATTAGCAGAGAGGCTGCCTAAAAACATAATAAGGCCACAGACACCCCCAAACACACCACCAGACGTGGACCTGTTCACCAGAAAGACAAGATCGAGCCTCATCCACCAGAACACAGGCACTAGTCCCCTCCACCAGGAAGCCTACACAACCCACTGAACCAACCTTAGCCACTGGGGACAGACACCAAAAACAAGGGGAACTACGAACCTGCAGCCTGCAAAAAGGAGACCCCAATCACAGTAAGATAAGCAAAATGAAAAGACAGAAAAACATATAGCAGGTGAAGAAGCAAGATAAAAACCTACCAGACCTAACAGTTGAAGAGGAAATAGGCAGTCTACCTGAAAAAGAATTCAGAATAATGACAGTAAAAGTGATCCAAAATCTTAGAAACAGAATAGACAAAATGCAAGAAACAGTTAACAAGGACCTAGAAGAACTAAAGGTGAATCAAGTAACAATTAAAAACACAATAAATGAAATGAAAAATACTCTAGATGGGATCAATAGCAGAATAACTGAGGCAGAAGAACGGATACGTGAGGTGGAAGATAAAATAGTGGAAATAACTGCTGCAGAGCAGAATAAAGAAAAAAGAATGAAAAGAACTGAAGACAGTCTCACAGACCTCTGGGACAACATTAAATGCACCAACATTCAAATTAAAGGGGTTCAAGAAGAAGAAGAGAAAAAGAAAGGGACTGAGAAAATATCTGAAGAGATTATAGTTGAAAACTTCCCTAATATGGGAAAGGAAATAGTTAATCAAGTCCAGGAGGTACAGAGAGTCCCATACAGAATAAATCCAAGGAGAAATACACCCAGATACATATTAATCAAACTGTCAAAAATTAAACACAAACAAATCATATTAAAAGCAGCAAGGGAAAACAACAAATAACACACAAGGGAATCCCCATCAGGATAACAGCTGATCTCTCAGCAGAAACTCTACAAGCCAGAAGGGAGTGGCAGGACATATTTAAAGTGATGAAGGAGAAAAACCTGCAACCAAGATTACTCTACCCAGCAAGGATCTCATTCAGATTTGATGGAGAAATTAAAAGCTTTACAGACAAGCAAAAGCTGAGAGAGTTCAACACCACCAAACCAGCTTTACAACAAATAATAAAGGAACTGCTCTAGGCAAGAAACACAACAGAAGGAAAATACCTAGAGTAGTGAACCCAAACCAATTAAGGAAATGGGAATAGGAACATACATATCGATAATTACCTGAAATGTAAATGGACTAAATGCTCCCACCAAAAGACACAGATTGGCTGAATGGATACAAAAACAAGACCCATATATATGCTGTCTACAAGAGACCCACTTCAGACCTAGAGACACATACAGATTGAAAGTAAGGGGATGGAAAAAGATATTCCATGCAATTGGAAACCAAAAGAAAGCTGGAGTAGCAATTCTTATATCAGACAAAATAGACTTTAAAATAAAGACTATTAGAAGAGACAAAGAAGGACACTACATAATGATCAAGGGATCAATCCAAGAAGAAGATATAACAATTGTAAATATTTATGCACCCAACATAGGAGCACCTCAATACATAAGGCAAATACTAACAGCCATAAAAGGGGAAATCAACAGTAACACACTCATAGTAGGGGACTTCAACACCCCACTTTCACCAATGGACAGATCATCCAAAATGAAAATAAATAAGGAAACACAAGCTTTAAATGATACATTAAACAAGGTGGACTTAATTGATATTTATAGGACATTGCATCCAAAAACAACAAAATACATATTTTTCTCATGTGCTCATGGAACATTTCCAGGATAGACCATATCTTGGGTTACAAATCAAGCCTTGGTAAATTTAAGAAAATTGAAATTGTATCAAGTATCTTTTCCGACCACAATGCTATGAGACTAGGTATCAATTACAGGAAAAGAGCTGTAAAAAATACAAACACATGGAGGCTAAACAATACACTACTTAATAACGAAGTGATCACTGAAGAAATCAAAGAGGAAATTAAAAAAATACCTAGAAACAAATGACAATGGAGACACGATGACCCAAAACCTATGGGATGCAGCAAAAGCAGTTCTAAGAGGGAAGTTTATAGCAATACAATCCCACCTTAAGAAACAGGAAACATCTCGAATAAACAACCTAACCTTGCACCTAAAGCAATTAGAGAAAGAGGAACAAAAACATCCCAAAGTTAGCAGAAGGAAAGAAATCATAAAAATCAGATCAGAAATAAATGAAAAAGAAATGAAGGAAATGATAGCAAAGATCAATAAAACTAAAAGCTGGTTCTTTGAGAAGATAAACAAAATTGATAAACCATTAGCCAGACTCATCATGAAAAAATGGGAGAAGACTCAAATCAATAGAATTAGAAATGAAAAAGGAGAAGTAACAACTGACACTGCAGAAATACAAAAGATCATGAGAGATTACTACAAGCAACTCTATGCCAATAAAATGGACAACCTGGAAGAAATGGACAAATTCTTAGAAATGCACAAGCTGTCAAGGCTGAATCAGGAAGAAATAGAAAATATGAATAGACCAATCACAAGCACTGAAATTGAAACTGTGATTAAAAATCTTCCAACAAACAAAAGCCCAGGCCCAGATGGCTTCACAGGCGAATTTTATCAAACATTTAGAGAAGATCTAACACCTATCCTTCTCACACTCTTCCAAAATATAGCAGAAGGAGGAACACTCCCAAACTCGTTCGACGAGGCCACCATCACCTTGATACCAAGAACAGGCAAGGATGTCACAAAGAAAGAAAACTACAGGCCAATATCACTGATGAACATAGATGCAAAAATCTTCAACAAAATACTAGCAAACAGAATCCAACAGCAGATTAAAAGGATCATACACCATGATCAAGTGGGGTTTATTCCAGGAATGCAAGGATTCTTCAATATGCGCAAATCAATCAACGTGATACACCATATTAACAAATTGAAGGAGAAAAACCATATGATCATCTCAATAGATGCAGAGAAAGCTTTTGACAAAACACAACAGCCATTTATGATAAAAACCCTGCAGAAAGTAGGCATAGAGGGAACTTTCCTCAACATAATAAAGGCCATATATGACAAACCCACAGTGAACATTGTCCTCAATGGTGAAAAACTGAACCATTTCCACTAAGATCAGGAACAAGACAAGGCTGCCCACTCTCACCACTCTTATTCAACTTAGTTTTGGAAGTTTTAGCCACAGCAATCAGAGAAGAAATGGAAATAAAAGGAATCCAAATCGGAAAAGAAGAAGTAAAGCTGTCACTGTTTGCAGATGACATGATACTATACATAGAGAATCCTAAAGATGCTACCTGAAAACTACTAGAGCTAATCAATGAATTTGGTAAAGTAGCAGGATACAAAATTAATGCACAGAAATCTCTGGCATTCCTGTACACTAATGATGAAAAATCTGAAAGTGAAATCAAGAAAACATTCCCATTTACCATTGCAACAAAAAGAATAAAATATCTAGGAATAAACCTACCTAAGGAGACAAAAGACCTGTATGCAGAAAATTTTAAGACACTGATGAAAGAAATTAAAAATGATACAGATAGATGGAGAGATATACCATGTTCCTGGATAGGAAGAATCAATATTGTGAAAATGACTCTACTACCCAAAGCAATCTACAGATTCAATGTAATCCCTATCAAACTACCACTGGCAATTTTCACAGAACTAAAACAAAAAATTTCAAAATTTGTTTGGAAACACTAAAGACCCCGAATAGCCAAAGCAATCTTGAGAACAAAAAACGGAGCTGGAGGAATCAGGCTCCCTGACTTCAGACTATACTACAAAGCTACAGTAATCAAGAGAGTGTGGTACTGGCACAAAAAAAGAAAGATAGATCAATGGAACAGGATAGAAAGCCCAGAGATAAACCCACGCATATATGGTCAACTTATCTTTGATAAACGAGGCAGGCATGTGCAGTGGAGAAAGGACAGCCTCTTCAGTAAGTGGTGCTGGAAAAACTGGACAGGGACTTGTAAAAGTATGAGATTAGATCACTCCCTAACACCATACACAAAAATAAGCTCAAAATGGATTAAAGACCTAAATGTAAGGCCAGAAACTTTCAAACGCTAGAGGAAAACATAGGCAGAACACTCTATGACATAAATCACAGCAAGATCCTTTTTGACCCACCTCCTAGAGAAATGGAAATAAAAACAAAATTAAACAAATGGGACCTAATGAAACTTCAAAGCTTTTGCACAGCAAAGGAAACCATAAACAAGACCACAAGACAACCCTCAGAATGGGAGAAATATCTGCAGATGAAGCAACTGACAAAGGATTAATCTCCAAAATTTATAAGCAGCTCATGTAGCTCAATAACAAAAAAACAAACAACCCAATCCATAAATGGGCAGAAGACCTAAATAGACATTTCTTCAAAGAAGATATACAGACTGCCAACAAACACATGAAAGAATGCTCAACATCATTAATCATTAGAGAAATGCAAATCAAAACTACAATGCGATATCACCTCACAGCAGTCAGAATGGCCATCATCAAAAAATCTAGAAACAATAAATGCTGGAGAGGGTGTGGAGAAAAGGGAACACTCTTGCACTGCTGGTGGGAATGTGAATTGGTACAGACACTATGGAGAACAGTATGGAGGTTCCTTAAAAAAACTACAAATAGAACTATCATATGACCCAGCAATCCCACTACTGGGCATATACCCTGAGAAAACCATAATTCAACAAGATTTATGTACCAAAATGTTCATTGCAGCTCTATTCACAATAGCCCGGAGATGGAAACAACCTAAGTGTCCATCAATGGATGAATGGATAAAGAAGATGTGGCACATATATACAATGGAATATTACTCAGCCATAAAAAGAAAGGAAACTGAGCTATTTGTAATGAGGTGGCTAGACCTAGAGTCTGTCATACAGAGTGAAGTAAGTCAGAAAGAGAAAGACAAATACAATATGCTAACACATATATATGGAATTTAAGAATAAAAAATGTCATGAAGAACCTAGGGGTAAAACAGGAATAAAGAATTTAAGAAAAAAAATGTCATGAAGAACCTAGGGGTAAAACAGGAATAAAGACACAGACTTACTTGAGAATGGACTTGAGCATATGGGGAGGGGGACGGGTAAGCTGTGACAAAGCGAGAGAGAGGCATGGACATATATACACTACCAAACGTAAGATAGATAGGTAGTGAGAATCAGCCGCATAGCACAGGGAGTACAGCTCAGTGCTTTGTGACAGCCTGGAAGTGTGGGATAGGGATGGTTGGAGGGAGGGAGATGCAAGAAGGAAGGGATATGGGAACAGATGTATATGTATGACTGATTCACGTTGTTATAAAGCAGAAACTAATAAAAAAAAAGGATCTGTAGATAAATGGCAGCCATTAAATAATAGACTTTCCTTTTAAACTTGAATTGTGAAGACTAATTCTTTTCTTGTAATCACCTGTTTAGTTTGTGACCTAGATAAATGTTATTTGCATTAATGCTTTTAAGAAAAAATAATTATTGATTCAATTAAATATTTGCTTTTTCCTTGAATACTTGCACAGAATAATATAGTTTGTAACAACAGTAGAATATCAGATGTATATCATCACTGAATCATTGTATCTTGATTAATATATGTATATGTGAATTTGCAAATGCTAACAGCAGTGATGGTTAACCCAGTAGTTTTTAGTAGCTCATTTAATTTTGACCCATTTTGTATTATGAATTGAAATTGTTGTAATAATAGAAATTGCCCTTGGAAAAGAAAAAAAAAACTGAAGCCTCAAATTAGTGAAAAAGTAGCAAAGGCCATTAGCTTTTCAATGTGTTACAATTTCTAGGCCTGGTGAATTGGTTTACAGGGACTTGAACAAACTTGCAGAAGAGAAACCAAGTCTCCATTGGTAATTTTTGGTAATTTATGAGAAGTAGGAGAACTAAAAGAGAATAATACATTATTTTTATTTTGAAAGTAATTTCGAAGAGTGCAGAGTGGGGATTTCAACTTTGAGGGAGTGGTAAACTTAGGTGGAGTACTTGCAATATTTTAGAATACTAACTTAAGAATAGTTCATATCTTGAGGAATTTAGGGATTTAACTTCAGTTTGATTTATTGGAAATTTTCTAGGAGAACCTGGAAAACTGTGTGTAGGAAGTGGCAATCACTAGCTAACTTCTCAGATTCATGATTTTGGGAGGAAGTTAAGATGTGGAAAAGATGTGGAATAGTAATTAATAGGAGAAATAGACTAATTTCAAATAAACTGAGATGGGATTATTCAAATAAACATATTTTTGATGAGCAAAAATAAAATGAATCTGTTTGAAATTTTCATGCCTTTCTATCTATTAAATACTTGGGACTCACTGTTGTCACTTACCTATCTTAACTAGATTTTCTGTATCAGTGTGCAAGGCATCATGACTGTAAACCAAGATTAGGAACAAGAGAATTGTGCAGTGGGGTTGATCCAAGACTGGGAAATGGCATGGTCATAGAGACTGAAATATATTGGTGATGACATGAAGAAACTAACCATAGAATCCAAGCTCTACAGAAAGTCATGTAGAGCAGAGATATAGCTCATAGAGTGAGGCAGCATTTGTTTGTTTATTCAGCATAAGTAAAATGAGAGCCTGCTACATGTTAGAAGTTGTCCTAACTCTAGAGTACTGTGATGGTCAGTTTTATGTGTAAACTTGACTAGACTATAGTCCCAGTTATTCAATCAAACAATGATCTAGGTGTTTCTGTGAAGGTTTTTTTATAACCTCCTTTAGTAACTGATTATTAAAGTTTATAATCAGTTGACTCTAAGCAAAGGCAATTATCCTTGATAATCTAGGTGGGCCTGATTCAATCAGTTGAAGAAGTAAACAAGAGTAAACAAGAGGCATTCCTGAAGAATAAATTCTTCCTGGGGACTGCAGCTTCAGACTGTGCTTGAGAGTTTCATCCTGCCCTTCCTGAACGCCTGCCTTATGGATTCTGGATTGACATAGCCAGCTCCCATAATTGCATAAAATAGTTCCTTACAGTAAATATCTTACTGTATATATAGCTTGTTATTCTGTTTCTCTGGTGGAAGCTTAACTGATGCAGATTTTGATACCAAGAAGTGTAGTGATGCAGTAAAAAATAAAGTAAATAGGTGGAAGTGGCTTGGGAGTTGGGTAGTGGGTAGGAGGTCAAAAAAATTTGAGACATGATAGAAAAACCTAGATTGACTTAAACAAATTGCTGGGAGAAATATAGATGTTTAAAGGCACTGCTGGTAAACCTCAGAAGGGAATGAGAAAAATGTTACTGAAAACTGGAGAAAAGGCATTTCTTGTTATATAACAATAATAAATGTAGCTGAATTATGGCCTATAGTTGTGTGGAAAGCAGAACTTGTAAACGATGAACTTGGATATTTAGTTGACGAGATTTCAAGCAAAATGTTGAAGATGCAACTTGTTTTCTTCTTTTTGCTTGTCGTAAAATATGAGTGGAAAGAGGTAAATTGAGAAAATAACTATTAAACAAAAAGGAACCAGTATTTGATAACTGGGAATATTCTCAGCTCAACCAGATTGCAAAAGATGCTAAAATTAGGAGATTCACTGTTAGGTAAGTGTGTTCTGGAGAGAAGGACTAAAGTGTGGCTGGACAACTTTTTGCTGGTGGTGAAGAGATTATGCATGTGACTCATGTATCTCCTTTGCCATCTCAGCAGAAGGTGGAATAGAAATGGGATTACACAGGAAATGTATTTGGAGAACACTTTTGCCTAATGGAGTGAATCCTCATGACATACACCAGAGAGCCACAACAGTTTTAAAGAAAGTTATACCAGCAAAAAACTGTCAGCTTGCATTGACAGTGAAACAGACAGGACAAAATGAAAGAGGGTTGTCAGACTCCCAAAATCCTAGAAGCAGGAAAGAGGATTAAAAAATTACTCAAATGCAAACATGTGTCACCACTCAAGAAAAGGAAGTGTAACTCCAAAACTAGAGCCTTGATTCTAGAGGCCAGAGCCATGTGTGTAGAGGCTAGAGCAATGGACACAGAGACTGGAACCATATGCCCAAAGGGTGGAGCCATAGACACAGAAGCCAGAGCCTCTAATCCTCAAAGGACTATTCTCAGGCCTTGAAACCTAATCTCATTTGTCCTGCCGGGTTTCAAAACTGTGTGAAACCAATGACCCATTTCCTCCTTCCATTTTCTCCCTTTTGGGATGGAAATTTCTATAACTATTAGATTATGTCTACCCCACCCTTACATTTTGGGAACAGATAACTTGTTTTCTAGTTTCCCAGGTCCAGAGATGGAGAAGGATTTTGCCTCAAGATAGATCATATTTAGAGTCTTATATATTCCTGATTTAGATAATTTAGGGGATGAGATTTGAGTTGATGTTATATGGGTTGAGACTTTTGGAAATATTGGGATGGTGTGAGTGTGTTTTGTGTGTTGGATGGACATGAAACTTTGGGGGTCATAGTAGACTGTAGTGAATTGAATAGTGGTTTCCAAAAGCCACTGTTTTTTTTTTTTTTTAAGTTATTGTCAGGTGTGATTAAGTTAAGAATTTTGAGATGAAGAGATTATCCTGGATTGGACCCTAAGCCCCATCACATGTATCCTTATAAGAGAGTGACAGAGATTTGGCACAAACAGAATAGGAGAAGGTAAGGTGACCAAGAGATTGCAGTGAAGTGGCTACAAGGCAAGAAATATTGACAACCATCAGAGGCTGGAAGAGGCAAGAAACATACATATTCTTCCCTTAAGCCTCCAGAGGAAGTGCAGCCCTACCAACACTTTGATTTTGATCTAGTGATACTCATTTTGGACTTCTGGCCTTCAGAACTATGAGAAAACAACTTTCTGTTGCTTTAAGCCACCAAGTTTTTGATCATTTGTTAAAGCAGCCACAGGCAACTAACACAAGTACAAGAAGAGTAGGATGTGGATTCTTCCACAGAGATGAACAGTATCATGGGGGCCAGAGGAATGTCAAGAGTAACTACAACCCCTTGAAATAACTGTGGGTGCACAGAAGAGGAAAGACTTGTTTCTCCTTGAGTCAAGCACATATCACAAAATTTTTCAGCTGTAATTGCAGGTTAAATGCATCTTATCCAGATAAATAAGAGAAAGACATTTATTAAACTGGCAGGAACTGGAAGTAAAAAGGTGCAGCGTCAGTGAAAGAGTAAGGGGCGTTTAAAAAAGAGGGGAATCCTGTTTGACTGCAATATGGGATGAATGAAAGAACAGCTAGTAGTGAAGTGAAGAGATAATCTGGGGCCTTGTTGTGATGGATTTTTATGTGGTACTGAAAATTTCGGACTTATTCATATAAGAAAGGGGAAACTCTCAAGATATTTAATGCAATAAGTCAATAGGGATTCATGAACTATGGTTTTTAATATATGCTTTTATGTTTTCACCCTAGAAGATATGTAGAAAAGAAACTAGGATGGGGTCAGACAAAGGTGAGATCAGTCTCACCCTAACATCCCAGGTGAGATAATATAACAAAAGTGACAGAAAAGAGTAGCTGAATTTAGAGTTATTTTTGAGATCAAATTGCCAGGACTTGCTGACCAAATAGATGTCAGGAATGAAGATGAATCCTTGTGTTTTGTTGCTGTTGTTGTTGTTGCTGTTGTTTTTGTTTTCTGCAACAGATGAATGGATGCCAATGCTATTAGCCGAAAACAGAATAATAGGGGGAATTTGTGGGGCTGTTGACACAATTCATTCATTCACTTAATAAATATTTACTGTCCACCTACTTTGTCCATGCTCTGGGTTAATGATGTTCAGTTTGGGGTGATTCCAGGACCTTAAGAAGGTCATGCAGTACAAAAAGGGTGAGGAAGGAAACAAGTCACTCTGGGAGTGTTTAATGTTTTATATTTGTTTGTTTTATTTTGTTTGCTTTTTTGTGTGGGTTGACAGGGTGGAAAGGAGAGATAGTAGGTGAAGAGGTTGTAGTTTAGACAGAGGATGTAGTGAATGTGGAAGGGAAGTATATGAAGAGTTGTTAAAACGAGGGATAAATCAGCTGTCAAGAAGAAAGTCTATCTCCTGGAGCACAAATAAACTGGATAACATTTTAATGATTGATTGACGTTGAAATGTTTTGGCTTTAAATATAATGACATACCATAAGCAATTCCTCCCCTAGATGCATTTTTTGGAGACTTTATCACTGTATAACAACAATAAATAATAAATAAATAAATAAACAATGGTTTATTGACATGTGCAGTCCAATACGTTTACAAGATAATGAGGCACACTCAGTATCTGTTGCACTTCATTAAAATTCCAGGCTCCAACTTAACCTTGAAGTTTAACGAAACTGCATTTCTAATTTAGTAATTTTTATATAGGACAAACCTTGATATCTTTATGTACAGTGAGATACTTATTACATTTATATGCTGTCCAAACACATTTTTTTAAAATTTATTTTATTTTACTTATTTTTGGCTGTGTTGGATCTTCGCTGCTGTGCGTGGGTTTTCTCTAGTTGCGAAGAAGAGCAGGAGCTACTCTTCGTTGTGGTGCGCGGGTTTCTTATTGTGGTGGCTTCTCTTGTTGCGGAACATGGGCTCTAGGGCACGTGGGCTTCAGTAGTTGTGGCTTGTGGGCTCTAGAGGGCAGGCTTAGTAGTTGTGGCACACGGGCTTAGTTGCTCCGCAACATGTGGGAGCTTCCCAGACAAGGGCTCAAACCCGTGTCCCCTGCATTGGCAGGCGGATTCTTAACCACTGCACCACCAGGGAGGCCTCCACATTTTTTTAAAATCAGCTGCATAGCACAGGGAGATCAGCTCAGTGTTTTGTGACCACATAGAGGGGTGGGATAGGGAGGGTAGGAGGGAGATGCAAGAGGGAGGGCATATGGGGATATATGCATATGTAGAGCTGATTCACTTTGTTATACAGCAGAAACTAACACAACAATGTAAAGAAATTATACTCCAATAAAGATGTTAAAATATATATATCAGTTTAGGAAATAAGGCAGAATATTTCTCTTTCTATCCCCACCCGTGATGTAATTGTACAGGATTACAAAAAGGCAGTATACTATAAAAAATGAATATTTTTCTTTTTTTGTTTTTTGGGTTTTTTTTTTTTTTTTTTTTTTTTTTTTGCTTTACACGGGTCTCTCACTGTTGTGGCCTCTCCCATTGCAGAGCACAGGCTCCAGACGCACAGGCTCAGCAGCCATGGCTCACGGGCCCAGACACTCCGCGACATGTGGGATCTTCCCAGACCGGGGCACGAACCCGTGTTCCCTGCATTGGCAGGCGGACTCTCAACCACTGCACCACCAGGGAAGCCCGAATATTTTCCTTTTTTGCATGAAAGCTGTCATCATTTTTAGTTCATGGGCATGGTGATTCTTTTATATCAATTATCTATAAATGTCCAATGCATCACAGATCAATGAAAGAAATGACCACATGCAAACACCTCATATGTGTGATGACTTGGTTCAAAAGAAGATAAACTGAAATAATGAATAGGCTTTCTGTAGCAAGAATTACATACATGGTATTTGGCATCCTTCTTGCTCTGTGAGTGATTTATTTTCATGGATGTAAAAATGGTCCTATCCTGACCCTGAGCAGAGTTTAAATTTCAGCATATCCTCCAGGGGGATATTCCATAGAATGTATATTCTGTAATTCTGAGGCAGAGCAATTTCTAATTATTAAAGTCCTCCAAAGTACCTGGTACTATATAAAAATGACTCCTACTACACTCAACATTGCTAAAAGGGAACTGTTATTGTAATAGATATGAAAACTGGTAATTTTCTTATTTTAATAGATGAGAAAAAAATATTATTTTGGACATTTTAACAGATGAGGAAATTTACCTGGCAGAGTTGAGATTCAAACGAAACACGTGATTCTTCAACCCCAAGACCAAGCTATTCCTAGCACAGCAAGCTACCTCATAAACAGGCTACTTCAAATCCCTAAATAATCAAAACACTTATATTTTTGGTGGGTTTCACCCAGACCTAGTCCTTTAGGAAAAATATCAATACAATTATTCTACTATAATCAAACTTTAGCATACTTAGTCTGCCTTTAGTTAATTTAAATGATAAGTAAAGGTGAACATGCTCACTTCAACTAGAAATGCCACAACTTTGGAATTCATAATGCATTTATTTATTTTTAGCCAAGATATGCAATTTACCATAAAATTTAAGCTAAACAAAAATTCATTTTTTGATACATTTTAAAATCATTTAAAAATGATTTTTGTTGTTCTTTAAGCATGCAAGATAGGTCACATGTTCTTACATTCTATCCTATACCTTCACAAGAACACACTAAAATGAAATGATTAACCAACTTATTCTCCTACTCTCTTAGGCCATACTGTCTCATATTCTCCACTCTCCTAAAATCTCCAACATCTCCCTCCCTTTCTTCACTCTCAGCCAACAACCTTGCTTCCTATGTATTGAGAAAATAGGACTTTCACAAACTACTGAGTTCACCTAAGATTTTGTTTAACTCTGTTGGTTGAATGTAGGGAGAAGAAGTGGATGGGAGGGCTATGTAGGAGATCAATCTCTAGCCACTGTAAGAAGTTATTGGATGATGAGTCAAACCATAATGGAAAAGAATATGAAAAAGAATACACACACACACACACACACACACACACATAAACATATATATGTATGTATATGTGTAGCTGAATCACTTTGAGATACGCCTGAAACTAACACAACATTGTAAAACAACACTACTTCAATTTAAAAATAATTAAGAAGAACATTATTAACATACCACCTAGAAATATGGAAGTAAATATCAAAAGAAACAGGTAAACATTTTGAAATAGTTGCTTCTGGGGAGTAGAACTACTGGGTCTGGAGGCATAAGAATATTATTTTTTTAACTCTAAGCTTTTTAGCATTTAAAAAAATCTATATGATAAAAAGACAATTGATAAAATTACAAAATTAAATGCTGGAATAAAATACACAAAATTATAAACGCCTTACAATTAAGATGTTCTGGGTACTAATTTTATCATGTATTTCTCAACATTTTTAAATGTTACATAATTCATATAGTTTACTAATAAATCTTCATGAAGAATAATTGTTTGTATTTTATTCTATTTTAGAAAACTTTTTAAGTGTTCTATAAAAGAAATAAGTAGTATGGAGAAGGGGGAGTACATACATTTCTATGTTTGTACATATTAAAACTTACTACTGTAGACAGTACGAGATGACTCTCTGCTGGGCCCGTTATTAGACTCAACACATGATGAGAGGGATTGAAATGTTTTCCAGGACTAGAGGAGCCACTGGTTTTATCAGTAAATTTAAAATGCCAAGAAAAGTATTATACATCTCAAGGAGGATTGTCAGCCCGGAAAAGCGGGTGAGCTAGGGACATGAAAGACCCAGTTTCTTATCTGCAAATTTAATGATGCAATTTTAGACCATGAAAATTCACCAAGGCTTGTTTTCTCTGAGGCTCTTTTGGTAGACAGCAAGCTGATCTCAGAAGACAGTCCATTCACGCCTCTGAATAATGAAACATCAGAATCACCAACAAGAGCTATCCTTGATAAGGACAACCACAAGGTACAAGGAAATGGCTAGATTTCTGAATCTCTGATCTTAGGTTAACTTCACACTATCTATATCCAAGAATCAAAAATGAAGATGAGGGCTTCCCTGGTGGCACAGTGGTTGAGAGTCCGCCTGCCGATGCAGGGGACATGGGTTAGTGCCCTCGTCTGGGAAGATCCCACATGCCATGGAGCGGCTGGGCCCGTGAGCCATGGCCGCTGAGGTTGAGCATCTGGAGCCTGTGCTCCGCAATGGGAGAGGCCACAACAGTGAGAGGCCTGCATACTGGGAAAAAAAAAAAAAAAAAAAAAAAAGATGAAATTTCTCTTTCAAAAACTTTGTCTTCTACTCTGTTTTTTTCCTAGACCAATATAAGACAGTCCTTTAATTTATAGGTCATCACTTGGGCTATAAATTAAATGATTCCATTTAACTTTGGTTTTCCTTCAGATACAATGTTAATAAGGGGATATTTCTTAATCAGCAAACTGAGGCTCAATTTTTTTTAAAATTATCCATTTCTCTATTAAAAGTAATTACTTGTCATTAAATCATAAAAGTATGCAGTGAACAGTATAGTATTAACAGTGTATAGAGTCAGTATATGTGAACAATACAGTAACTAGACTCACAAAAATACTTAGTCTCTACTAAGTATATAACTGGTAGAAATATTTTAAGGGTAAAAGTGAACAACTAAGGTCCTCCTGAGGAGGGAAAATATATGTACAATAAGTAAATAAGATTTAGAGTCAGGAAACTTGGATTTGTTCCAGCTCTGCCATGTACCAGCTCTGGCTTTGTCCAAGTTACACATCATTTTTAAACCTTAATACACCTATAAGCAAATACAATTTATAGTGTCCTTGTCATAGATTTCTTGATTAATTACACTCATCTAGCCAAAGTGACTACTATAGTGACTGTCCTGTAGTAAGTGCTCAGTAAATATTTGGTATTGGTATCAACTGATACCAAATGAAGGAACCTGTACTCGAAGGTAGAGAGAAAAGTTTTACATATTGGATCCTACCTTATTGTCATTGATTACTGACAGAGTGTTTGAGACCAAGAGCCAAAGAGAACGCAGGCAGAGGGAGCTGTAGAGGTTATCAGGAGGCCATCTGAGGTCAAGGACCCAGGCCATAGGGTCTTACGTATTGATGCAGGTCAGAAAGCAGACAGTGCCAATGATGTAGCTGTGTGTAGCCTTCTGCCAGGGCTCTGAGTAACTGGCAGAGTGCTGAGCATGTGACTCATTATAAGTCAAATTGCTGTAAGTGAGAAACCACCTGTAGTTAAGACAAGTGCTTCATTGAAAGTATTAGAGCAAGAGAAAACTTAGGGAAAGAGTGATCTCTTTGATGCAAAATAGCCCTCAGCTCTGCCCTGTAGTACTTTCTAGGAATTCTCTCACCACACCCCTATCTGGTCAAAGCATCTCTTCTAAGCTTCTTCTTTAGAGGAAACTGGATTCTGGGACCTGGGGCTCCCTATGGTGACTCTATACCTAGGCTCTTCTTCTTTACAACATTGTGGATTACTCTAAAAAATTAAAAATGGCGTTATTTCCCCTTAGCTCCATGTATGAACCATACTAGAAATCCCTGTCCTACCTACTTAGTCTGAGTTCTGTCCCATGGATAGGCACTCAAACTTTAATTCGGTTTCCTCAATAAAACACTATTACCATTCACAAAATCTGTTCATTTTGTCTTTCCACTCAGCTTGGCCAGGGCAATTTTCTTTTCTTAACATTAAAGTTAAATCCTGTTTGGATATTGCCACACATTTCTTGACCATTTTCTGTCTCCTATTGCTTCACTGTTAAAGCTTTACAAGCTCACTAGTTCTACCTGTCCCTCCAATTGAGCCTGAATCAGCCTTCGTCTTCTTCTTCTTTTTTCTTTTCTATATTTACATTTATGTTTCACTAAAAAGCCTTTCTAGGCTTTTTTACAATTCCCCTTTCTTTCTTTTCCTTTCTATGCTCTTAGCAACATTAGTCCCTCCACTTTCTCAATGTGTTTTTCTAATGGTTACACTGAGGTTATAGGTTTTTGGAAGAAAGACTATAGGGATGAAAGACGAAGTATCATTCTCATCACATCATATCAAGGATACTTACTATCAACAATACTTATCACTGAGATTATTGACTTGGATCACCTGGCACGGTAGAGTTTGTAGGTGTTCTGTAGGTGTTCTCTCCCCTTTCCATATTCTACTCATTGGACACAAATCACTAAGTGTAACCAATACTCAAGGGTCTGGAGAGCTAAGCTCCATCTAAGTAAGGGGCACTGTATTGACATATCATGTAGGAAATTTGTCTCTATTCTTTTTACTTTTTCAATAGTATATTTGTATCCACATGATTTCATGGATATTTGTTATATACTTTGGGTTATAATCCAATAATACTTCATTTATTTTGTTGCTGAAATTGTCCCATCTTTAGTCACTTGAGAGTTCTTTCAGTTTGGTTCCTTTATTAAAGTTTGTAATAAACTCCACCATTTTTATTATTTTAGATAAATGCTTTAAGAAAAATCATACAAAATGTGCTGTTTTTGCCATTATGTCAAAATTCAGTATATTAATCAACATATTATGTCAATTTTGCATTTATCATTTTATCTTGTATTCTATGCTTCTCCTCTGTGCTGACCTTTCTTCTTGCTAATTTTTATACTTTAACCATTCCTATATAGGGGCCTATTGGATGATGGCAAAATTTCGTAGTCTTGGAAAAATTTTTCTGATCTCTATTTTGCCCTCATTCTTAGAAAATAATATGGCTGGGTATAAAATTCTAGACTTAAAATGTTTTCCCTTCAGTCTTTTTAAGATCTTAACCCACTGATTTCTGTTACCTATTTTTTGCTGACCAAAAGTCTGCTAAATATTTATCTCGGTTTCCCCTCACTCTGGTAACCTTTACTATATAATCCTTTATGTTAGGAAGATTCAGAGTAATAAGTCAAATAGAAATTATTTTTATTAATTCATTTTGATACTCAGAGTAAACTCTTGATCTAATGAATTCTGGAAACATCAAATATTTTCCTCTTATATACTTCTCAACCATCCTCTCTGTTCACTGAGTCTGTTGGATCCTCCCTGATTAATACCCACATCTTTTGCCTGCCCTTTTGTCTCTATATGAGGTTACTATGGTCTGAATGAATGTGTCCTCCCAAAATTCACATATTGAAGTCTAATACCCAATGTGATGGCATTAGGAGGTGGGGCCTTTGGGAGTGGTTTAGGTCATTAAGGTGAAACCCTAATGAATGGGTTTAGAGCTCTTATAAAAGACCCCACAGAGCTCGCTTGCACCTTGTGTGAATACAATAAGAAGTCTGTGGCCCATCTGACCACAGACTGAGCAGCAAAAAGAAAAAAAAAAAGTCAATGAATATTTTTGAATATATCATTAAAATTTAACGTTTAGAAAGGTATTTATTTAACAAGCTTCTATCTAGAACTTAGGAAGGAACAGGTTTTTTTTTTTTTAAACTAAGCCACTTCATATGGTAGAGTATAATATAATGGTTAGAACTACAAAATTTGGAATAAAATAAACTCAGTTCAAAAAAACTCTGCCCCTTTATTAGCTATGTGTGACCTTCAGAATGTTATTTAATGTGACTGAGTCTTTCTTGGGCTCACTTGACCATGCCGGACCCTGATTTTAAACACACAGCCACCAGAATTGTGAGAAATGAATGATTGTTGTTTAGTATTCTATAAAGCCAGCTGAACAAACTAAGACAGATGCACCTTGATGAATTCAATACCTTCTTCCAAATTACTATCTTCAACTGTATGCAGAGTTTATGGATGTATTTTTTGTATATATATATATATATTTTTTTTTCTGTATATTATGATGTTTTGACATCTTAAACAAACCTTTCTGACTGGGGAGAGACTACACCTCCCAGGGCAAGCAGATTCTTAGAGGTAGAAGGTGATTCAGGGATTCAGCTGGGGAGCATACCGTTGATATGCAAACCAACCAACGCAAAACCACACCTCCTCTATCATGTGGCCTTCACACAACAGAAGATCCTCTATCTGGTCTTTGTACTACAGCTGACAATTCCCTCTGCCTTAATCATCCCTGGAGACTAAAGCCAGGCAACTGAAGCCCACACCTATAGCTCAAAGCTCACTGAAATTAAGCAAACTAGATATTCCTAAACTGTTGACCCTGCACTGCCTTGCCTCCTTCCTGTAAAAACCCCGAGAAAGGTCATAGCCTAGGCCCTCCCCAACTCCTGTTTCTGCTTCCTGACTAAAACCTGGTGTTCCTCCAGTGGTCCTGTGATGCAAGTTGTGCCTGTCATTTCTAAGGAACTATGAGTAAATTAAACTTTTTTTTTCCAATGACATTGCCCTTCTGTGTTGTCATTCTGTCACATGTATAAATGAAGACCTAGACCCAGAACAATGAAAGTAATTAAAATAGTTTTATACTTTAAAAATACATTTTTTTATTTTCAAGATTTCTAATTTCTAAAAAATATATTACCTACGTTAGCATGTAATAAGTTTATTATTATTACAAATGAATCAACAAATATTTATTTTTTTTCAATTCTCTTTTCTATTATGGTAACTATCAGTAGATATAATCATATACTGAGAACCCTACATAAATCAAAGTTTGAGGGTCGTCAATCATTTTTAAAGGGACAAAGGGACCCCAAAATTTTTGAGATTCACTGCTTTCTAGAGGATGGAAATTTTTTTCCCCTTTTTTCAACAAAAACATGAAGAAAAAGAAAGTATAGACAAAGTATTCTACTCTATAGATATGCCAAGAAAACATTGAGAAGCCACGCATTTTAAAATGCCATCTTAGCACAAAGTACTTGTGGACATTTTTGAAAGAAAAAAATAAAAGAATTTGACCATGCTTTATACTGTTTTTAATGGAATGTCAATAAACATTAAGGCAGTTCTTATTCAAGTCCCTTAATGTTGGGAAATGACAGAACAGGAAAACAAGTGAGTCTTAATCCCAAAATATGCTACTTTGCCACAAAAGTAGATGAGTCAGTTTATCCTTGGCCTCCTTAAATCCTTGTGTTTTCCTATCCATCTCATGGATGAATGAATATTTAAGAAGAAATTTCCTTTATTGAACATGCTATTTCTCCACTATGAGTTTCTCCACTTCAAGAGAACACTTCTGGAGCAATGAGTCAGATAATGCATTTGTTGATTTCACAAGTGTCAAAAAATAAAATGCTTCAGGAAGTTTCAAACCAACATTTACTCTAGGCATGCTTAGTCCAATTGCCACTGTCTTGCCTTCACCATTTGTAGCTCTGTTTGTGCTTTTGACTTTCTCTTCAACCTTATTTTAATGGAGACCCACAGCTGTGTGCTTTTTGTACCTAATACATTTCACCATCTTGCAGATTTTTCCAAATATTTATCTCACTGGTGAGTAAACTGCATTGCTTAAACCATTTGGAGTCACTGTCCCAACTATTTCCTTTTCTTATACCTCTGGGCAACATAAGTGAAAATTTTTTTCATGGTAGATCTGAGCCTTTACTGAATTCCCTTTTCAAATCTATCCATTTTATTTTCTGCCTTAAAGCATACTTTGTGTTCTCTTCACTTCTACCATAATACTAGTGACCTCCTTTGAAGAAACGTCTGTTTTAAATAACAGACAATAAATGTCTGTTTTCAGTTTTTTAATTACTTTATTTTGGGGTCAAAACATTTGGCTCAGAAATTAATTTTCTCACATCCTGAAGGATAGAAGTTCAAAATTAGTGTCAGCTGGGTCACATGCTCTCTAAAAGCACTAGGGTAGAGTCCTTTCTTGTCTCTTCCTAGCTTCTGGTAGTTGTCCACAATCCCTGGCTTTCCTTGGTTTATAGCGGCTGAATCAGTCCAATCTCTGCTCAATCTCCTCCATCTTCATATGACCATCTTCCCCCTGTGTGTTGGTTCTTTTCGTATCTGTGTCTTATAAGGACACCAGTCAGTGAATTTAGGACCCACCCTAATGCTGTATGACCTCATCTTAACTAAATCTGCAACAGCCTGAATTCCAAATAAGGTCACATTCTGTGGATTTGGATGGCTTCTTTTAAAGAAACAAAAAGTTGTGGTTTTCATTTTTTGTTTAATCTCTTTAGCTTAGCTTTTTGTTGTGTGATAAGGACTTTTCAGAACAGAACAAACAAACAAAGCCCAGAACCAGAAACACCAGGCAACTACCTAGGCTGACCACATTCCAAATTATGAATTGCTGTGTACTATGTACCTAAGTTCTTCCAGGAACCACCAAGAAACTGGAAATGTGAATATTATGTCCACTAACCCTAAAGGGCCCATATATTATATCATGTGATGGGAAAGATAAGTGTCATGGAGTCTTTCCTCAAGTACCAACAACCTGTACCATATTGTCACCATTTATATTCTCTTCTGGAGATGGGATTCTAGAAGTTTCTACTAGACTGAGTTATAGATGGTCATGATTGCTTTCATAAACTACAATTATTTCTCTTTACCTTGAACTCAGATCAAGATTATAGAAAAGAAACAGAAACTAAATAGTTTGTGCTTTATTTCTCCTTAAACCCTGTGGGATTAAAGGAGATTAACTTAATTGAAATAAATTAAAGCAAATGTTTGTCGAGAGACTATAAGGTCTGATGTGCTAGGCTCTGGCGGTATGTGTAGATGGGGGTGATGGTCCCTATACTCTACGATGGCAGTCTAGCACGTGGCAGAGGGACAAAAAAACAAGCACACAAATGACTTCAACACCATCAGGGAATATAAACACAAGAAGACATGAATGGAAAAAATAAAGTTGTTTTTTTTTTTTAATTCCTCTTTACCGTTCACTCAGACATCAGAAGTAATAATGACCATTAGAAGATACTTCTCTCTAAACCCTTTTGGAATTTCCACTTTGCATCAGGCTTTTCTCCAAATTTAGCACCTGGAATGTTTTAAATATCTTTATTCTTCACAACCTTGTGATGTTCTTTCAAAACCTCCTTTCAGGACAGTCAGAGACACATTCTGAGCCAAAATATAAATGGACATGAGAGAGTTAAAACTAAATCCGCAACTGCTGCAGTGAGATAATAATAATAATAATAATAATAATAATAATAATAATAATAATAATAGTAATATATTATTTATTTACTGTGCACCAGGCACTTCATACATATTTAAACTCTTAATCTTTATAAGAACCCAGGAAGGTAAGTGTTAAAATCGTCAGTCTTTGGCACATGAAAAACAGGTGCAACAAAGGTCTAAGTGACTTCTAAATTACAAACGATCACAGAGAGTGCCTGGGCTGAGATAGAAAATTGGGCATTTTGTCTTCTTGCTGTTGTTTTGCAGGGCTGTGCTCAACCATAGAGCAAGTTGGCACAAAGTAAATCTTTTGCTACTCCCGTGTCTCATGGTTTGGTAGAAGAATTTTCTTATGATGTTTGGCTCTGGTGGTTTCCTCTAATTACCAAAGCCCCATGATGTCTATCTTTCCATACTGCAGGGTCAGCACAGAGAGCGGGCAGGGAGCCAAACATGTCTTCAGAGCACACATCAGAGGGCTGTTAGGTGTCTTTATGTTACAGAATTTCACTGACATTTGCAGTGTTTAATAGGATTAAACAGATTTAGAATCAAAGAAGTACAACTGAAGTCTCAGTTTTAACTAATCATAAATGTGAAAATTTCTGCAATAAGTGAATCAACCCAGATAAAAAGTGTTGAAAATTTTGATACAGGTCATCATGAGACACATCAGCGACATGAAACAGAATAACAGGAAATATAATGATAGACTGTGTGATGCATTTATTAGTATAAATTTGACAGCTAACATCAGACAAATATACTAATATTGAGTGTTCACTCCTATAATCTGTGATTCAAAAAATATTTAGACTGTCTACCATATGCAAAACATTGTGTTTAGGCCTACATATAGCGTAGCAAGCAAAACAGGGGTGTATTCATTCAGATTTTTTCTATTTTAGGTGACAGAATTTCTAATTAAACTAGCATAAACAAAAATAAAGATTTAATTGGCATTGTGAATTCAAGGTTTCTAAGGTTACTGTCTTCTTTTTTTTTTCCTCCCCTTTCTATTTTCTCTCTCTTGTTCTCTTTCTCACCCCTGCTTGGCTTCATTCTTAATCTTTTTCCATTGGTGGAATCTCTAAGACAAATGGCAATCATCAGAGACTGACTAAATGTTGTTTTCACCCCCTTTCTTCTTGGGTTCACGCCTGCCTCCCTCTGTCTTACATCTGGGTCGCTCCCTATGGCTAATTATGCCTGTGGACTGTTAACAGAAATGAAGTATGCCACTGTTGAAACAGGCAAATAAGAAAGAATGCCTTATCTACCCTCTTTCTTCCCTTTCTAAGTCAGCCTCAGAGGCAACAGGTGAAGAATGGGGTAGGATCACAGGATGAAACAAGGTTGAATTTTTGAGTGATTGCATGGAGTGGCCTCCCACCTGCCATCAACCCACAAAGAACTGTGATATCGAAGGAGAAAATACGATTACATAAAAACACTGAGAATTTGAGGGTGTTTATTATACCACTTAGAATAAACTTCAATTGTGTGAGATCATTGAGAATTTGTGGGTGTTTTACAGCAGTTAGATTTCTGTTTTTAGTACATGGTCCTTATATCTTTTTTTTTTTTTTTTTTTCGGTACACGGGCCTCTCACTGTTGTGGCCTTTCCCGTTGCGGAGCACAGGCTCCAGACGTGCAGGCTCAGAGGCCATGGCTCACGGGCCTAGCCACTCCACAGCATGTGGGATCTTCCCGGACTGGGGCATGAACCCGTGTCCCCTGCATTAGCAGGCAGACTCTCAACCACTGCGCCACCAGGGAAGCCTGGTCCTTATATCTTTTGATCATGGAAAGAAAAGTACATGTGCCTAATGACCTGGGCAAATGTCCCAAGTGAGAATACAATGGGCAGAGCTCTTTCTGGGACCAATTTCTATGGCCAGGTCTATGGGGAGCTCTGAGCTGCCAGGTTTGGTGTCAAGTGCCCAGACCTGTGGGAAGGGGACATAAATAGGATCAGCTTTACTCAAACATGTGGATTAGGGTTCCCTGAAAAGGTGTGGTTTTATTATTAGAGAAAGAATGGTTAAGAAAGGTGACAGACAGGGCTTCCCTGGTGGCGCAGTGGTTGAGAGCCCGCCTGCCGATGCAGGGGACACGGTTCGTGCCCCGGTCCGGGAAGATCTCACATGCCGTGGAGCGGCTGGGCCCGTGATCCATGGCCGCTGAGCCTGCGCGTCCGGAGGCTGTGCTCTGCAACGGGAGAGGCCACAACAGTGAGAGGTCCAAGCACCACAAAAAAAAAAAAAAGAAAGGTGACAGACAAATATCAAAAAACACATGCACAAATACTTTTAAAAAATAGTTAACATAGATGTTTTGCATAGTTACCATGTATCTATTCATGCCTCCCATTTGCAAGTTACCAAGCTAGAAACTGGAGTTACAAGGTGATAAAGATAAGCATAGGTCCTGTTTTCATGGCGCATGCATTCTAGTGGAAAAGACAGACATAAAGAAAGGGAGAGGGAGGGAGGGAAAAGAGAAAGAAGGAAGAGAAAGAGGCCAAGAATAATTCTGATACATGGAGTTATCTTCGGCATGCAAAAAGTTTACTTGTGTAGGAGGAACCCAACCATTAAACTTGTCAATGATCAAAGGCAAAAACAAGGTTTATGATAGAGAGAGCAGAGGGAGGGAAACAAAAACACCTCATAGTCTCGACATTGTTTTGCATTTTTTGGAGAATAAATTGTTTGGCTGAAAGCTAGCAGAGAGTCCAGTTGGGATAGTTTACCCTTTAATCCTATACTAATTTTTAAAAAATTATTTTTAGATTTTCTGAAAATTCTGTAGAATTTACCTGTGGAACATATGTGAGAGGTTTTCTTTATGTCATACTTGATAGTTTCCTGTTGTGAATGCCTCTGCCTTATTTAGTTTCAACCTGCACCATTTTCCTCAACCACTTTTCTAAAATAAATCTCATGAGCAAGTAGGTGAATAAAATACTGACTGATTTGATTCCTGCTTTGGCAGAAATAAATGAAGATCTGAGATGGAGAAAAACAGGCTAGAGATTATATAGTTCATTGTAAATATGTGTTTAGTAATTCACAACCAACTACTGGTAATTAATTCTAAAGTCATGAGTCAAAAGAGCTCTTTCAGGTATAATTCAACAGTCACTTAAAACATTTGGGCCCAAACTGACATGGACCATCAAGGTCTGATAATGACTGTGGGCTGATCTGGTGAGGACTCCTTTGAGAAGATGATTTTGAATGTAGGTCTGAGTTTCATGAGTGACAGCACCGCAACTTCATTCTTTCCTACCCAGCTCTGTTCTCAATAGAATGTGACGCCCCAAACGCCTGAAGGACAAGGGGAATCTTGCTTCATCACGTATATAGACTGGAAAAGGTGTAGATGGCTTGAAAGAGGATCCCGAAATTAGAAAAATGAAGGAGCAAAACTAAGAGTCTGGCTTTGGGGACAAATACAGAAAAATGTGGACAAAGATTAGTTCCCTCAACTATAACTCAATCAAATTATATTTCCTCTTCTCTTCCTGCTGCCTCAAGCCCATCTACTCATATTCTTTTTTCTTTTCTTTTTTTTTTTTTCTTTTTTTTTTTTTTTTTTTTTTGCGGTACGAGGGCCTCTCACTGTTGTGGCCTCTCCCGTTGCGGAGCACAGGCTCCGGACGCGCAGGCTCAGCAGCCATGGCTCATGGGCCCAGCCACTCCACGGCATGTGGGATCCTCCCGGACCGGGGCACGAACCCGTGTCCCCCGCATCGGCAGGCAGACTCTCAACCACTGCGCCAGCAGGGAAGCTCTACTCATATTCTTAAAGATGAGAGATAACAACCTCGTTGGGACCCTGGGTCACGTCAGTAGAGGTGAAAGGGGAGTTTCCAACAGGTTCAGGATGGGCTAACTGGAAGAAGAAAAGAGGGAGAGTTGATGGTGATTGTCATGAATGGGCTCCTTCCTGGAACTGAGAATAAAATCTTTATTCAGTAAGTCAGTCAGTAAGAGCGGCACTGCTACTTCCTGTTTCCGCCGTGATTCGGGGCTTGGGAAGAGGGGTATAGGAAGAGGGACACCTGTGAAGTAAAATAAGGAAACACTACAAGCTTTTTACCTGCACCCCCATCCTCATGTAGGATCATAACCAGGATAACTGCTCCTTCCACCTGCCAGGACCTGTCTAAGAAAAGTATGTGTTGGACAGGTATGTATTAGTCCATGGACAGTCATGAAAAATGATACTCTGTATTTCTTTCTTAAACCATCTAAGCAACCAGCAGCATGGGTGGAAGGTAAGCTTATTGATTAGGTAGCCACTGTCCTCATTTCCTTACTAGCCAGGGATGAGTGAGGCAGGAAACAATTGATGTTTATCAGCTTTGTTTGGACTAACTTCCGCTTCTTACTTTACTGACCAGAATAAGGCAAATACTTTTAATAAGGAGAGATTCACTGGTTTCCAAGGAGACTGTGATATTGCAGAGGTTGAACAAAGTGTTGCTACCATGTAAAGTTTACTTGAAAAAACAAAACAAAACAAAAAACTAGTTGTAGGGCTATGGAACAACAATTCGTACCTGCTACAATTACAATGGCAAGAACTACTCATTACGCAATTTGAAATCTTTACTTAAATTTGCCATCATGAAGGAAAAAACAAAAACCTCAAATGTTTCAAATTACTCTAGGGTGGAAATTCCTGATTTTCCATGTGTTTCCAGTAACGTTGATTTTGAGATGATTTTTGGAAAATAAAGGAAAAAAAAAGAAGTTGAGTAACTCATAAAAGAAAGTAATATGTGCATATTTGTGTGAGAAAAGCTAAAACAATGTTTCACAGCTGGTCAGCATAAAAACACTCATCAGTTTTACTTTACAGATAGCACCTGTATGTCTTAAATGATACCATGTACATTACTCACTTGAAGACTTTTATACTGTATAAAATTTCTGCATATAAAAAAATGAAAATCTAGCTTTGCCCAAAATTTATTCTTTATAAAATTAAATAACACTGATTCTGAAGCATATATTATCTGTCACAAGAGAGAGACCATTCTGTAATATGTCCTAAGCAGAGACCAGAAAAAAATGGTTTTGAGTTTTATCAGAAATGTGGTATACTTCCCTAAAAAAAAAAAAAAAAAAAAAAAAAATCTCTACAGTGAAGGTCTCAAGAAATTTTTCTCTGCAAGGGGAAAGGAAGAGCCGGCATAATACCCTCTCCTATTTTCTCAGGACGTTCTATCCCCTTGTCACATCAGTACAGCCTAGATGGGAAACCGAGTTAGGGCGAAGTGTGTGCACAGGTGCACACATGCTGCTGTGTGTTGTGTGTCTAATATGTGCGAGATCGTGCATGTACACTGATGTGTACATCATTGTAGATTATAGGAGGAGATGGAGAGGGAGGTCAAGGGTTAGGAAAAAAGAGAAGGATAGTTTAGGTAATAGTTTTACCCTCTAAAAATTTAGGAGTCATATCAAAGGTAGCATACACTCCTTTCCCTATTCCCCAAGTGTAACCTTTGGTTTTCATTTTGGTTTTGTGTTAAGAATATTTAACATGAAATCCACCCTCACTAAATTTTTAAGCGTACAGTACAGTATTGTTAACTATAGGCACGATGTTTTACAGCAGATCTCTAGATTTCATTCATCTCGCATAACTGAAACTTTATACCCTTGAAGAGCAACGCTCCATTTCCCCCTCCCCCTAGACCCTGGCAGCCAGCATTCTACACTCTGCTTTTATGAGTTTGACTATTTTATGTGGACAGCATGGATGAACCTGAAGGACATTATGCGAAATGAAATCGACCAGTCACAGCAGAACAAATCCTGCATGATTACACTTATATGAGGTATCTAAAATAACCTTTGGTTTTGAAGCAAGTCTTCTGAGAACTGGAATTTGCAGAGCTGAGTGGCACTTGAGGAAAAGGCTGACCTAGAATCTTTTTTTTTTTTTTTTTTTTTTTTTTTTCTGTACGCGGGCCTCTCACTGCTGTGGCCTCTCCCGTTGCGGAGCACAGGCTCCGGACACACAGGCTCCGCGGCCATGGCTCGCGGGCCCAGCCGCTCCGCGGCATGTGGGATCTTCCGGGATCGGGGCACGAACTCGTGTCCCCTGCATCGGCAGGCGGACTCTCAACCACTGCGCCACCAGGGAAGCCCTAGAATCTTTAGAATATTCATATAGGCCTCAAGCAGCAGTGGAGCTGCTTCACTCCCAGCATCCAGCATCCTGCCTCTCAGGGACATGATACTCAGGGACTTCAAAATACAGCAAGACCTAGGGTAGGGATCCTGATGTGGGAAAGGAAAACTATTACAGAGTTGACAGGCTGTCATTCTCCTACTTGAGAGGTAAGGAGCAGGTGTTTGACTGGAGAGGAATATTTTATTATCAGTTATTTCCTCACTTTTAGCATTAAAATCATAGATGGGGGAAGGGGACAAAATGACACTTTAGCAAATGGAAATTTGAGAAAATACTATTTATAAGGATATACACATCTTATGAAGTGAAGCTGTACTGGAAATATACAGCTCAAAGCACCTGCAGAAGTTGTTCTCTTGCTTTTTTCCCCTCTCTATTTGCATTTTCCAGTTTGCATTCCAAGTATCTCTTGGTACAGTTGGCTCCATCTCTGAACTGTCAGCATCTTCGAACATTAATCATGCCTTATTCATTTTTATATGTCTCCAGAGAACCTCCAGAGCACTTTGCAGTGGGCCCTCGACAGATATTTGTTACACTGGGTGGATTTTAAGAGAGGTTGTGGATTGCCCATCAAATCAGGGGGAAGGAATTTAGGTTGCAGGAGAGCTGGCCACTAGTGGACTTTTGACTCCCAGGCAACTCACTTTGGTTTCAACTCTTAGATAATCTCTAAGATAATTTCCAACTTGTAACATTCTGGAGTAGAAAGTCTCTCTTCCTTTGGGGAAATGTAAAATTACACATCAGGTGTGGTCATATACTCTAGAAATGCAGTGGAAACTTCTCATTAAATATGCACAAGTAATACTGTCACTTGGAATAATGAAATAACGAAGTAGCAAATTGTCCCCCTAAACATGATTCCTCATATATGTTCTTTTTCTTCTTTAAAAAGAAGATAAAAACATGGGCTACTTTTAGCCAGTGCAAAGTATATTATTGGACTGACAGACCTTAAATTTTCGGGAACATTTGTGGAATATTCATCCTAATCCACAAGGGTAATATTTTTAAAGTGTTACCAAATGAACTTCCTAAAGTGCCCAAGTTACTTTCACAGAAAAAGAAAAAGGTTATATCCAATTAGAAATGTTCTGAATATGTAAGAATTTACTCATTAAATTTATAAGCTGTATTAGTTCCTGTCCTTGTGCCTATGTGGTTATATTTATATTTAGTACTTGATATTCACGTTTGGAGCTTTATCTGTATCTATCTTGTTCTTCAACATATTTCTAAAAATTTGAATAATCTACCTGAGTACAAATATCATTATGTAATTAAAATTGAAGGCATAAAATTCAGAGGCATGATTCATGTAAGTAATGCAGTGTTTCTGAGAGAGGAGAAAGATGTTCATTCACTAAGAAGAAGATTCATTTGGAATTTCTTTAAATGCTAACTATGAAATCTGTGAATTCAAATAATTATAATTAATTAATTTACACCACTGCCATCTGCTTCTCTATCAAAATGATCCTTTGAGATTAACAATGAAGAAAGGGTTAAAATTAATGAATCCAAGTTGTTTTAGAGATGGTATTTAGTGATGAATATTGGGCTACTTTTTACTGAAATTGGTAATAATAACAATAACAAATCCTATCTAAAGGCACAGGCAATGACCACTGAAGAGAGAATGGCCAGCACAAACTTGAAGGCTACTGGGGGAACAGGAAGACTTCAGGAACTAGGTTCTCCTTTATTTCCTGATTCTGAATGTTTCTGGTTCCTCAAAATATTCAACTGGCAGTATTGGCCTTGGACAGCTGACCACTGAGAGACTGAGGGGTCGTGGAATTAAAAGGCAATGACCTTCAGCAATAGAACTTCCTCCCAGATCTTGAGGTATTTCAGAATACACTAGAAGTTATTGGGTGGTCCGGGAACCCCAATGATCAGTTCATTTATAAGTGAGAACTAACTCTCAAAACACGCTTCACCCCTCCTTCGAGAGGGTGCTCCAGGCACAGGGCAATGGGCATCATTGCTGGGCAGCTCTGGGATTCCCGGGCTCATCGCTGCTACTCGGAGGACTTCAAGCCAGTTCAGGACCCTCCCGATTCCCTGAAACAGTCATCAGATCTCTTAACAAAGATACAAAAAAATCACCAGCAGCTTGGAGTGCACAGAGGTGCCCCTGCTATCCTTGGCATGCATCTCTGTGAATTAAACAAAAGTAGAAAGACAGAAATGTGCTAACTATATAGCAGATTCATTTTTCACTGGTGTATTCATTAATTCGTCTTGGAATAATGGGGAAGGAAGGTGCTCTTGTCCCCACAGTAGACCTTCTAACCATTATCAGTAGTGGTTAAAAAGTCGGATTTTCCTTCTTTTCTACTAGAGTTGATAATGTGAGGAAAGAAAGAGGAGAGAGAAACCAAGTAGCAGTAACAATACCACTCAGATACTAATAAACACCAACCTGCGCCCTTCCTCCCCCCAAAAGTCTTCTTTTTCACCTAAAAGGAATTTCTGAGAATGATAGTAGGTCAGGGCCAAGGGTGGTGGTGGTTGTTTTAGGAGAAATAAATACATATATGGGTATTTATCATTTAAATATCATTTTAGACGAAGGAATAAGAGAAAAGTGTGGGCACATTTTTTTTCCTAATATTATGGGGAGAAAAAAAAATGAGCGCAATTCCCTTCAAGAGTTAACTCTCCCCCTCTCCCGTCCTTGCCTTCTTAAAGCAAAGCAAAGCAAAGGAAGTTCCAGTCATCCGGGATTAAGTGACAGATCGTGGGCGCGGATGAAAGGCGCGCTTGAGAAAGGGGGGAGCCCGCGGCTCGCACACAAAGGCGCGGAGTTCCCAGGCCTTCCGCGGCCCTGTCCCGGGGACACGCAGCCCTCGGGGCGCAGCGACGCGCCAGGAAGAGCCCGCGGCTCTCCGCCTGCGCGGCCACTCTGCTGGTGGCTGGGAAAAGTTAGTCACCCGAAGCCCGAACCTAGCGTGCGTCCAAGAACGAGAACGAAGAGTCCGAGGGATGCGAAGGGAGGAAACCGGTACCGGGAGAGCGGGGCGAGGGGGCGCACGGGAAGCTGAAAGCCCTTGGCTGATGGATGCGGTTGCAAGGTCTACGAGGCCAGAGCGCACCGGCATGCACAGGGCAAAAACGTGCGTCAGGAACTTCCTACCGAGGGAAAGAAAAGCAGGAGAAAAGGGGGCAGAGAGAGACTTGAAACGTCTCAGTAACTTTAAAAACATACCAAAACACCCCGTCAGGAGATGAGGTAAGCCGAGGTTAGCCAACCCCGATGGGTTGTGAAATATCAGACAAACCCCAGCCGCTGTGGCTTTAAATGAGGCCAAAGAAATCTTCTGTTTTTCTTACTCAAATACTTTTCTCCCCCTCGCCCTTGCTCCCTCCCTCCCCCCTCCTTCCACCTCACTGGGTCCCTTCCTCCTCCGCGGTCGCCCTTTCCTCGATCACCCCCCAGGCCCGCCCTCCCCCATCTGATTAGGCGCGGATCAGGAAGGGTGGGAGTGGTGGGGGAAGCTCTCCCTTTAAGAGGCAGCTTGCAGTGACGAATTGTTGAAATTGCCATTGCAGGATGGCATGCCGCTATAAATTCATTGTTCCACCTCCTCGCATCTTCACAGCGCTCGCGCTGCTCTCCGCGCTCGCAGCGGCCGACTGGGGATGACGGCGGGCAGGAAGACACTGCATCCGAAGGGACACGGACGCGCAGCTTCGCTGGCTCGCCGCAGGCCGCCCCTTGCATTTCTGTTTTAATTTTTATGGCTTTTTTTCTTCTCTTTCTTCCCTTCCTCCGGGTTCCAGTAGAGTCAAGGAAACCCACAAAATAAGAAAGGAAGCGGGCTCCGGAGCTTGGAACCCCTGCTGCTGGCGGGTCCCGAGCAGCAAGGGGGCTGGAGGCAGCACGCACCAGTTGCCCGCCTGGTGCGCGGCACCTTCCTTACTTTTCTCGGTGCCCCAATCTTGGCTGGGGTTGGATTGGGGTTTTTCCCCTTTTCTCCATAACCCGGCTTTTTTCTTTCTTTCTTTCTTTCTTTTTTATTTTTTTTATTCTTTTTTTTTTTTCCTCCTCTTTCGGGAGCACGAATCCAAACATTTTGCAAACCAACAAAGAAAAGTTCGCACGCTGGCATCGCGGCCGGGACAGGCTGGCGCTGCTGCCGGGTCCCCCTCCCTCCGACACTTGACTCAACCTTGCAAGCAAGTGTATGTGTGTCCCCACCTCCCGCCCCGGTAACTTCCAGAGCGAATAACAAATCCCCATAACGTCCCCGTCGCGCAGCCCCTCCCCGCGGGCAGCGCACTATGCTGCTCGGGTGGGCGTCCCTGCTGCTGTGCGCGCTCCGCCTGCCCCCGGTCGCGGCCGGCCCCGCCAAGGCACCTGCCCAGGATAAAGCCGGGCAGCCTCGGGCTGCTGCGGCGGCCGCCCAGCCCAGCCGGCGGCAGGGGGAGGTGGCGCAGGAGCCGGCCGAGCCTCCCGGCCACCCTCACCCCCTGGCGCCGCAGCGCAGGAGCCACGGGCTAGTGCAGAACATCGACCAGCTCTACTCGGGCGGCGGCAAGGTGGGCTACCTGATCTACGCGGGCGGCCGGAGGTTCCTCCTGGACCTAGAGCGGGATGGTTCGGTGGGCGCCGCTGGCTTTGTGCCCGCAGGAGGCGGACCGAACGCGACCCGGCGCCACCGGGGCCACTGCTTCTACCGGGGCACGGTGGACGGCAGCCCTCGCTCGCTGGCTGTCTTTGACCTCTGCGGTGGTCTCGACGGCTTCTTCGCGGTCAAGCACGCGCGCTACACCCTGAAGCCGCTGCTGCGCGCGCCCTGGGCGGAGGCGGAGGCCGGGCGCGTGTACGGGGACGGGTCCGCGCGGATCCTGCACGTCTACACCCGCGAGGGCTTCAGCTTTGAGGCCCTGCCGCCTCGCACCAGCTGCGAGACCCCCACGTCCCCGCCAGGGCCCCGTGAGCGCCCCCCGGCGCACAGCAGCCCGGACCGACGCTGGGCGCTGGCCCCGCAGCTCCCGGACCAGTCAGCTCCCTCGTCCGATGGGAGTCAGAGACCACAGACGTGGTGGCGGCAGCGGCGGCGCCGCTCCATCTCCCGGGCCCGCCAGGTGGAGCTGCTCCTGGTGGCCGACGCGTCCATGGCGCGGATGTACGGCCAGGGCCTGCAGCATTACCTCCTGACCCTGGCCTCCATCGCCAACAAGCTGTACAGTCACGCCAGCATCGAGAACCACATCCGTCTGGTCGTGGTGAAGGTGGTGGTGCTGGGAGACAAAGACAAGAGCCTGGAGGTGAGCAAGAACGCGGCCGCGACGCTCAAGAACTTTTGCAAATGGCAGCACCAGCACAACCAGCTGGAGGATGACCACGAGGAACACTACGACGCGGCCATCCTGTTTACTCGGGAGGTAGGTCCCGCCTGGGGGAGTGGTTCAAGCCCCGGAGTAAGCAGGTAGGTCAACGGGACAGCCTTGTTGACAGCCTTGTTTCTCCCACAAACCGCCTGCCCCCATGGGTTTGCTTCCCTGCTTCTCGCAGGAAACCCAGCCAGCCTCCAACTCTGCTCCTGTATTCGGGATAGAGCCGGAGCAATTCAAGCCTTAAATGACCAAGACCTGCTTACACAATCAGTCAAACAGGCAGGATGTCTCCAGTCTGAGATACGCAGTCGTAGATGCATAAATATGGTAAAATGGAGCTAGAATGCTTGGGAAAATGTGCGTCGTTAAATGAGAAAAGGAGGAAAGCAAGTTTGTCTTTGGAATCAGGGATCATCTACTTTCCAATGAACCCAAAGATATAACTTTGTCTAACCTAATGGAAAGGGCTGATGATTCATTCACTGTAGTCACTTTTATCCACCATCTTCCTTTGTAAATGTCCATACCTTCTTACTTGGACCCCTTTCAAGACATAAGTCAAGGGAAGACATTCCAAAGGAAGGACTTGTTTTCCAGTCTGGCTTCCTAATGGAGTTCTTACATATCCAGCTTGGTGGAATCTTGCTTCCTTGGATGGAAGGGATTGGGGATGGCCAGGAGGATATAGAAACCCAATCTTGTGAGATTCCTTAGCAACTCCTTTGCCTAGTCCTCCAATGCACGGCAAGAACTTCTCCATCCTCCACAGCTGCCAGTCAAGGGTCACATCCAGCTTGCATGTTTGGGTTTTGGATGAATGTTTCTGAAGCCCCAGTGTGGAAAGATCTGGGCAAAAAGTCAAGACATGAAGGAATGTTTTCCCAGGATTTCCCTCTTTTAAGGAAGGGGGTTACAGGAAGGGAAAAAATACGGATCTGTATAGGCCCAGAGGTTCTGGGAGGAACACAATATCTATGTAGACCGCCACAAAAGTGTGACATTCAGATACAGAGTCTGGACTGGTTTTGAGCTTGTTTTGCTCAGAGATTTGAGCCTCAGTTTTCACAGCTCTACTCTGATTGGCGGTTTTGAGTCATGCTTTCAGATGCCTGGTAAGAATGGACTTTGAAAGCTCATTCTTGAAGTGTTTGAGATCCATCCAGGATAGAGAGAAGGATTAGAAGCTTTGAAATATTATTCAAAATCATGGTACAAAGGGAACAACCAGAACTAGGACAGGAAATTCAATGATGGCTTGCGGAGGTTTCAGAATCACATAGCTCCACCACCTAATTCTCCTATTTTTACTAAGGCACCTCTGGTGTGAAGGAAAAGTGTTGATAAATTTGGAGTGGAGAAACACTTGTGGTTCACGGGGTGGACACAGATGTAAACCACATGTAAATAAAGATGCCTGAGGGCAGCAGTTTAGGGAGAAGTGGGCAACGCACAGTGCTTTGCACAATGGAAAACCTTTCTCTTCATGAAGTGATCTCCTGGAAACCATCCTTTAATTTTTCCGCACAACATTAATCTTTAAAACGGAAAAACATTCATTTTTGTAGCCTTCCATATGAAGTGAAGTTCTCCTGTAAAACTATCCCTTTCTTATTTGGTTTCCAAGTCTCTCTTTTTTTTTTTTTTTTTTTTTTTTGGTTCGCAACTTTCCGTGTCTGGATTTCTTGCTTTGCTACATCACTAGGGGCTGCCAAGAAGGAGGCTTCAGAGAGTTTATGGAAGGAAGTTCTCTAAAGACTGAAGAAAAAATACTTTTGTAGATATACTACTGCAAAGTGTTCACTTTGAACATTTTCATGGTTCACTTTCATTTTTGAATAAAAATGCACATTCCATAAACTTTAATAGAAGACCCCAATACTCCCTATTTCCTGCCCCATAATTTTCCTAATTGCTTCTTAGAAAAAATGGGAAACTAGTCAGGGATTCTAAATGATCTGTCTGTTGCTTCTTCTGGATTTGTTTTTTGTTTGGGTAGTTAACAATTCCTATTTTCCAAGCTTTGAAATATATGAGTTCCTTTAAATAGATAAAGCAAGGGGGAAATAAGTTAACATCTATCTTAATTTTAATAAGTATTATAAGAACATTCATTTTTCAAACTAGTCTACACATGGAAAATATTTTACATGGGCCCTCCCTGGCCTCCTTGCCAAGCAGAAGCATACTTTTAGTAAAGTAAATCTCATTTAGTTTGTGGTTGGCCCTCTGGTATATACATCTAACTTGATGAGAGCCAAATATTTGAAGAGCATATTATTATGGATGTATGCACCTAATTTTAAAAGTGCAATTAATTAGGGGGCTGAGAAAAATATTACAAGACTCATGAGGCATTCATTTGAGAGTACTTTAAAATATAATGTTAATCTCTGCCTAATACTTCAGAATGTGGAAACCAAGAGGGCTAGAGGAGAAATGATCTGAGATCTTCAGTTTCATGGAAGTCAGATATCTAGGACCTAAAGAAAAACTTCCATGGCTATTTTTTTTTCAATGAGAAATACCCGGAGTTGGCACCAGGATATACTTTTACATCTCTGTTTTGAATGTAAGAGGTACGTTGCTTAGCAGCCAGATGCCAAGCCATGAACTCCATGTTTTGATGGGCTCTGAGCACTGTTCAAACTCTGTATCCAGATGTCTTCTCCTAAATTGCTTGTTTCTCAGGCATGAAGCAAATGTGTGAGGATATGTTTTCCACCCCTGTTGACTAGCCGAGGGCACCTTGAGCGTTATGTCTAGGAATCAGCAGAATAGTGCTAGTAATTCATTTATCAAACTAACAGGCTTCACTGTCAGGACTGTACCCCAGCACAAGGCACTGTCCTAATTAGGGAAATATAGCACCAGTCACTTTTTTGCAAGAGGAGCCCTTTTCATTCCAGAGTGGCACTTACGCTGGAATTCATACCACTTCTACCATCAAACAGTAGAAATCTGATCTCCCCAGGATTTATGTTTGCTTTCCAGAATCCTTTTCTGGTTCCTGGCTTCCTCTTTTCTTTTAAGATAGTTTCCTTAAAGGCACACTCCTAAATCCATTTTGGAGACGATGCACTCTCCTTTAAAAACAAAACACCTACCTGCTTGAGAAAAAAAGTGGGAAATTGTTTAACATTCCCTGTCTATGACCATACCACCCTGAACATGCCCGACCTCGTCTGTTTAACATTCCCTCACCCCTGCACAACATTAATGAAAGCTTTACTTTTTCATGGCTTGGAAGCATTGGATTGAAACGGAACCAGCTACGAGACTATATAATAGAAAATATTCATTCATCTTCATTAATCATCAGTCTGCCAGTTAACAGGCAATTGTGTGTCAGCTAACACCTCACTTCTATATTCTGCCTTATTTGTTTTTAATTTTTATTTTATATTGGAGTATAGTTGATTAACAGTGTTGTGTTAGTTTCAGGTGTATAGCAAAGTGATTCAGTGATTCAGTTATACATATACATGCATCTATTGTTTTTCAAATTATTTTCCCATTTAGGCCATTACAGAGTACTGAACAGAGTTCCCTGTGCTATACAGTAGGTCCCTATTGGTTATGTATTTTAAATACAGCAGTGTGTACATGTCAGTCCCAAACTCCCAATCTGCATTCTGCCTTATAATGCTGTGGTGGGAACTCCACCCAGAATTAACAGCTGGCTCCTTGCAAGGTTATGACAGAGGAAGACTGGAAGCTTGGAAGAAGGAAATGGATGTGCTTTTTCTTATTTGCTTGTAGACTGGATCGACTAATTCAATCACATATTTGAGCTCAAATCCCATTTGAGTTCAAATCCCATTTAAATTCAAAAGCAAACCCTTATCAAGGAATCATAGCCGATAGGTCAATTCTAACCAATAGAAGGCTAAATGTCTAAGAAATAGGAAGACTGGGAGCAGATTCAGCAGCTCAAGTTGACATTCTAAAAATAAATTGTGAATGGAAAATTTCTGAGAGTAGGTCTTAAAAGTTTGCATCACCAGAAAAATAAATTGTAACTATGTGTGTGATGGATGTTAACTAGACTTACTGTGGTGATCAGGTTGCAATATATACATATATTGAATCATTATGTTGTACACCTGAAACTAATATAATGTTGTAAGTAAATTATATCTAAATTAATTATGAAGAATATTACATAAAATCTGAAGTCTATTAGATGAGAGACAGTAAACCACAGCACACAGGACATATTTCACTGTTGTCTTCCTCACTTTCAGCACATGCCTCTGGGCATCTCCTAAGTGTGAGACACTCATTTAGGGAGCTGAAAGCAGCGAGATGGAAAATACCTGGTCCCTGCCCAGCCCAGCTTATCACAAGGGGAGAGGAAGCAGATATATGCATAAATCAGTCTAATGTTAGGAAAACTCTAATAAATGCTGTAACTAAGCTATAAAAAAAGGCTTAGAAAGGAAAGAGGAAGGAAGAATCAATTCTGCCTCTGTATCTTTGTACAGGCTTCATTGTAAATGTAGAATTGAATTGGTCCTCAAAGGAGGGACAGACTTGATTTGGATTCAACCAACTTTTATTGAGCATTTCATAAGATGCTATCCATAGTCATAAACCATTTTATAATTAATCCTTTCAATGGTCTACAACCATAGTGACATTATCATAAGTTGACAGATAAAGACATTCATACAAAGAGAAACAGAGATAAACTTCTCAGAGTAACAGCTGACAGATGGTTGAGAGGGAAGTTCATCCTGTCTAGTGATCTCTAAAGTAAAAATATTACAGCAAATTTATTCAAACATTCAATATGTTGCTAATAGTCAAAGAGGGATGAAGAGGTTTGAAAAGTAACCCCTTTCCAAAGAACCTATTCTAGGAAACAGACAAGGAAATGAATAATTGTTATACAGTGTGATGACTTTTGTAATAAATGTGGTCATTGAATGTCATGGAAATACATTAGAAGGTAGCCTAACCCATCTGAGTTCAATTTGGAAGAAAGAGGAGAATTAACCAGATCTATAAGGAGGAAATAGGCATTGCAGACACACCAAACTAATAGTGCAGTGGTCCAGAGGCAGCATGGTAATTCTGGGAAATATAGGGGTTTAGGTATGATAGGACAGACAGTATGAGAGTGGAAAGGTGATAGATTAGTCTAGAGAAGATGATAACAATCAGCTTATAGAAGAAATTCTATGCCGTGTGTATTAGTCTTCTTGGGCTACCATCGCAAAACTCCATAGACAACAGAAACTTACTTTCTCAATTCTGGAGGCTGGGAAGTTCAAGATCTAGGTTTCAGCCTATTTGCTTTCTGGTGAGAACTCTCTTCCTGGCGTGTAGACTGTTACCTTCTCACTCTGTGTTTACATGGTGTGTTTGAGGGGGCAGGGGTAAGAGAGAGTTTTCTGGCATCTCTTCTTAAAAGGACACTGATCCTATTAGATCAGGGCCCCATCCTTATGATTTAATTTAACCTTAATTACCTCCTGATAGACCCAATCTCCAAATATAATCACATTGGGGATTAAGGCTTCAATACATGAATTTAGACAGTGGCAGGGAACATGATTCAGTTGGTAGCATAAAGAGTTTAAATTGTAAATTAAATTCAGTGGGAGTCTACGGAAAGAGCATCAGAAGGAAAAGAGCAATGATCAGAGGTGTGTTCTTGAATGAGCCTTCTGGCCTAAGTAGTTGAGCTAGAGCCTGTGGGAGCCTTTACAGACTATTTCCGTAATCTTCAAGGAGAGACTCAAGATGGTCTAAACTAACACAGTGACATTAGAAATAGAGAGGCAGGGGTCGAGTCAATAAGTGTTAAAAAGAAGTGGATGTGAGTAAATTAATCCCTTCTAGCAGGAGGAATATTTGGGCTAAAATTTGGGCCTAAAAAGTTGGGGAGATATGCAGGAAATAGTGGACAAAATGGATCCTGAAGGTGCAGTTAAAGCAAACAAGGAAGCCTGGGTTGCATTGTGCAAGGTTTTAAATGCCAGGCTGAGGTTGGCATGCCTTTTAAGTTTTGCAGAAATGGAGGCATCCTATAAGGTCTGGGCTCTAAAAGGTAATTGACTGCAGCATATAGGTAGGGAAGTCACAGGAGATGAAAGCAACATTTAGAAGCCTTAGGTGATAGTCCAGGCAGGAAGGAACAAGAAAGAGAGGACACCTACATGAGACATTTGGTAGATGGAGTCAGTGACTTGCAGTGACTGATCTGATGCGGCAGGTGAGAGACAGGCAAGTTAATGATGTCACCAGGTTTCTTATACATCTCTTCCAGTTTCTTGCTTTCTGGAATCTCTTTCTCAGTGCATTTTGTATTTTACTGTGCCTCTAGATTATTGAGTTTCACCAGATATACCACAGAGAGAAAGACTGTGTTATTTGTTACAACAAAGGAATTTGCTTGCCCAAGTAGAAATTATGAATGTAACAAATAAGAGTAATGTCGGGGGAAACACAGGTGATGATTTAACAGCACTTTGGTGAAGTAAGTTCAGGAATTGGAGTGTTTAGATATAGGTTTGAATTGCAGCTCCACCAGTCTCAAGCTTCTGATTTTGGACACTAATGACCCCTGAGCTTTAATTTCTCCATCTATAAATTGAAGTGTTTTCCCTTAATCTCAACATGTGTGTAGCTGGAACAAATCCATAAACCACCTGGTCCAAATTCCTAATACTATTGATGAAGGAAAGTAATCTCAAAGCATATAAATAATACATGCAATGATTCTAATTAATAGAGTTGAATTTAAAGCATCACTATCTCTAATCAGCTTCCATCTCCATTCTTCAAAACGACGACTCTTCTGAGCATCTATTCCCCTCAATCTCCAATGTGCTCCATCTTTCCTTTCTCTTCTTCTTATCTCATATTTACCAGGATAAGTTCCCTATCTTGGAACTCTGGGCCAAGGCTACCTTTCCAGCTTCCCCTGTTCATCCTCCACCGGGTCTATCCTGTACTCCAGCCACAAGAAACAGGTTGTCATTTCCAAAACAGACCCTGCTTTTTCCCACCCCTGATATATTCATGAGTCTTTCCTTTTTTGAATACCCTTCCTCTAACACTCTCAGACTCCTTTTCATCCCTCAAGATCCAGTGAGCTCCTTTGAAACACCTTTATTGATTCCCCCAAGAAGAGCTTGGCAATTCCTCTTCTGAACTCCCTCAGCAATCTGTTCAATCTGTTTCCTTCTCGATATGTTTTGTTTTGCTCAGTAGATCATGATGTTTCTTAAGGGTCAGGATCAGATCTTATTGTATTTATTCACCACACTGTCAGCACTTCACACAGTGTCTGGCAGGTTGTGGACACACAATAATTGTTTTAGGAATAAGTGTACCTGGATCCCTTGGTCCCTAATCCAGCAGAGCTCCATGTTTTTTTGTGTTACCTAGTTGTATCCAGAAGCATGGACAGAGACTGCAGAACGTGTCATTGTCACGGTTGGCCTAACAGACCCTATTAATGTAGTTTCTGCTGAGGTCCAAATCAAGACCTCTCCTATTGGGGGCTGCTATTTAGGTAGCCAGAAAGGCAAATGACATCTCAAGAATCAGATCCACTGGACAAATATGAATTATGATGAATAAGTATATGTCTGTGTAATACTGATGGCTAAAATACATACCACACCCAATTCTCCTGTCACTAATCCCTCTTCACTAGGAATCTGGTAGACAGATAGGTAGATACCTGAGGCTAGTTAAACCTTCTTCTCTGCCCTTCCCTTGAGCTCTGGGCTTGTCCTTACCAGGGGGTAATATCTGTAGAAATAGAAGATGCTGCTATTTAACTCTAGATTCCCCCATACAAGGTACCCCGCCTTCATTTTGGCTGCCGTTACCGCAGCTGTGATGATATCTGCCCTTATCAGCCTTCACATTTCCTTCCTTCCCTCAGTGCATTTATGCTGCCTGAGGGACCAATCTCCCATCAAGACTAGAAATCCTGCGTCTCCTGTTATGCCTTCCACTTTGCACAGTTACATCGGCTTAGTTAATTTTCCCCACCCAGTACCGACCACTGGGATTTTCCAAGTTGTATTAGCTTCTGGACACCTGCTTCTCAAGGTAGCAGACTTTGCTGGCTCCCTCCCCGACCCCACTCCATCACAAGAATAGGTCTGAGGTATTGTGAGTCCTTCTAAGCTTCACGGTAGGTTACAGATACTGCCATATTCATGATCCTTTAAATGACCACCCTTAGTCACCATGTCAGTGACCTCACTGTCAAGTCTTTGTTGGGCTTGCTGACCATCTCCGCTCTATTTTAGATACAATGTCCCAGTCCTGGCTTCTGGCCAGGATGACACCACAAACCCACCAGTTAAATCTCTGCATGCTCTTGCAACCCTTACATTTTATTAAATCTTCCATTGCATTGTTGTCTACACGATATCAATATCATGATAAGATATCAATCCTGTATAAAAAGAACCATCTTTAACATAGCAGAGATATAACTTCCCTTCAGATTTACACTGACAAAGCAGAAAATTTCTTGACAGCACTTTTATTTTGTTTGCCTCTTATGTGGCTACTGTATGTGTTCTACATTCTTTTAGTATCCCCTGCTTCCAGATTTGGAAGCTAGATGGATTGGTGGACAGATGGAGAGACAGACAGACAGACAGTTAGATAGATGCTATTACCCCAATGGTGTCCTTACTCTTTCTCTGAATTAAAAAAATAAAATTTCTATAAAATTCAAATAAGGTTTTCACCTGTAAATGTTGTTATAAATCACCATCAGAAAATAGACATGAATGTGATGTGCTGTATTCTTAATAATTTGATGCACAAATTGAGTTTTAATGCAATGGAGTGAACATGGCCTCCCAAAGAAATACAGGCATTTGTTGTATATCTTGAGGAAGAAACCATAACTGAGCTGCCACGGTTTGAAATTGCATGAGTGAAGTGAAAAGGTTGCCAGTTTACATAATTACAGGTACAGAAATATAGTCTGTGGCTATGCAGTCAAGAGTTTAATCAGTGTGATTAAAAAAATAACTGCTTCTGTTCATTATTTTGTCACATGTACAAATTTCCGTGGCAAAAGGCCAAATGCATTTAATGCAATTCAAGGATGACAAGGAGGTTTGATGGGCTCTAATGAGCAACTGATTAGCCGTAAACAGAGAGAGATTAAGAATCCACATTAAACTCTATTCAAAAGAAGAGGACCATTTCCATTAGCTGTGGCTGTTCATCCGAGCTTATTAATGAAGTAAGGAGTAAGAAGGGGAAACAATTCTTCGGTTTTGTTATTTGAACCTCAAATTGTGAAGATAAACATAAAACTCGGTTTAAAAAAATATGCATGTGCAGAAATAACCCACAGTGTCCAGCAGTTCACTTACACCATGACCTGGGCCTTTGGTCTTAAAGCTACTAAAATGAATGGGGGAAAATGGATTAAAACATGTATTGTACTATATAATTATCTCAAAGACTGTTTGTTATGCAAAAGTGTGTTCCAATTTCAATTTTAAAAACTACTAATTTATTCTCAACAGCTGTAATTTGAGATCCCATGGGATGACATATGAGGATACCCAGGAGACATTGGGAAGCTATTGTTGGTTTGGTGACTGGATTCACCAAGGCTACTTGGCTGAGATTTCTACTGTCTGCAGCTATAATAATATGGCGGCCACAGTGCAATTCATCACAGCTGGGATCTCATAATATGCGGAACACAATAAGCACCTGAAAATGTACTAGGGAAATCGTAGGGTATACCTTTTAAATATTATTCACCTTAACTGGACTTTTATGCAGCTTTTTATGCAGAGAAAAGTTAGAAGAGTATGTTGACATTGACTAGGCGGCATTAGTTATGTAGTAGTAATATTTCATGCTGGCTTCCTGCAGTCTGTTGAGGTCTTGCTAGCATACAGCATATTAAAGGTATGTGACAATGTTCAGTAAGGCAAAAATCTGTATAGGATAACCATCTTTTCTCTTTGTCCTGGGAGAATAAAAATATTAGCTCCATGTCATCAAAAACAAAATAAGTAAAAAATAAAAAAGTAAAATTATGCGAGGTCTACATTGCATCTGACTATATGTCAGAATTCACCTCAATTAAGCAAATGTTTGTTGAGTTCCTATTATAAGTCAGGCATTGTGGTAGTTGGAGATACAAAGATAATAACTGCCACAGAGAGAATACTTATTTCAGCTAGTAAATAGCCATCTTTCACAGTAATTAATATTTTTAAAAAATTCGTCTGCAGTTATTCACTTATGGCTTTTGCTTTGGATAGAAATATATATACTGTCAGTTAATTGTCATTGAAAACAGGAGTCAAAATACAAGAAAGTCTAATGTCCATTAATACTCAAATAGAATTTAATGGAAAGTTTATCATTACAAATCTATCATGTCAAAAAATTTGGCTTATATTTTCTCTATATGCTTCGTAATTTAAAATTGTCTTGTTAATGTCTCTTTCATCTAATTTGATCATATTAACCATTAGCGAGGTGTGATCATGTTCCTCTTTGAGAATCTCTTAAAAGCTATGCAATTGCTCTCCAGAAGAACACGTATGCTCATTTATATAAATACGGTATATTACATATATTTTCTGAGAATTGATCAGGTTGAAAAACACTACATTAAACACTGTGGGAAAGAGTGTATACATTTCTGAAGACACAACCTATGAAATTACAACTCGGTTTGAAAATTAAGAGATGATCTTTTGAGGAATTACCCTTATAGATTAAAACTTAGTTTCTTACCCAAATTACTGAGAAATTTATATTCTGCCATAAATAGGTGATTGCAATTTGCCCCTGTGATGGAAAACAAATTATTAGGCTTGGCTTCTGATAAATTTAGCAGGAATTTAGATCAGAATATTAAGGCTTTCCTAAGCATGACTGTATGTGAAAGTGATCCATGGCATATGTGCCTGCATATACACAGTACAGCTTTGTTAAGGCTGCGACTGCTATTGTAATGGACAAGCCACAATCTTATGACATCTTTTAAAATGTAATTGAGTCCCTTCTGTGCTTCTGGGACCCAGAGAATCTTAGAAGAGTCAATGCTATTAGTTTGTCTTTGGAAGGTTTCCAGAGCTGAGCAGGTGATACCATAAACATATCCCAGTGTTGACATTTGGAGTGAGCAAGTGGCTCTACAAGGTGGCTCCTTCTGGATGTAAATTGATTTTAGTGATTTCTTTCTTTCTCCTGGGCAGGATTTATGTGGGCATCATTCATGTGACACCCTGGGAATGGCAGACGTTGGAACCATATGTTCTCCCGAACGCAGCTGTGCTGTGATTGAAGATGATGGTCTCCATGCAGCCTTCACCGTGGCTCACGAAATTGGTATGCAGTGTCTTTTCTCTTCCCTGGCCAAATCAAACACTTGTAACAGCTGCAACAAGAACCAAAATACTTGGAAATTAATTCCAGATTTCTCCTGGTTCAGATGCAGCATTGGGGATTATATTTGTTTATATTTGTACTTTTAGGGTTAACTAATAAGAGGGAAGGAAAACAAAGTCAGGCATACACAGAAGATATTTCCTTTCTGTCAGTGCCATTTAAAAGTTTAAGAGAAATTCGCTAGTGCTACTGTATTTTGAAGCATCCATAAAGGACTCAGACAAAATTTGTCACAGTTGACAACGGAATGCAGAGATGTTTGCCTTAGAAGTTACTCTACTGATTCATCCAGGGCTAATCAGTTTACACAGAAATTCATCAGGTTTTATTCCACTGTGAGTGATAACAGTCAGCTCCTGGAAAAGGTAATCAATAGCTTATGGACAACATTCCTGTCTTGTTTTTAATAGCAAAGCAAATGAAACAAAACCTAACAGTTACCAGGGTTGGTTTTAAAATGTCACTTACCTGGTGACAGTAAGAAACTCATCTAAATCCTAAAACTAGAAATTTAAGACTGAGTTAAATACGAAAAATATCCCAGCAATTAGGAATATGTGTTTCCTAATAATTGACCTAGCTACTAGGTACATAAGAAATTAATTTAGTACTTAGAATTAAATGTTAGAATTATATGCATCTGGGCTCAGTTCTTGCTAAAGTACTTTCTACCTGTGTCATGCTGGTCTGATTATTTAAACTCTCTAAGCTTCAGTTTTCATATCTGAAATATAGGCATAATAATGCCTATTTCACTGAATTATTTCAGGGACCAAGTTGGGTAAGTTACAGATACCAGCAGTTATTTATATCCATATACACTTCTGTTTATCTTTTTAATTAACTAGTTCATTTACTTTTTAATGTGTCACCTTTTAGCATTATCTTTTTGGAGGCAAAGTATGGCTTGATAATTATTGTACATTTTTGCTGTATTTTATTAAGCAGATTGTTTTCTTAAGCTGAAAACATAATTTTAAAATAGAAATTAAAACGTTTTTCCCATAATTTTAGTAGGCAAAGAACATTTCACAATGTGTTGATTTTTGCATGCTATGTTTTCTTTTGGGACTTAAAATAACTTCATATCAAAAGTGTAACTGTATAAGTCAGTATATCGGAGCAGTAAAATAGAAATCAGTACTTAAATTCCAGTACGTATGTATTAATCATGATCTTAATTCTCTTAACTAACACTCTTCTTACCATCTAAGTAAAAAAACACAAAAATAAAATCTTAATGTAAATAACTGTCCAATAGCATCACTGATAACAATTCAATTTAATATTTTATTAATTGAACATCTTTAGCTTCAAGATGGAATCCCAGCTCTGTCTCCATGTTCTCTTTTATCTCACGAAAGAGATTCAGACAATGAGTCTCATTTCTTCCCTAGTAAGTGAACTAATAATAATGAATGAGGCATGGCTCTCTGGTGGCTGCACTAGAAGACCTGGTATGTCTGAAAGTGTTTTTAAAACATAAATGCCATTTGAGCTTTGGGGCTGGGATTATGTCTTCACCTATCTCTCATTCATGCCTATTAAACTCACTGATAAGAAATACAGCTTAACATTGATCCTTCATTGATATTTATTACATATCTCTGTATGTGCACGAATAAGTGGGAGAAACACAAGAGCCACCCAAGGCAATATTCTGATTTTGCAGCAAAGCTAAGAATTAGTTCAAATACTCAAGAGCATTGTAGTGACACAGAGACGATTTAAAAAGTACACCAGTAATTAATCACCATTATTCAGAGTGAGAGAAGTTCCATAAGAAAAGTTCTAAGCCCTGGGTAGGTAGAGGCTTGTTCATCTCACACTAAGTAGAGGAATGATGAGAAATAAGCAACAGTGCTGCAGTGAATATTGGGGTACATGTGTCCTTTTGAGTTATAGTTTTCTCAGGGTATATGCCCAGTAGTGGGATTGCTGGGTCGTATGGTAGTTCTATTTTTAGTTTTTTAAGGAACCTCCATACTATTCTCCATAGTGGCTGTATCAATTTACATTCCCACCAACGGTACAAAAGGGTTTCTTTTTCTCCACACCCTCTCCAGCATTTGCTGTTTGTAGATTTTCTGGTGATGACCATTCTGACCTGTGTGAGGTGATACCTCATTGTAGTTTTGATTTGCATTTCTCTAACGATTAGTGATGTTGAGCATCTTCTCACGTGCCTCTTGGCCATCTGTATGTCTTCTTTGGGGAAATGTCTACTTAGGTCTTCTGCTCATTTTTTAATTGGGTTGTTTGTTTTTTTGATATTGAGCTCCATGAACTGTTTGTATATTTTGGAGATTAATCCTTTGTCCGTTGATTCATTTGCAAATATTTTCTCCCATTCTGAGGGTTGTCTTTTTGTCTTGTTTATGGTTTCCTTTGCTGTGCAAAAGCTTTTAAGTTTAATTAAGTCCCATTTGTTTATTTTTGTTTTTATTTTCATTACTCTAGGAGGTGGGTCAAAAAGGATAAATGTACCCCAATGTTCATTGCAGCATTACTTATAATAGCCAGGACATGGAAACAACCTAAGCATCCAACGATAGATGAATGCAAAAAGAAGATGTGGTACATATATACAATGGAATATTACTCAGCCATAAAAAGAAACAAAATTGGGTCATTTGCAGAGATGTGGATGGACCTAGAGTCTGTCATATAGAGTGAAGTAAGCCAGAAAGAGAAAAACAAATATCGTATATTAACGCATATATATAGAATCTAGAAAAATGGTACAGATGAACCTATTTGCAGGGCAGGAATAGAGACGTAGACGTAGAGAACAGACATGTGGACACAGGTGGGGAAGGGGAGTGTTGGATGAATTGGGAGATTAGGTTTGACATAAATACACTACCACGTGTAAAATAGCTAGCTCGTGGGAACCTGCTGTATGGCACAGGGAGTTCAGCTCGGTGCTCCATGATGACCTAGATGGGGGGGCAGGGAATTTGGGAGGAGGGAGGTCCAAGAGGGAGGGAATATAGGTATACATAGAGCTGATTCACTTCATTGTACGGCAGAAACTAACACAACATCGTAAAGCAATTTTACTCCAATTAAAAAAAAGGGGGGGAGGGGCTTCCCTGGTGGCGCAGTGGTTGAGAGTCTGCCTGCCGATGCAGGGGACACGGGTTCGTTCCCCGGTCCGGGAAGATCCCACATGCCGCGGAGCGGCTGGGCCCATGAGCCATGGCCGCTGAGCCTGCGCGTCCGGATCCTGTGCTACGCAATGGGAGAGGCCACAACAGTGAGAGGCCAGCGTACCGCAAAAAAAAAAAAAAGAAGAAGAAGAAGAAGAAAGAAAGAAGCAATAGAGTGGAATTGTGGCATCGACCACCCATAAGATCATGAGCCCTAAATCCTGACCTTGTAAAAAAGAGATAACAGATTCCATGAAGGAAGGGCTGTTTCTTCCTTCAATCCTCTAGTGATCCATTTTTACACATTAACAGCCTCTGGTTTCTTTGTAAAGGAACCACTGTGGCAGTAAATGCAGCTTCTTTGAGGCTGCATTGATCCCCAAGGCAACTGGACTGGAATGAAGAACCTTCCAGCATCATCTTTCCCAGCCCTCCTGAGTTCCTAAGCCAAGAGGTTATGAAGGCAGGCAGCAGTCAGAGAGGTAGGAAGCCAGTGCTAATGAGAACATTTTATTAAAACTGTATATGTACAATAAGAACTTTTCTTAATAATACAAGAATAGTGGACATAGTTTTATAAGAGAACAACGTGGGAGAAATGTGGGTTTCTTTGCAAAAAAAATCATACCTAACTCTTTGATGTCTGACTATGCTCTGTGGTCCCTTTAATTTCTTGTTTGGATCATTTCTATTTACTTCTTTAGAATTCTCTGTAATTCATTCTCCAATCAAACAGTGCCTACTTAATTTCCCTTTTTGCATTACATGTGCCCTAATCTGAGAAATTTAAGGTCTAGGAAAAGGGGGATATGGATTTAATTTCCCTTTTATAAAGGGATCTGGCTTTCATTCACTTTGTTTTCTAATTGCTTTATTTTTCTTTAATTTCACTTTTCGCCTAAATATTGCGAACACGTGTCATAAAGTATAAGCCTTAAAAATTGTAAAGAAGATAACCTTACAAAATATTTCCTAATCATCTGTATACAATTACGGAGCTTTGCCTCTGCAGCCAGTGTGATCTTGGGTAGTGCAGCTTGCTATTCTGTTTCTAGCGCTTTATTTTTAGATTGTTGCTTGAAGCCATCAGCTTGAATTAACCATGCTCTGGATTCTAATTCTACTCTGTTCTTATGTAATTTCCTCCTTTCCCTTCTATTAGACATTTACTACTTTCCAAATTTGGAGGTTATATATCCAGGCTACATATGGTGATTAAATGACGTTGTGAAACCTCGTTTTTGCTAGACTGTTTTGAATTCGCTTCAGTCGTTTCCAAAATGAGCAATTTGCTTCATGCATACGGTGTAAATACGTTCCTGTGCTCAAAACGTAAGCTGTGGAGAAAATTTCCAGGCTGTTCCCATGATCTTTCTACTTTGTTTCTTCTATAAGAAGTGAACTTATATATATATATATATATATATATATATATATATATATATATATATATATATATATATATAGTTGTTGTTTGTTTGTTTGTTTTGTTTTGTTTCGGTATGCGGGCCCCTCACTGTTATGGCCTCTCTCGTTGCGGAGCACAGGCTCCAGATGCACAGACTCAGCGGCCATGGCTCACGGGCCCAGCCGCTCCGCGGCATGTGGGATCTTCCCGGACTGGGGCACGAACCCGTGTCCCCTACATCGGTAGGCGGACTCTCAAGCACTGCGCCACCAGGAAGCTCTGAAATGATATATTTGATTAGTACTTTTTTTTTTTTTTTTTTTTTTTTTTTTTTTTTTTTTTTTTTTTTTTGCGGTACGTGGGCCTGTCACTGATGTGGCCTCTCCTGTTGTGGAGCACAGGCTCCGGAAGTGCTGGCTCAGCGGCCATGGCTCACGGGCCTAGTCGCTCCGCGGCATGTGGGATCTTCCTGGACCGGGGCGCAAACCCGTGTCCCCTGCATCGGCAGGCGGACTCTCAACCACTGTGCCACCAGGGAAGCCCCTGATTAATACTTTTATTAACCAATTTAAATTGCATTTCACATGGAATGTCCCACTCACTGCTTCCTCTTTCTGTACATAGTGGTTTAAAATACAAAGTCATTATAGTTGAATAAAAAGTTTTTTGTTCTTTTACTCCCTTCATCAAAAAATGCCCCTACATTGAGAATTATGTAAAATGTCAATAAACAGAGGCAAGCCTGAAGTCCTTATCTTGTACCTTTTCTGTCCATGATGTTAAAGTCATAATGAAGTGACTTAAATGAACAGATCTGAAAAGTGACTCTTCATGTGCCACGTGTAAATGGGAACACTTCTCTTTTCCTGCTAGTTCTTTCCAAAAAAAGAGCTAGATTCTGGAGATGCGTAGTCAACTGATGGCAATACAGGCTTCTCTAAAATAGAGTTTGATGCGTCTAGCCTCTGCCTAGACAGTAACAAATTGCCTGCCATCTTGCTATGTGAGGGGCATGTCAACACTGAGTAAATTGTTAGGACGTTTAAGAAAGTTGTTTTAAACTATCAAGAACTCAGTCCCCATTCCTGGACCTTGGGTGGAGGTAAGAATTTTTACAATCCAAATGTGAACTGTAGCAAGTTTCATGTGAATGTAAGTTTACATTTGGAGTTTATATTTTTAACTTGTCAAACTTTTATTATCAGCTTTCAATAATAAAGATTTCACCTGCTGCACACATGGTTCTCCAACATAATAATTTTACTGATGTTAGCCCAGCTTCTAATGGGCTAGGGGGAGCAATCTGATTTTATTTAGACTAATGAAATCCATAATTTGCAAACAGGCCGAAGCTTAACCTTAGAGTAGTTAATTATAAAATGTGCTAAGTGAATCTCTCCACCATGAAAGTCTCCAAAATGCTTCCTAAGCGAAAATCAGGCAAAGTATCAGGGCAAAATATTCAGCTGGAGGCTGAGGAAGTGGTCGAGACACAACAGTATGGCCGCATATGTTTTGCTGCAGTTGGAGTGATTCTCTGCGGTTCTCTGGTTATGTTGATACGCATGTGACTCTGTTCCCACTGATGATTAGATTAAACGAGGCCATGTTTTGAAAAGCTGCAGAGGCCCTGGAAACACCATACACCAAAGCCAAGTGCACAGAATCAGATGTCAGGACTGGCTGTGAGATGTGAGGTAAAAGGAAGCTAGGTTTAAACTTGGTATTTACCCTCAAACCCATAGCTTTAATCAACATTAACTGAGCGTTTTTTTTCTGTCCGGTTTGGAGCAATGCCACACTGTGTCTTTCTTGGCCCCCAGATGAAAGGTGGGAATAGGTCTTTGCTCCATGTCCGGAGGCAGCATTGAAAGATTTAGCATTTAGTATCAGTTGGTTTGTTTTTAAATCAAATCCCAATTCATATTTCTCTAAGGGAGGCCTGTAGATTGTCTGTCATGTGTGTGGAAAGCCAACAAGTTGAAGGTGTCATAAAATAAATATATCGCACACTTAATGAGTGATTTTTCCTCTTATGAATAGAAAATTTTGCCATCTTTCACAAATCAGGAGGGTCTAGTAATATCAAAATTTATCAAAAACTACCAAAGACTAGAATATCCATAAGTAAAGTTATAACAAAGCTAAGATATTAGTGAGAACAATGAAGTTAACTAACAATCACTGGGTATTTATATTTTTCAAGCACGTATTCTAAGCACTTTGCATCTTTCATATCCTTTAAGCCTCACAAAATCCCATGAGGTACGTACTATTAATGAGTCACCCAAGAGGGGACGCTGATACACAGAGAAGTTTCTAAACCAATCTAAGGCCAATAACTAGTATACTTACTTCTCGAGGAAAATTTGAACCCAGTTCATCTGGCTCTAGAGCCCAAGATTTGGACACTATCCTATAATGGCTTGCTAGTGTTCCTTTCGAAGGAGATAATCCTGAATTTGATTCAAAAGGTTATTGGCACAGCTATTTATAAGGTGAAAAAAATTTGTTTTCTTCCTTCTAAATTACATCATTGATATAACATTTAGCGTTTATGTTTAATGTTTTGAAATGGAAGTTTTAAGAGTTTTATCACCGCTACATAAGGATTTGCATTTGAATAGACATGTAGGATCCAATTATTGGAGCTCCTGGTTTCCTTCACCAAGGAGTCTAGATTCTGATCTCATGTGAGCTTTTGACTCTCTTTTCAACCCCTGGCAAGACCTTACTGCACCTCAATAATCTTAGCTGGAAAATTAAGTAAAAATAAAAACATCACATCATTAAGAAACAGATGCTTCATCTGAGAAGTGCTTTCTTAAGTAAACACATGACAGAGTTTCTTATGACATTTTTTAAAGATGTGGTGCTGTGTCCCCTTGTCTATTGGTCAGTTTGGGGTCAGGAGACAAGAGCTTGAAATTCTGTTTAATTTACAGAGCAAAGTTTAGAAAAACAACCCAATTTCACCCCTGAGGTTAATGTTATAAGTCATCCCTAGTTGTACAGTAATAACTGAGTTGAATAAGAAGCTGAACCAACATTTTCCTTTAAAGTAATGTGTCTTTACCCGGGTGTCCATTATGTCAGATTTTAGAACACCAGATTCACTTGTGAATTTAAGGAGACAAGATGCTTTTTAAATCTACATTGTGAATGTCCAAGATGAAATTTATTTAATGAAATATCACCCATTTACCAATTTTAAAAGACTATTACTGTCCTAGAAAAATTATCAGGTGACTAATTGTTTGACATTTCTGAACTAACACTATAACTCAGACTTTTACCCTACAGACTTTGCTTTAATATAATTTACCATGAAACTCATTTCCTTAGCATAATTCAAATAAACTCCTTCCTGAGGTTATTTTGTGTGATGGGCACTCAGCAGGACTGTTGTATTTATGACATGATTTAATATTTATTAATATATGTGTATATGTATAGCTGATTCACTTTGTTATAAAGCAGAAACTAGCACACCATTGTAAAGCAATTATACTCCAATAAAGATGTTAAAAAAAAAAAGAATAGGTCAGTATTTTATACAGAAGCCGATTTAATTTACACCTTGAGTTTTACTAATGATTTCAAACAGCAAGACACAGTTCTGGAGGCTGCATCTCTTGGAAAAATACTGAATTGGACCTCTGCATTACTCTGTAAATTTTATTCTGACTTCTGTCTTTTAAAAAAAAAATTTAAAAAAAAATACTTTTAAAAAAAAATTTAGTGTGTGAATACAAATACCATTAACAAACTCACGCACTATATAACTGTGTTTGGTCCTTAACTGTCGGGATTTTAGGTGGAAAGTGGCTTCCAATAACAGGAGTCAAGAATTAAAGATTCACTAAGAAAGATAGTATTGTAAATAAGATTGCCTAACTTCATTAAGGCCAACAAACCGCTCTTCAATCTTTTGCATTACAATCTTTTGATTACAAATCGTTCCAAATGCAAATGCTAATGCTTCCTTGCAGCGAGTCTTTGGGTCCAATGCTTTAAACCCAGACCTTGACTTGTGGTCCTTAATCCATATCAGCCCTGTCCTCTCACTAGGATTTTTCACATCCTATTTTACTAAGGTAGCTTGGTTCAACTTCCTCAGATCTCTTCCTTTACCCTTCCAAATTGCCTTGAATCCTCCTCACTCTTTTCCTATACCTGGACTAGAGAAAGAAGTATCTCCTCTGTCTTTCAAGGGAAAGAATCGCCTTTCTCTGTGGCTTTCTGGAACCCACCGCCCTGACTCCTCCAAGACCTCACCCCTCAACTAACTCTGGTCTGCATTGCTCTAAAAACTCATCATAAAATACATTTTGATTAAAAAACAATATGTTATTTTAGGAGTTGTCAATATTTTCTCCAACATTGTTTTATTCTCTGGGGTGCATGGGTTTAAATCTCAGCTGCACTAATCCTGCCCAAGGCTGCTTGTGGGAGAAATCCTTAATCTCTAATCTTTAAACATTTCTGTGGTCAACCCCTGGCAAGACCTTCCTGCACCTCAATAATCTTAGCTGGAAAATTAAGTAAAAATAAAAACATCACGTCATTAAGAAACAGATGCTTAGGAACAGTCTCTCACTGGAAAAGTCACTCCTAGGCAATCAGTGACATTGTGATAAATTCTGATTAAGCTCTTCACAGCATTTCCTTAAAATGTGTTGTTGTCAGCTGTGACATTACATTTGAAATTTCCTAGATTCCAGATTTTTCTCTGTTAATAAGCTTTGAATATCATAGTTTGTGATCTCTAATGTAAGTGTCCCTTGAAAATAGCATATGCTTTTATATGTATCTTGTCATTTCAGGGTTCAAAGATATTGGCAGATTTCAGACTGACATTAGGTGTCCTAGCTTAATGATTGGGGGAATCACATTTGAAAATGCCATTTCTTTGGCCACTCACAGCCTTTAGTATGCCTGTCACGTCTCTCCAGAAGAGCTTCCAGACATGCCTCACATTGTTCTTCCATTTCAATTCCTCTTCAGCTTCTGAAGGGAAATCACATGGGTCTCTCTTGCTGTGCCTTGGTTCCAGCTCCTGTGGCACTGGCTGCCTGTTTCTTTGGGTGCCTAAACATTCTTCACATTGCCCATGACTCTCATTGTCCTTGGGAGAGCATGCCTCTCCCAGCCAGCTGACAAGCTTTCTTCACGGAAAACAGAACATTCATCCTCCCTCCAAGGAGTCTGTCTCTCTCAACTGACCCTCAAGCAGTCCCTTTCTGACTGACTCTTGGAGATCTAACAAAATTCACATCTCGTTTCAGGTCTTGCTAAAGTGGAACTGAGATGTGTTCATGCCCAGAATGGCGATCTTTTCTGATGGCCGTCTAAGCATTTCTTATATGTATCTTCAGCAACAAGTAAATTACATTGATAAATTAGCAATTTAGGGGCCAGAGAGCATGCCAAAAGATTCATTAAAAGAGACCAGAATATCTTAAAATAAATTGCTTTGCTTAGATGATTGATATTTAACTTTATAGGCTTCACCATTCTGTATAAGAGAAAAAATGGAGGTACTCTCCCAGGTCCCTCAAAGCGAATTTGGTGTTTACCACCTGGCTTGTATTTAAATCAGAAATCTAAAATTTAGCCTCCAAATGAAGGGACTCTCTCTTGATGCAGTAATACAAAGGCATATAAAAAGTGCTATTTATTTAGATACATTCGGAGGAAAAGACTATTACTCCATTAAATAAATATAAATATCTTATGAAATCGAGTGCAAAGATCACAGTTTTTAAAGTACAAAACCTGGATTCATATTATAGAGGTTTCCTTAGGCCACTTTCCCTTTCTCTTCTATGCCAGGGGAGAAAAAGACTCAAGTATGAAGCTTCCACACTAATGCCACAGTGTTAGCTGATAAGCATTCTACATTCTCAACAGTGTTTGATGTACTAAGTAACTTCTAGCAGTTTTGAATAGGACATGAATGAAAGGTTCTATTCTTCTGTGAGTGCAGTGAAAAACTCAACATACCACACAAAAATTGGACGAGCTGCTTGCAGACTTCTTTTGCATGTTACTTGGAAGATACTTTACAGACTATGATGTGCATTTATGTTGCTGACCAAATAGAAAGTGAGTGGTGGTGAAAGGGTTTCCCGCAGAGAACTGACTAGCCTAGTAAATGCTACTGAAGTAGATAACGGCATAAATAGCATCAAAATGTGGAGCCTTAGAAGGTTACCGAACCCTGGCCACTTAACTTCAACCACAACATCAACCAGCTGCTCAGTGGACAATTTTGTAATGAGGTGTTAGTGATTTAACAAGTTGGCCAACAGTAGTTGGAATTTGGCATAAAAAATTTCATCTCTGTTGGGTTTTACTGTTGCTCACTGGACTTTTTCTTGGCGGAATGGACAAAGTTCCTGCCATTGGCATTCAGGAACCCAAGGAGAATGCAGTAATCACTTTTCTGTGGTATTTTCCACATTCTTTTTTGGTGGTTTGTGTATGATTCTATAAAGCTTTGCAGAAAACACTACTAGGATGACTTGTCTACCTTTTTAGAGTCTCTCCAAACTGTTGTCCTGGATTTTTTTCAACAATATTTTAAATTTATTGGAGAATGCATTATACCTTTAGACTATGTGAAAATTAATCTTATGTAATCAAAAAAATTTAGTCAGATTATAAGAATGGGGTATGTACTCTGTGAAATAATACCTAGCTTGATAGAATGGGAACAGCAGTGTGGGATTGCACAGAGCGTGTTTGGGAGACGTAAGCACAAACACCACCTGAGTAGCTTTGGACAATCACTTACCTTCTCAGTATTTGTTTTCTCTCCAAGCGCTAACACCCTGTAATGGGCATCTTGGTGCTTTAGACATTTCTTAAGTGTAAGTGGGTATATCTTCAAAATATACCACTTACTTGTGGGACTAGTATACATTCACAACTCACTAAATAACTAAAAGAAATGGAAGTGAAACAAGCTTACATATGCATGGAAACACAAATTTACTTGAAATCTTTTTTTTTTTTTTCTCCTCTAGTCATCTCTTTTATGGCTACCTATTTACTTGACCAAGAACATAGAAGTCACTGGCATTCAAATACCATCTATTAAGTGTTTGTAACTTGCAGAACATTGAGTTAAATACAGAATATTTTTCAAAAGTGGATGTCAAGGGTAGGCCGGGAGATGCTCTCTGATCTCCTGTGGCTTATGGTTCATCAGAGAAGATGGAAAATTAGACAGGCATTCAAAATAATATGTAGTGAGGGCTATGACATAATCCCACAGTTGCCTTGCAATTCTAGATTCTAAATAAGCCCTGTTTCTACATATCCTTGAGCATGTGTGATCCAGATGGATTATAGGAACATCTACTCTAATGTAATTTTTCAGTTTTCCTCTAAATATTCACCAGAAGTGACCATTCTGACTACATGCAGCTTTAATTTACCTGGGGGTCCAGTCTCTGTGTGAAAAGGCAGTTAAAATAAACTCACATATAATTGGGAGGAAAAAAGTGAAGTGCTAGTATAATTGCCATGGAAAAGTAGAAATGCAAAAATCACTCATTATTTGCACTTCATTTGTTCTGTCCCTTAGGACATCTACTTGGCCTCTCCCATGACGATTCCAAATTCTGTGAAGAAAATTTCGGTTCCACAGAAGATAAGCGCTTAATGTCTTCCATCCTAACCAGCATTGATGCATCCAAGCCCTGGTCCAAATGCACCTCAGCCACCATCACAGAATTCCTGGATGATGGCCATGGTATGTATAGTTACATAGGCTCAGAAACAAAACTTGGAATTATTGCAAGTTGTACTTCATTATATCCTCGTGATGTTCACCTTACCCTCTAAGACAGTGGTTGCTTAGAAAGTGTCAGAAAAAGGAACAAGGGGACTGTCTGTTGGTGTGTAATGCCAACGTCCTTCGGTGGCATTATAGCTATGGTATTTTTGCTTTTGAATTGCAAAGTTCAAAGAGAAGCAATGTGGGAGACCACACAGAATGCCTAGCCAGTGCCCTGAAAGCCTGGTTTTTACTCCCTCTTTCACCACTAGCTTACTGTGAGAACACTGGCAGATAATCTTGTTTCCCTGCTATTAATATGACTCTCAGAATTATTTGTTACATTCTTATTATAGGGGTGTGGTTAAAATGTAGGTGACAGTTCTGTCAGATTCTCTTTATGGTGACATAAAACCAAGAATGGAAACTCTTTAGATTTGCATTCACTAAAAATTTGGTTTCATCCTGGCAGCCTGTTTTCCTGAAAGTAGAGTGAAAACTGCAGAACAGGAATAGAAAAATCAATCTGAATGGTGAGAAAACAGTTTAAGAACTTCAAAAGAAAATCCTTGGCTTTATCCCCTAAGTACAGTTCAAGAGCACAGCACATTTTATTAAGTTCTGTAAATCTAGGATTAGTGCTGTAAATTATATAAAAATACTAAGGAAGTCACAGTTTTAGAAATAATAAATTCTGACCCTTAAGTAATCTTTGAAACAAGCTGTTGCTAATTTCCTAGCATTCCTTGTTACCTTAAAATGTTAGAAACACAGGAGAAGAGATGAGGTAAAGCTGGAAGAGATCTTCAGAGGCCACAGAGTTCAAGTTTCTCATATTACAGAAGTGGACATCTTCTCATTCCTTTTTTTTTTTTCTCTCTCTCTCTCTTAAAACATGTCTCTTTCTAAAACTGGTGGTTGAAGTGAATGTGACAGAAATTCTTGATCATGATAATTGTTCACAAATTTATCTCATGATGTATGGTTCAAAGTTAGATAAACAGAATCTGTAATAACTGTTTTTCCTTGTTCCACAAAGTTTATGGCTTGAAATTTTTGTAATTTGTTAGTGAGTTGGCCATCTTGAGCTTTGGCTACATGATTAAACAACAATTAATAAATTCAGTTCTTTTCAGACAAAACGAAATTCCACTACACAGTTCTTTGCTATCTTGTAGCCAAAATGTTCATAACCTCATTTTTGTTATGTTAATGGTGAACTGGTAATGCTTTAGTTACTCTCAGCTACTTACATTTCCTATTCCTGAAAACAATCCACACCCATCTTGCTTTAAAATTTCCCTTAATACAAAATAAATGTTCTTTGTTAGTTGAAAGCATGGCCTAATATCTTGACGATTCAGAAAGAATATCAAGAATCAATGTATTAGGTATTTCCTAGACTAATAATAAAGTGGTAATTTTCTGTTTAGTTAGCCCAGTTTAAAATGCTGATTAAATGCTGATAGAGTCCTGGAGTGAAAGCTTACCTAATTATCTTCCTACCTACATTGATCAAGTCCATATCTAATAACGTTCCTCTTGGGTGGAATCTTAGTTTCCACTCTTTCCACTCTTAATATTACTTTTACTGTTTTTTTTCAAGTTTCCTAAAAATGGAATAACATTAATATTTCATTTCAAAATCACACATTACTCATTCCAAAAGGTTGAGCTAAACTTTGAATCACTAAATGAACAGATTTAGTTGCTAAGGCAGCAAATACTTATGGCTAAAATGGGACCAACTTTTTTTTTCCCTGTGTAAGTATTAGGTCAGCTAATTACAATGCTGTGCAGAATTTTGTTCCTATTGCCATATTTCTGGAATGATTCATTTATTTCATGTTTGTGGAATTCATGATTTTACTTTCCATGCAGTAAAGATGCTCCCAGTATTGTTTTCATTTTTTAAACATTAATTCTGTATTTAAAAGAATCTACACTCAGATTTTTTAAAATTTTACAACAAATTTTAAACATCTTTCTGTGTCTTCTCCAAAGGATCTCATGGTAGATAACAACCAAAACCATACTTTTGCTAGAAATAGATCTTATTCATTTGCACTGAGGAAATCACATCTGAATTCCCCATTTATATGTTAAATAAATAACTAAATTCAGTTACCAACATTTGTTGGACAGGAACTTGTCATAATATATTCATTCATTCATTCATTTCATCACGCCTAGGCTCTCTGACTTTTGAATGTGTTGATTAAGCAGTCTTGTGTTTTAACTGCCCCATCCCACCAAAAACTTCAATGTTATCAGTAGCCTAAAGTGAGTAAAGTAATTTCAGAATGATGAGAATCTAAGAAAAGCACTGTAGCTGTGACACAGTGGCAAAGTTCAATTATATTCATTTCAAAACAGATGCAGAACTGAAGCTACAATACTCTCTGTCCAATACTCTCTGACTCTCTGTCATTTACGCTTGAATTTAAATAATTTAATAACGTTTAGATTGCAACCAAAAACTGACTTAAGTCAGTTAAAGCCAAAGTATGACAATAGGAACTAATCAACAGGATTTTCAGATGGTGGCAGTTCTGACATTTCAACTCCAGAGCTTAGGAGAGAACCAAGGGGACAGTCAAAGCCCAAGACGATGGAAAAACAAACAAAAAAGCAAACAAACATACATCTTTGTTAGAAGACTAAGCTAATATCATATCATCAAACCTTTTCAATTTACTCGTAGGAAGCTACTCACATTTGCAAGCAGAGCCCATTCATTCATATGTAGTAGAAATAGTTCTACTATATTTCTGTTCTAATTTTCTAGGCCAATAACTATTTAGAGCAAAAAAAATAAAATAGTCATTTGGGTGCATAGGGCATGCAAGACAGGTAAGCTGAGAGAAAGAAGTAAAATCATTTGACAATAAGAGAGAAACCAGAAGAGCTGTAAAATGTAGCCCTGAAACAGTAAAAGCACAGTGGTCTGGCACCATGTTCCAGAAGGTCAGAAACCCTCTTACCCCATTATTGTATCCTGCTGAAATCCCTCAAGATTTCATCAGGATACAATAATTGATACTCAGAAAAGAAGTGATTTTCTGTTATTTAGGAAGGTTAAATTAGGACGCTCATATAAAAGGCAGCAAAGCTATTGATTTTTTAGGTAGATAGTCTCACAAAATTGATACAATTTTTAGGTGGTGTCTAAAGACTACTTTACCTAGAGAACCCATTTATGTAATAGCTTATCTGTCTTGTTCCCACCTCCAGCAATGCTGGAGAAATGATGTCTTAGAGTACAATTAAATTTGAATCATTTCATTTGTTTTTAAAATTATTAGCCATAAGTAGCCAGACGTGTAGCACTCTACCACTGCCAAATTCAAATTTCCTAATATTGAGTGTTTCCCGATTTAGTTCCAAAAAGAAATATGCAGCAATTAGGTTATGGTTGAAAAGTCAGTGTGCATACTCTAAAATAACTGGGCCTGCAGATTTGTGATTCAGAAAGGAAGAAGCCATGTCTTATGGAGACTACCTCCTCCAACCCAGCCTGGCCAAGATACTTGTAGACTTCCTGCAGTGTTTATACAAGTTAGCTCTAGGCAAGCTGGCTAGGAATATGATCCTCAAAAATAAAGGTAAGCACTGGCAGAGAAACTGTTCAGCAAAAACAGGTTATTAAATTTCTTTTCTCAAATGCTTAATAACCATGAAGCCAAAAACAATAGCCCTGTCTGCTGGATCCCTCAGTTCACAGTGCCAGGTGATAAGAAGGACCACTGCCTAAGCAGACACAGCTCAAGAACACCCAAGACACAGGTTGCTAAGGAAAATCTATAGACAGCTTTGAAAAATTCATATTTAAAGAGCTAAGTTTACAGCCACTTACTGAACACAGAACCTTGGAGAGACAATGGTATTAGAAAACCAATTCTCTGAATCCTTTGTTAAGTGTAGACAGTGAAGCTAGTAATAAGATCTTAACATTCAGTTTTTAAGGCCCTACTCATAAAATTCGAGGCCCATGATGGTAGTCTCTTTATTTTCACAATAAATATGTTCTTTAACATGGTCTGTGAGCAAAACATGTACTTTAAGTCCACAGTGACCCATATGTTTAAAAAGCTATGCTTCAACACAGAGAATTTTTAATCGAATTTCCTTGGCATGATATCTGCTAAACAGTGTACCACAAACAGATCCCTTGAATTACTTTGGTCAGCAACCACTGTCTGTGCCTTTGTCATTGCCCAAGTTAGTTTATTCGTCACTGAACCCATAATGCATCAGTGACTCTTTTAAACATGCAAATAAAGACCTCAGAAAAGAGTTGCAAGACCAGGGAGATAATGATAAAAGTAGAAACTTTGCAATGTTGTGAGCTTTCTTTGAATGAGTTTCATTAAGAATATTAAGATTTTTCCTAGGCCAAGGATATTTGGACCAGTTCTTTTTCTTTTTTTTTTTTTTTTTTTTTTTTTTTTTTTTTTGCCATGCCATGCAGCTTGCGGGATCTTAGTTCCCTGACCAGGGATCGAACCCGGCCCCCGGCAGTGGAATCGCAGAATCCTAACCACTGGACCACCAGGGGATTCCCTGTTTGGGCCAGTTCTTATTTTCAATGTGTGTGTATTAAAAAGGAAGAGAAGACAGAAATAACTACAGTGCTAGAAATGGGGCGGGGAGGGGGAATGAGAAGAATAAAGAACAACCAACCTTCATCTGATAAGTTTCATTAATCATTAATATGAAAGACAAACAGTGCTAGAAGTCAGATATAAAAAACCAAAGATTTTTCTGCTCCATTTCCTGGAGGCATGGCATACCTTCCATCACCCCAAGTGTACTTTGTGACCATGGAGAGACTACCACTTTCTTTCCTTTACTTGTCTATCTCACATCACTGGCTCTTACTTTTAAAATTTGCTACTTTACTTATAACCTAACAGTTAACTTAGCATTTAACTTAACATGGATGGTGAAACCAAACATGTGATGTGCACACATTTCCATTGTCTTTCTTCATCTATATATGCAGAATGTTAAAACAAAAGGAAGGAAGGAAGGAAAGGAGGGAGGGAGAGAAAAAGGAGGAGAGAAAAGGAAAAATAACTCGGCAATTTTGTGGAACAGAATAAACAGACAAAATGTCAGCAGCAAAGCCCAGCTAGGATTTCAGGCTAAGATAAATTTTAAAATATGTGAAGATATGGTTGAGAATAAAAGTAAAACAGATTAGGAAAAGTCAACAATAGATTGGACACTTTTAGAGGTCAGTATAAAAGATACTAAAAGACTGATCAATTTCCTCTCTCACCCCTCCCCCAAATTGTACATATTTTTTAGATGAAAAGTGTATATCTGATCCGCTATTACTCACATCTTAAATATTTCATATCGTGAGATTCGAAATCAGGCTTTATATTGATTTTTTATGGTTTTTATGGTTGTCCCTTGGCACAAGTCTGCCCTTTGGTAGCACCTATTTTATTGCCAAAGGACATAATTCAACATATAGATGAAATGGATAGACTGTAGATTTCACTGTTAACAGAAACTAATGCAGCAACAAATCCTAACTTTGAGAACATTAAAGTAATAAATGAATAGCAAAGCTGAATAAATCATTTTATTTTAAGCAAGAAAAGTTCATCTCCAAATGACCTCTAAGGGAAAACCATAGAGCTAAGATATCTCTTTTTTTTTAATAGCCAAGTAAATATGTTATACATTTTTAAAACTTATACTTTGGTATTGAGCTTCACAAAAAGAGGCCACATCTTGGAGCCTCCTTTGTCATAAGCTGATTCCAAATTGCATTGTACGTTTCTTTTCACACATCATATATCATCAGGGAGGTAGAGAAGATATCAGTGACTGCATATCCATGGAGAGGTGCTGAGTTATTTCAGCTTGGAAGAAACGAGGTCGACCCATGCCACATGCACCCACACATGTTAAAGACTTCCCAGCTAATATTTAGTTACCCAGTCTTACAGTCTGTGCTTTTCAGTAAAAAAAAAAAAAAAAAAAAAAAAAGTTTCTTCAAACAGCACTTTTGGAGAACTGGAAAGCATTCTTGCTGCTTCAGAGATCTGTTGACAGTCTTCTACCATCAGCAATCTGCTAAGCATTCCCCGGTTTACACAGGCTCTTTTTTATGTAGCAAGGAAGATAATGCTTTTCCCGGAGTTCCAAAGGGCCTCATCTCACTTTATCTTCTAAACAAAGCTTAGTGAGGTTTTACTATCATTCCTTCCTATTGACTTGCTGTTGATGTTTTTCTTTTAACTTAATGTTTTTCTCCCCAAGTTCTCTTTGGCTGGATACTGATTTTTAATGCTTTTTCTGGCTTGCCTTAAGAAGCTTTACCTCTTCAAACGTTCTGGCTCAGAAGTTAAGTAGGAACTTTGCTCTTTATTCATTTTCATATAATGCCTCCAACACAGATTAACAAATTTCAAGGTATTCGCTTTGAAGAAACTTGAGTGTAGTTGTAAAAACATTTGCAGTATACTTAAAATGTGCTGGATATTCCATTTCTCAGTGGAAAGTAGGATTTAAACATGGTTTTCTTTTGTTGAATAAAAAGAATGACTTGAATACATCTGAAATGTTGTTAAATATGTTGGGGATAGTAACAATATGATTGTTTTATATTTTTCTGGTCCCCCCTTATAGCTCTGTGAGCTAATTTTACCCTTCCAGTGTCACAGGGAGGAGAGAAACATTTCACAGATCTTAAAAATAAATTAGGGAGCGGTTAACTAATTTGGCCAAGAACACTCAGCCATTTAGTGTTTTGCCAGAATTAAACTTTAGACCAACTGTTTCTACCATTAGCTACCATTTAAAGGATGCCTACACATGCCTGCCCTTTAGCAATAAAATAAGCAATCTATCCACATGCTCAGCAGAGGCAGGGTGGACCTCTGAGCATAAAACCCTAACAGCTATGGGACCTTGGGTAACTGATCCATCTTTATATTCCTCAGTTTCCTTATCTGCAAAATAAAACAATGAAAGAATCTGCTTCAGAGAGTTCTCGTAAAGATTGAATAAGCTAATACATTAAAAGAACTGATAAGTGTTAAGTGTGTAACAAATATTAATTATTTTTAGTATTGTTAATAATCAGTGTGTAAATCTTAAAATCAAGTAAACAGAAAAATACCAGAACTGATGGGCAATATGTAAGCTCCTGTATGAAGAGAGGAATTGAAGGAGCTAACTCACTGGGAAGGGATTTCTTAGGGAAACTTTTTGGGGAAGGTGAGGCACAGTTCATCTTCTGAATTTGCACGGTCTATGTCAGCTTCTACTGATGAAGCCCCCCACCCCCCAATCCCTTTATAATCCCCACATCACTATGTACAGAGAGCACCAACTGGTTTGTGACAAACACACTCCAAAGACCCAACAAGTACCAACTGCGTTCAATAACTGATACAAAGGGGAGAAAAAGGATGCAAAGAGTAAAAACATGGGCCTAGTCCCAAGTTATCAAAGATGTTTTCTTTTCTTCTCCCACTGCTCCAGATATGTGATGCTTGAAAACTCTTTTTTTTAAATTCTTTCAGTCTAAGAGAAAGACTTTATTTCCTTCAGTTTATTGGGAGACATTTAGGGGCAGATCTGGGTCATTTTTCTGTATTCCTAATATCTAGTATGTTTGCTAGAACATTGTAGGTGCTAAGCAGATGCTGATTGAGTGAGTGCAGGAATGAATGAGGCATCCACTTGTTTATTACTTATGGAATTAATGGAAAGGTGACATGGTTGGGGGATGGGTGCATGAAGAAGAAGCAAGAATGGACTAGTTGGAAGTGGAGAAAGGGATATAGAAAGGGTGCAAGGACAAACTCTGTTTCTCAAAGTTGTAAACACCTATTTATTATTGTTGTTGTTGTTGTTGTTTGCGGTACACGGGCCTCTCACTGTTGTGGCTTCTCCCGTTGAGGAGCACAGGCTCCGGACACGCAGGCTCAGCAGCCATGGCTCACGGGCCCAGCCACTCCACGGCATGTGGGATCTTCCCGGACCGGGACACGAACCCGTGTCCCCTGCATTAGCAGGCGGACTCTCAACCACTACACCACCAGGGAAGCCCTGTTGTTGTCATTGTTATTATACCCACTATCTTATTTCCTCTGGGTCCATCCCAGTTTCTGTTAGTCCCTCAGCACAATGACTATTTTCACAGCTAATTATTATGAAATAATTTTATTTAATCAAACCACTGCACATCATTATGTATACCCCAGAGCACATCATCCATGGGAAATCCTAGTGGGTGCTGGTGAGCTCACAGAGGCACGCAGCCTTGTCCACAGGAAGTCCCCTCCCCAGGGCATCACACTACAGATCTGTAGACGCATCGTGTTTCAGCACCAGCTGGAGTCTTGCATTTTCAGATCCATAATTTTCAAGGTTTGAAACAGAAACATAGAACAGTGGTCAATCTTGGTTATTCTTTTAGGTAACTGTTTGCTAGACCTGCCACGCAAGCAGATCCTGGGCCCCGAGGAACTCCCGGGACAGACCTACGATGCCAGCCAGCAGTGCAACCTGACCTTCGGGCCCGAGTACTCGGTGTGTCCCGGGATGGATGTGTGTGCCCGCCTCTGGTGCGCCGTGGTGCGCCAGGGCCAGATGGTGTGTCTGACCAAGAAGCTGCCAGCCGTGGAAGGGACACCATGTGGAAAAGGGAGGATCTGCCTGCAGGGCAAGTGTGTGGACAAGACCAAGAAAAAATATTATTCAGTAAGTGATTTTCTTGTCATGCAGGACCTGGAGACCCAAGGTCTGATGTACCTTCCTGTGACACCTGCAGAGACTGGCCACAGAAGGCTCTATTTCCTAGTTAAAATATTTTTCCTTGAGGCATCTATTTACAGCTCCCTCCTTTACCTGCAAGAGCCATCCCCAGCTGTCAATTACTGGAGAAAATGCAGATCTCAGGTTATATCCTGTAACAAATAAGTAGAGAGCCCAGATTCTGTCTAATTGAGACCTCACATAGGGCCCCAAATTACCTCTTGGGAGTTTACTTTCAAACTGCTCATAAAGTTATTGGAATACATTTATTTAAATTCGGTAAGGAAATAGCAGCAAAGCTGACACCTTGTCCTCATGCATACTTGGTGAACTCCAAAATGGTCATGCTTTCCCCCTCGTGGCAAGTTAATCTAACTTCAAGAACTAAAGTAGCCACACCTGCTCCAGGGAGACACCTCCTGCCTCCCTATGCACCTAGTCCAGCTTCAGGTCAGCAACTGCCACCTTCACTGTCAAAGTCTCCAGAAGAGTGTTGCCATAGGCATGTTGCCTGTGCCTTTCAAGACTAACACACAAGCAAGCATCCTCAGATACCTTGACACAGATACCTTGACACATAAAACCAGAGGAAACTCTTCAGGAATTCCCTCAGCAAAGGCATTTCTAGTATCTTCCTTTTGGAGTCTCTCAGCTTCCTGCTGCCTGCCGTGTTTCCATAGCAATAAACCGGGGATGTCATAACAGGACTCTTCATTCCCTGTGATGTGGGTGCATGTGATTGAGCGCTCTTCAGTATCTGTCCCATTTCCTTTCTACGGGGGTAATGAAGCCAAGCCCAGGTCAGATACATTTATGCATGTGGCAGAGGGTCTGTCACAGGTGGGACGTGTGATGTCAACAAAGGGACTGCAGAACTTCAGTGCTAAAGAGTGAGAAAAGATGTAAGCATAATCAACCTGGAATCATACAAAGTCTTTAGCATCACACAGTTCTTTAAAGATGCAAGATCAGGGTGGACACAAAGTGAACCATGGTTCGGTGGTTATTAACAGAAATGCACAGTAGTATCAGAAGATATAAAGAAGCCACGAGCAACACTTGTAGTGTGATCAGTACTTAGGGTGAAGTGTTCAGACCCTCTAGTGTTGGGGGGTGGGGGACAGAAAAGGTGGATTGCCAAGATTTGGAATCACATTGTAATTCCAGAGTGTTCAATACCTGTGACCATGTTAAATTCAGTGAAAATGTACCTGTGATGAAGTTTCCACCGAGTGACTGAATGCAAGTGATTTCCAAATGTACATTTTGAATGTTTTCCTCCCTTTTCAGTTAAAATATCTTCTCTTTTCTGTTTTAGACATCGAGCCATGGCAGCTGGGGATCCTGGGGGTCCTGGGGCCAGTGTTCTCGCTCATGTGGAGGAGGAGTCCAGTTTGCCTATCGCCACTGCAATAACCCCGCACCCAGAAACAATGGCCGTTACTGCACAGGGAAGAGGGCCATCTACCGCTCCTGCAATGTCCTACCCTGCCCGGCCAATGGTACGCTGCTCCCAAGTGTCAGCAACCATCATATGTTGGGTGTCATTTGTATTCTAGCAGTAATAAATAGTGGAGGCTGGAGAATTAGCCTATCAATCTTGTACTGCACAGTTCCACCAGTATGCAAATCAATAACAAATATATGAGTGATTTTTAAATTATTATTATAACCAACCGAGTGTTCAGGGAGTAGGAAGAAAATAATTGTTGTTTTGAACTCTGTGTTGAAGATAAAAATCCTTCAACACTGGTGTGGAGAGACTCTGGAAAAAAAAGTTAACATCTATCATCTCCTTAAATGTACTTAAATGAACGAGAATATATCTAAGTTTCAGAACAGAGAGAGTAATAATGTGACATGTTTGATTTTTAGGTAAATCTTTTCGTCATGAGCAGTGTGAGGCCAAAAATGGATATCAGTCTGATGCAAAAGGAGTCAAAACATTTGTGGAATGGGTTCCCAAATATGCAGGCGTCCTGCCAGGAGATGTGTGCAAACTGACCTGCAGAGCTAAGGGCACCGGCTACTATGTAGTGTTTTCTCCAAAGGTAACTGCATGCAGACGGTCCAGAAACAGTAGGCATCCTTGGGGGAAATTATTTGGTAGAATGGAGCCTGCACATACCAAATGTAAACAGTCATTATTTGGGGGCGGGGGGGTGGCTAGGTTTTGGAAGGTTTCATTTTCACCTCTGTAATTTCTATATTTGCAAACTTGCTACAATGAATCAAAAGGATTTTGTAAACAGAACAAGTAAATGTTTTAAAAGCTATTTTTGAAAAAGTGTAACTCTCTGTCAAGAAGGTGAATTGCAAACTTAACTTCAAAATAGTATTCCCTAGGTACATTTGTAAAGGGGACTATAAAACAAGAAAATTTTCTATTTTTCTGTCATCTTTTACTGAAGAATTCCTTTGGCGATTCATGAAGATAGATTCAAGATCATCATCCCTGACCTAGACTTTAAAATGTCTTGTACCTTTAAAATGTATCAATGTCCTTCTAGTTATACACATTTATAATATATGCATATGAAATTATCCCTTGTTTTCCACAGAAGAGCATTTTCTAACTTACTGAAGTTTCATTTCTCACAAGCAACATTATGTGGCAGTTTAAAACAGTTTATCTAATTTGCAAATAGGTGCTATATTTAAAACCATCTCTGTAACTGGTCTTCAGATATTTATGACATATTATTGAAAAATAAGTTAATGTCCAATTTATGTAACATTTAAAATGTTTTATCTTTTTATTGAAAAATAATACATTTTCATTTAAAAATATTATAGAGAAATAAAAGCAAAAATATTACCTGGAAATATAATCATTTAGAGAACTGTTAACCTGTTGAAGAATACCCTACCTCACTTTATACACATATACACCCTCATATACTCACACACTTATATGAAAGAGTTTTGTATATACACAAATACAAAATATGTATGTTTACACATATGACTATATGTGTTACTTATACATACTTATATGCACAAACCACTGAGTCCATATACATAGTATTTTGTAACTAGCTTATTAAATATATGCCAATTATTTTCTTTAAAAATATTCAGTCTCTTCCAGTAAGTACTTTTCTCTGACCTTCCCAGACTTCTTTTTTACACAAATTTGTCTCTACTTCAGTGTCTCACAGTTCAACACAATAGGGAATGCTTTCCAACCGTTACAAGGTTGTGACTGTCCAGTGTAGATTTTCAATTTTGTTACGGTAATAACAATTATGCACAAGACAGAAATAGAGTCACAGATATAGAAACCAAAGTTATGGTTATAGAAAACAAACTACCAAGCGGGGAGAGAGGAAGGGATAAATTGGGATTGGGATTGACACATACACACTACTATATATAAAACAGGTAACTAACAAGAACTTATAGTAGAGCACAGGGAACTGTACTTAATATTCTGTAATGACATATATAGGAAAATAATCTAAAAAAGAGTGGATATAATGCATATGTATAACTGATTCACTTAACTGCACAGCAGAAACTAGCACAACATTGTAAATCAACTATAAAAATTAATTAACAAAAAACAATTGTGCAAACAAAAAGGTTGTCTGCATTCGTGAGCCTGCTCGTATTCTGCTCTCCACACAAGTGACAGACAGTCTCACACACTAAGTGAAAGATTGTTACTAGCAATAAAAAGGCAAGACTATACCATGGGAACGTATTACGCACACAGAAATAGAGACTAGGACCTCGGGTCTCCTAACACATTCGGAATTAAGCTCAAGAGATAAAGAAGAGAGAAAGGGCATAACCCTAATCTATCCCAGTTCTTCTTCTTTCTGCCAATATGTCAAGAATTTTTCAGTTGGATACTCCTGGAGACTATGGGTTTTGTTTTTTGTTTTTTTTGTTTGTTTGTTTGTTTTGATTGGTTGTTTAGTTTCCAAAGTACTATCTATTCCAATCAAACTTAAAACTCCCAAATTAGAACTTGCAATTTTATCAAAGAACCCACCTTCACAGGTCCAACTATTTCCCACTGCTAAAGAGTTTCTCATTCTTCAGGTGACTGATGGAACGGAATGCAGGCCATACAGCAATTCCGTCTGCGTCCGGGGAAAGTGTGTGAGGACGGGCTGTGACGGCATCATTGGCTCGAAGCTGCAGTATGACAAGTGTGGAGTGTGTGGAGGAGACAACTCCAGCTGCACAAAGGTGATTGGAACCTTCAATAAAAAAAGGTAACCTGAGAGAACGATTGTCCTTATCTGATCTGAACGAAGCTTTAGACTCTTGCAAAATTGATAAAGGAGATCTCGTGTTACATCATAAGCTATCTGTGGGAGGACATCTAGCCAGGACCTAATTACACATTATGAATATGAGGAGTGAAGGGAAGGAGAGGACATGAAATGAGCTCTACATGCCGACTGGAAACCCATGTCACCTCTGCAAGAAGATTAACTGCAATAGCCGTGGGTTCAGGTTTTGCAGAGTGTGAAAAAGGCAAAGAAAAGGTCTGTGACATTCCACTTTAGCCATATCTTGCAGATCTGTTATTTCTGAAACACCATTTAGGAAGGGATGGCTGGTTTCCAACTTAACTACTGTTCGTTTTTGTTTTTGTTTTTGTTTTTGTTTTTTTTACAAATACATTCTAATTAGGCTGTAGTTTTCTTGAGAAAACATTTCTCAATGCAAAATGTAAGTTATCTGCAGTAGTGTAGATGGCAAGCCTGTTTTTGAGACAATTATCCTGGTTTATATCTACTCTGTAATGAATAATGTCAGTTTCCTGCTTCCTCTTATGGTCCTTGATTACACTCTTGCTTTATATATGTAAGTTTAGAAAGTACCACTTTCTGGCATGAAATATTATACTATCAGCTAGGATGGCTGAGTCAGCTAAAGAATCTGCTGGAATGCAGGATTGTTTTTCCTCTTCACCAGACCACTCTTATGCCGAGTGGTATTAGTCAGGTTCACCTGTATTCCTGATATATGTGCTCTGTTGTCTTTAACTGGAGAGGAATATACAAACCAAGTCAACAATAAGAATTTCTTAAAACAATCATATGCCATGGTAATGTAAAAAACTAGAAATGTCCTTTGATATGATAAAAAAAGTATGGCTGGAGAATTTATTCTGTATTAAAATATGCATTACTAATCCTATTTGTTAGTGATATAATAATTATTCATCTAATTGTGTTGGGCCATCTAGGTCAAAAACCCTGCAAGTCCAATTATATCTTGTGTTTTAATATATTTCAAAGGTGCAAGGCTCCTTAGAAATGATCCAGTCTAACGTTTTGCTTTACAAATGAAGGAATTGGGACTCTGAAAGTTTAAGACTTACCCAGTTTTACTTGGCTGATAAACGCCAAAGTAGAGGCTATAGCTTAGGTCATAAAAATAGGATGCACAGGCCATTTGTAAAAAAGAAAAAAAGAAACAAAAAAAAGGAAGGGAAACAATTCAGGAACCAAATGAGAAATAAAATTATTTTTAAAAAGTAATACCTTACCTTATGTACTGTATGCTGTGTATCCTTCCTACATCAACTTATAAACCTCTTTTTATAATGCTAAATTTAGCATTAAGCTTTTATATTTACAACAAATATCTGCATATTTGATGTCACCTGAAAAGGTGAAGGAAGACATTCATGATAGCAACAAGCAGGTTGCAACATAACTGCTTGCAAATTGTTTTGACCAAGATTATAGTATGTGGTACAAATGACCTGTTTGAGTATCCTATATAAATTATCTTGGCCTAGTGTGATCGATAAAAGAGAACATTGATCTTGTAGCTGGAATATTTGCAATCATGCTCTGGCTCAGTAATTCACTAGCCACGTGATCTTTGAAGAGTCACTCAACTTCTTTACAATTAGCATCCTTGAGAGTAGAATGGAAATAATAGTAATTACCTTGCAAATGAATGTTGCTGTGAGGACCAAATGAGATAATGCATATTAAAACACTGCACTAAGTTCAAACCTCTTCACTAATTTTAATTCACTCCTCCCTCAATTTTCTTCGCATCAGTAAAGGGCAACTCAATCCTTCTCCTGCCTAGTACCCAAACTTTGGCATCATCTTTCACACCTCATTTTCTCTCACACCCCACAATCCATCCATCTGCACATCCTCTCAGTCCTACTTCCAACATATGTCCAGAATCTGGTTGCCCCTTACCGCACGAGCAGAAGCACTGCCATCTGGTAGTCATTGTCTCTTGCCTGGACCAATCCAGTGGTCTTCCCATGGGTCTTCTGGCCCCTGGCCCCTCACAGACTCTTTTTCACAAAGCAGAGAGAGCCATCACTTTATCACCTAAGTCAGATGGTGGCATTCCTGGGCTCAACCCTCCAATGGCTACCTTCTCACTTAGAGTCACTGTCCGAGATCTCTTCATAATCTGTGAGATGCTAAAACATTTGGTCCCTGCACTGCTCTGAGTCCCTTCTACACTGGCCACTTCCCTTGCTCTGCGCTAACATACTGGACTTCCCAACACTCCTCAAACATGGCAAGTGGCAGCATGTGCACTATTTCCTCTGCCTGGAACAATTTTTAACAATTAATAAGCGGTGCTTCCTCTAGAATTCCCTTAGATGTCTGTTAAATGTCACCACTACCCACCCCCCAACAAGGTGGTGGCTTCCATACGTGAATAGGAGGTTCTCTCCCCCATCCTCGTCATTCCTCTATCTTCTTACACTGTTTCTTCACAGCTCTTAATCAACAGATATCGTCACATATTTTGTTTGGGTGTCTAAGCCCCACCCTACTAGAATGTCCCTTCCATGGCAGCATGCTTAGTATGTAAGAATGCATGTATTCCTTCATGGCAGGTACTGTTCTTGTACTAGGGAGATAGCCCTGAAGAAAAGAAGATTTCCCCGCCTTGCCAGCCACACTTCATACTTCATAGTTATATGAAAACACCTGCATTCATTCATGGTAGCCAAGGAAGCTGGTTAATGTCCAAAGTGTAAATGATACCAAGAAGGGTGCAAAGAAAATGAATAAAGAGTACAAAGGGAAACCTATTTTACTAAAACATCAAGAAATCAGGGCATGACTATTTACAATAGCCAGGACATGGAAGCAACCTAAGTGTCCATCGACACATGAATGGATAAAGAAGATGTGGCACTAAAGAAGATGTGGCACATATGTACAACAGAATATTACTCAGCCATAAAAAGAAACAATAACTTGAGTTATTTGTAGTGAAGTGGATGGACCTAGAGTCTGTCATACAGAGTGAAGTAAGTCAGAAAGAGAAAAACAAATACCGTATGCTAACACATATATATGGACTCTAAAAAAAAACAAAAACAAAAACAAAAGTGGTTCTGATGAATCTAGGGGCAGGACAGGAATGAAGACGCAGATGCAGACATAAAGAATGGACTTGAGGACACGGGGAGGGGGAAGGGTAAGCTGGGACGAAGTTGAGAGAGTGGACATATATACACTATCAAATGTAAAATACATAGCTAGTGGGAAGCAGCCACATAGCACAGGGAGATGAGCTCGGTGCTTTGTGACCACCTAGAGGGGTGGTATAGGGAGGGTGGGGGGGAGGGAGACACAAGAGGGAAGAGATATGGGGATATATGTATATGTATAGCTGATTCACTTTGTTATACAGCAGAAAATAACAGTACATTGTAAAGCAATTATACTCCAATAAAGATGTTTAAAAAAAAGAAATCAGGGCATGAATCCTCATACTTCCCAGTGGCAAGGGAAGCTCAGTTTGAGACCTGCGCAGTGCTGAGGGTTCCCAGTGATGCTCGTGAATATGAGTCAGACTCTAAGAACAGGATTTAAAAAAAGGCTCTCCTGTCAAATTCCCTTACCCTATATTCTTCATCTTCTTGACACTCTGTTTGGTATCATTTAAACTCTGAACATCACCAGAACTTATTTTAACTGTTATGAAGTACAGTTGGTGGAGGAAAGGGATTCATGCAATGGGGACGTGGTAAAAGGAGCATAAACTGTGAGTCGAGAGGCCTAGAACTGCCACTCATTAGCTCTGGAGTGAACTTGTGCAAATACTTTAATACATCTCCACGTTATAGACTTTTTAGGTAAGATGGAATGTTTTCTCCTGGCTTTGTTTGAAGCCATTGTAGAAACATCTCATCTCTTAATATTAGATACTTCAAAAAAAAAAATCCTGTGACAGAATCTAGTCCAAATGTATTACAAAAATTAAGATAATGAATCAAATGAGGGAATTCCCTGGAAGTCCAGTGGTTAGGACTCCGGGCTTTCACTGCTGAGGGCCCATGTTCAGTTCCTGGTCGGCAAACTAAGATCCTGCAAGCTAAGTGGTGCAACCAAAAAAAAAAAAAAAAAAAAAAAAAAAAAAAAAAAAAAGCTAATGAATCAAATTGAATAGATAAGCAACATCATCAGCATTGCATCTTCTCTCTTCAACACAGTAGGAAGCTCTGACACCTGTCTGGCCGTCATGGTAGGTCAGATGCCCAAAAGAAAGGGGCCTTCCCTGGGGATAAGCCTCCTCTCCAATTCAGAGGAAATGTTTGAGTGGGAAACACATTTGGATTTTACATATATGAATCCGTTATCCCGTATCCTCTAAACTTGAGTAAGAATTCAGAAGTAAATAATTAAATTTCACAAACATCCATCAAACTGCACAAGTAAAGTATTTGTTTCTATTTAAATAACTAGGAAAGTAAAACATATGAGGACCTTAATGTGAAATTACTTAGAGAGGCAAAGATTTGGGCAAAAGATGACTCCTCATCACTGGTATAGTCCCTTGGTGCTTACTTAACCTTTCTGTCCTTGTGTTTTCTGCAACCTTATGGGTATCAGAGATATTTATGCCTTTGCCCATTTTCCTGAGCAGATGATGGGCCATTAGAGATCTATCTCATATGTCACTCACCATAAAGCCTCGCTCAATTGACCATAACACTTTGCAGACCCTAAGCTTTCAGGGAAATTTGCTAAGGCATTAAGGATTTTTTCATCCTTCGATGGTTCTGGTAAGCTACGGTTACACAGTTAAAGAATTTTATGTTCTATTTTCTGTCCTGCCCCAGGAAATCCAGAGTTTTAGTAGAAATGGAGTCAGAACCTCTAACCTGTCTATAGCCCAACAAATAATTAAATCCGTGGTTTCCCAACTAGTCTGCACCTTGGAACAGTGTGAGGAACTCTAAAAGTACTGCTGCCTATAACCCATTCTGAAAGATGGGGGTTTAACTGCTCTGGCATCTGGAGATTTAAATTTGTAGGCTTTGGAATTTTTTAAAGATCCTCACATGATCTTAATATGCAAACAAGCTTGAGGAATGTTAATTGAAAGACTTCTATGAGATTAATTGAGGGTAGATTTTTACTGGTTTGTGTTTACGTGCATTTTGTGCCAGAAGAAGCCTAAAGTAGCTTTGTAAAGATGATAAGATTTGATAAGGATGTGTGATTTTTGTGTAAACCTTTAGCTAAAGGTAGTATAAATTTTTAAAACCAAGCCAGATTGCTAACATCATCCTAATTTTGAACATCATAATACAAATGTATACAATGTGATAGTCTGACTGCAATTTTAATTTGTTCTAAGAAAATTAATTTTTGAAGGCAATTTTAAATGAATCTTTTTAATACATTAAAACTTTATATTAAGATAAGGTGAGGCTTTTAGAGAATTTCTATTTTTTTTATCCATTTGTTAAGCATTTGCTTATCTTTCTTTCCTCCCCTTTCTTTTTCTCTCTCTCCCTGTGGACATTGCTGCTTCCAGCAAGGGTTACACTGATGTTGTGAGGATCCCAGAAGGCGCGACTCACATAAAAGTCCGACAGTTCAAAGCCAAAGACCAGGCTAGATTCACTGCCTACTTAGCCCTGAAGAAGAAAAACGGTGAGTACCTTATCAATGGAAAGTACATGATCTCCACTTCGGAAACCATCATTGACATCAATGGAACAGTCATGAACTACAGTGGTTGGAGCCACAGGGATGACTTCTTGCATGGGATGGGCTACTCAGCCACGAAGGAAATTCTAATCGTACAGATTCTTGCAACAGACCCAACTAAAGCCTTAGATGTCCGTTACAGTTTTTTTGTTCCCAAGAAGTCCACTCCAAAATTAAACTCTGTCACTAGCGACAGCAGCAATAAAGTGGGATCGCCCACTCCACAGCTGCAGTGGGTGACGGGCCCTTGGCTCGCCTGTTCTAGAACCTGTGACACGGGTTGGCACACCAGGACGGTGCAGTGCCAGGATGGAAACCGGAAGTTAGCTAAGGGATGTCTTCTCTCTCAGAGGCCTTCTGCATTTAAGCAATGTTTGCTAAAGAAATGTTAGCCTGTGGTTGTGGTCTTCTGCAGAGACAACTGGATGATTCATCACTGATACAGTCGTGGTGAACACGAGGTCAACCGAAAGCACGGAAAGTCACACTTCAGGATCATTGTCAACAGGAGTCCGATTATGGGCAGAATCTACTCTCAGCGACCAAAGAAAGATGCTCACTGCTTCATGTTACAGTGGTGACCTTGGAATATAGAAAAACTTGGGAGTTATTGAACATCCCCTGGGCCTACAAGAATACAAAAACACTGATGAATGTAGAATCAGGGGACATTTGAAGATGGCAGAGCAGTCTCCCCCTTGTCACCTACCTCTTACAGAATGTCTACAAAGGCATCGTAATCATTTTCGTGCATATTATTTACACAGTAGCTTATTTTTACTGTTTGTAAATACATTCTTCCTTGGTATGTCACTTTATATCACTTGGTTCTATTATATATATATATATATATATATATATATATATATATATATATATATATATATATATATATATATATATATATTTCTATAAAAAGTGTTTGACCAAAGTAGGTCTGCAGCTGTTTCCACTCCTTCCAGTTTATAGAAAGAGCTGTGGATGTTTTACTGGAAATTAAGAACTTGCTGCTGTTTTAAGAAAGATTTAGTATACGTTCAGACTACAGGAGATAAAATTTTCGTCAAAAACCATTTTGACAGCAAGAATCTTCTGAGAAATTCTGAAAAGAAAAAAGAAGCTCAATGTATCTAGTCATTTAAATACATACAGGGGTCCATTTATTTAAGCCTTTGACTGCCTGTATTTTTTCAGGCAGCCAGCCAAACTAATGCATAATTAGGAGGTAGAAGAAATGTTTGTGTGTGTGTGTATGTTATCGAGTCTAAAAATTAGTCTCCTCCTGTTAGAATTTAAAAAGAAAACACATACATGTTTCACCATATTTTCAAGTTATATTTTCACAACTGCTTTCTCTTTCTATGGTTCCCATCTGATATCTCACAATGTGTAATATACATTCAGAACACACAGCAAAGAATTTTCTGTCACCTTCAACACTGGTATACCTCTTACCAGTGAGCCTTTAAAATGCATTTTGTTTTTGCTTGTTTGTTTTGTTCAAGGGTTCTGTAGGACCTACAATGTTTTGTACTTCTTGTTGACTTGGTAGTTAGCCACATCTAGAAGTGGTTATCATTAATGTGGCTAGTGAAGAAAAATGGTTAATATTAATAATACTGTTTCCACACCATAGGCAATAATTCCTTGCATTGTTTTTTTTTTCTTCATCCAAGTATACTTATACTGTACTTAAGATTTTTCCCAATTAGAAAGCATTTGGTTGTACCAGTAAGTGTTTGAGTGATGAAATGTGATGGTCCTTGCAAAGTCTGTTCTTATTTCCATAGCCTGTCTAGGTAGGTTGTGAGTTGGAATAGTTAGAAATGGAAAACTTTTACAGTCATCTGCATAAAAATCTCATAGAGAGTAAACTGCATCGCTCTACCCCATAGCTCAGAAAATCTAAGATATTTCATTTCATTTGGTTTTTCTTTTTCTTTGTGAAATATCACAAAGCTAGTTGTTTTTATAAAATTTTATAATAATCATACCAAATGTGCCTATTGTTAAAGATTTGCATATAAGGATATTAGGAAACTATTGTTTGAGTTTCCTTAAGCTCACGAGAGTTTATTTTTATTATAAGATATTTTTAATATAAAAGGATTATGTAATTATGTAACAGTTAACAAAACTGTTAATCATCCTTTGGATTTTCATAGACTGACTTTGCTTTAGACGTGGTCCTTTTTTCTTAATAAATTACCAGTTAGTTAGAAAAAGGAGGCCTATACAAGACTGGTAACCTCCATTTGATGAAGGTACCAGATATCAGGGACAGGGAACAAAGCTATTCATATCAGTCAGAAAAAAAATTAAAAATAAAAAATCACAGCGACCACTTGACTATGCAGAGAGAACTAAGAGAAGGACCAACTTTACTTTTTCCAGTATTCAGAATAACTTGAATCAAGTACTTAAACTATGACAATTTTTTTTTTTATCTTTTGTGGTTATATTGACAGCAACATTAAAAATTAATTGAAGAGCAAACATGATTTCTCCTACTCTGCTTCTCCATACTGTATTCATAGATTTTTAAATATGATTTACCAATGATTCATTTTTTCCCCAAATATTAAAGTTTTACTCTTCTCATGGGAGCAATCCTAGAGAGCTTAGACCAAATAAACCACTATTCCATGCTTTTAAGGAGTTTCCTTTAGAGTTTTTTGTTTGGTTTGGTTTGGTTTGGTATGGGTATCAATAGACTGACTAAGGAATGTATGTCTAAACTCCTGAGAAAATTTATAGACTGGAAACTGAAATTCAGAGAAATGGAGTGTTTGGTAGACATAGAGAATGATGAGCAAAGGGAAAATCCTCTATAATGAAGATAATTTAGTTCAGTTTCACATTGGGTTATGCCTTTTACCTTTCCATAGTTACATCTTGAATAAAGAGCGTAGGATTCAGGATGCTAGGGGCTACTTCCTAAAAAGAAAAAAAAAAACAAAACAAAACTTGTCTAAAAATGCTCAGGTTGGTAAGAATCTAATCTCACTCACAAAACTAAATACTCCAGGTTGTTTCATTAATACTAAGGGAACCCAGAAGAAAATAGCATTTATTTCTCCTGGAACAGAAAAAAGTCAAACGAAGCCCTACCTTGTTGTTTAGAGCTTTAAGGACATTGTTTTAATTTATTCAACAAATTCAACTTCTTCTGCCTTCCTGTGGAAACAGTTTTAGCACATTAAGTATGAAGGGATTAATCACAAACAAAAAAAAAAGTTGCAGCACTGAAAAAATAAGTAATTTATTGTTTTTGCAACTGGTATGTGAATTTGTGTGATAAAATTATTTATTCTTATTTAACAAAAATATGTGCAAATTCTTCTATATTTAAGATGTTTTGCTGTTGTCCTACTTTTTAATTTATGCTTCATGTTTGTGTATAAAGTACACTTTGTGAGTTTACATAATATACGGCACTGGTTGCTTTTGTATTTTTTTTTACAGAAAGCTTTCTGTGTGAAACAGTTGTATATGTATATATTCCTCATGTATTCTTATTGTGATACTATCCCTTTTCTTTCTAAGTAAGTTTTAAATTTAATCTTCCATGGCTAGTAGTGTTCATCACTTGTAGTTATTTTAATAGGTCTTTTGGATTCCATTTAATACTAAGTTATCCAAGCTTCAGATAAGAAAAGCATTTATTCAAGCAACTAAGGTCTAAGTTTTAAATTAGGATATATAGGTAGCCTGGAAGCTTCCCATAGAAGCTAAGACACAATTCAAAATCAGGTCCATGAGCTTCACTGATGAACTTGGACAAGGAGCTGTTGATACATCACAGCCTCCGAGTGATATCAATGATAATAAAACCAAATAATGTCTTTTGCTGCTCTAGAAACCCTCCTTAAAATTAATATCATTCAGTCTCTAGTATCTTTAAGATTCTATAGATGAGAGTAAACAATGTGGATTTAAATTATTCAAATGTTTGTAGTCATAACTGTTTCACCAAGTGTGGGATCTCCAATGACACAATATGACTTTTTACTACTACGAATTAATCTCTTGGAGGGATAATAGGACTTGGGACAAGCAGGGACACCTCTGAGCACACCAGCTTGCTCCTGACTATGATTTCACAGTCTGGTCATAGCAATAAGGCAAAGCACCTTTGGATACACAATTGGCTAGATCAATCTCTGGTTCTGATGTTTCTCCCCTTTACTCCTTCCTCATTGGACAAGGTCATTGTAATGGTTTAGGTAAGGACAGCAGCCAGAGTCAAAGAAGTTCAGGACTTGTGCTATAACTTAGAGCTCACTGTTTGTGAAATAAGATTGAATTTAATAATGGCTGGATTTTGCTAATAGTTTATGGCTGAGTATGAAATCGCATTGGTATGATTGGTGACTATTAATAATCTATTAGTAGTTAAACTTGAATCCATAAAAACACCTTATATATATTTTTTAACATTTCAAAGGTACAAAGTAAATGAATGACCTTGAAGACAGAAATGTCCATCCAAAGCTATAATAGAACCAAGTACAGGGTCAAGGTGATCTATCATAGACACACAGAAAAGGAATTTACATGTTTTCTCTATTATTTTTCTCATTTGTCAACAACATGTAGTTTTAGGTTGTCAAACAGGTAGATCAACTTAGCTCAATAGCCCACTGAAAAACACAATCTTTCTAATAACTCCCTGTTAGCATGAACTACAGAAATGACTGCTCAATTTATAACACAAGATTAACACATCAGTCTATACTACATAATTTTGTGTTATATTCAGTTAATGTATGAGAACACCAACCCATGAAACACCAACCCATGCATTAGTGAGCCAGAAAATGAGAATATACGTAGTGTTTAGATCAGAAAAGCATTCAACCTGGCAAATATTTTTCCGGTGCCATTGTATCATACTTTTTAATGCAGATTTTGTAGAAAAGGTAAAGGACTATGTTGTTAGAAAACGCTGGTTTTAAAATGGAGTAGGACTGAAACATACACATCCATTAACCCTGTTAGTTGCACCCTCTTAAAATTCTAGCACTAAGAGTAAGTTTGCTGTCCGTGGTCCTTATCTCATAGCTGCACCAGCTGATCCATGTGTACTGCCATTGGTCAAATGAAAAAAAAATAAATAATGGCCCATCATCCTATAAGGCACTGCCACATCAGAGTGACCCAAGTCTAACACTGTGAGGAAAACTGTGATTTATAAATAAAACAGGGCATTTTTTCTTTTACTTTTCCTTTGGCACATCCAATGACCAATTGTAATCTTTATCAAGGTGCTAACATTTTCAGTGACCAACTGCCAAATGTGGTATTTCTGAGTTACTATTTTATCCTACATGATTTTTCAATTTGCAAGAAAGAACTCTAAGCAGTTGGTGAAGCTTGGGCACAACTTGATACTCAAAGTTTGGGAAATTGTATTTAATGGTCATTCAGATTGGCAGTGTTTAGTGACATAAGCTATATGTACATTGAGGATGCTTAATGTGACGTCCAAACTTGAAGAGCATCAGGTTGGTGTAGCCCACTTTTAAATGTCATGTTCCATCACATACTAAGCCATCAGCATTCCTTTCAAACAAACTTGTTTGTTTCTTATACACAAAGGAACTTCTGTGTATATTTAGCTGGACTTTAAGCTTTGCAATATTTTATGTTCATACATACACTTGGCTACTATATCTCCACCTTTTCTGTAACAATTCACAACATATGAAAAACACTCACCCCATGCTGAGTATATCTAGGATAGAATATCATACTGTGTGTGACTTTGTGAAACTAGACTTTGGATTAAGGAAGTCTCTGGATGGTATTTTTGCATCACACACTCCGGCATGACATAAATGTAGGAGTCGACAAATACTGCTTACATTTTAGTATGACACATTGATCAGAGCAAATCATGCATTTGCTTTGTAAATAGACTGCAGATAACTAAACAGATTGCGGGAATATGTTCGATTTGATGTAGGCAGTGGCACGAATATTTGATTTCTATATTAGAGTCTGTGAATCAAGTGAGGTAATAAACAAAAATAGGTAGAACTGAGATTCTTAAATCTTGAAAGATGCTTTCAAGGTAGAGTAAACTATTGAAGATTTACATGCTGTATACAAGCAGTAAAATGTAAGCTGCTTTTTACACTCAATTTTCCAGAAGTGTTGGCATTTTTCAGTAAATATAATGCTGTTGGAAAGCCAAAAACAATCTTGGAAAACTAAGACGGGTCTTGTTTCAAATGTCTCTTCAGCTTTGGCAAATTTCAAATCTGAAATGACTATTGAAAGCATTACTGTGTCTTGTAGCCTGCATTCCACAACAGCTCTGTTATTCAGGTAAACCACTTGAACTGAGACTTTTGGGACCTATACTGTAATATTTTTCATTAATGAACAATATCTTATTTTGTAAAGCATTTCCCCTATGTGTGACTTTAAACTGTAAAATTAAACATTGGCTTTGTTGTTTCACTGGGCATAATAAATGTAAATTGTAAACTAGGTTAAAGTATGTACTGCATATAATATGTTTTGGAGGTGGAAACTATTGTCCATTTATTTTTAATTTTCTCATGACAGCAATAGGACCAAGCCAGGTCTTAATGAAGCCCTAGGTTCTCTATAATTTCTATCATCCCTCATTCACATTGGTACAGACAATTAATACTTTCTCTCTCTTAAAATACAATGAGCTATATTGCTTCAAGTTCTTCTTACCAACTACCACCTGCTAAGTCTGTCTAGTGTCAAACTTCTGGTGTTAAATTAGAAGCAGCAAGCAATATAATCTACCTGCTTCATCCTTTCTTTTCTAAAAATGAACATATTCTAGATATAAAATTAAAGAGCCAAAATAATAATGCATGCATGGAAGTTCAAAAACAATTGATATCCACTAGCAAAAGCCTATTTATTAATATTTGGTATCAAATTTATAGTATTAGGATTCCAAAGGACGTGAATTCCTTCTAAACCTGAAATCATTACTATTAGTGTATATTGCAAACATTGAATTTCTCTCTCTTATCAAATAGTATTTCAGAACTGTACATTAAATTTTATTCTTGGTAGGATGTATACTTTTGAAAGAAATAATTTAAAATGCTTAAACATTTAAAAGCATGGTATATAATAATTCGGTTAAGATTGGTTGAACACCTCTTTGGGTCAGGCCCTGGGTGAAGACGTCACAAACTTTCTCCCAGGTGTTTCTCTCCATGACCCCTATGACATTGGTCTTAAGATCCCAATATTGCAGATGGCTCTCACATCATCGTAACTGTCAATGGTCATCTAGGTGTCACCAAGTGCCAGGCACTGTCATAATCACTTTAGATATTTATTATCAATTATTGGCTTTTCATAGCACTAGGAGTCTTAAATCCATATGGACCGAGAGTCTGAGGGAGAGATTGCAGGGTGGATGGAAGAATGTGTGAGACTGGGGAAATGAGGGGAAGTATTTAGATGCCCTAATGTGTGGGCCCTTGAGTAAAAGCAAGAGTGGTCCTAAAATTCCAATTAAAATGGCATGGAAACTGGAGAATCAGGCAAGCAGTGAGAGTACAGACAAGAGCTTAGAGTGTACAAAGAACTATTGTTTAAGGAGAGAGAATTTGATGTAGCAAACGTAAAATGGCTGGAAGGGGAAAAAAAAAACTTTGGTATTTAATCTTACAAACTCCTTCACAGCTAATAATGAGCTGGTTCAGGCAAGGTCGAAAGTGTAAAAATGATCCTGGGGGTAGTTTTTAGATTAGGAGTAAAATGAACAAAGATGGTTCTAAATAGAGCAACAGACATTTGAAAAGTCCAAACCATCTTTAATTCCTAGATTCTGTGGGTTTTTTCTTAATATATTATTGTTGTATCTGTTCAATTAAACATGTTTTCCCATGGAATGAAAAATATTTATGTCTTAATGTAGACACGAGCAAAGGAGCATAGCTCTGTTTTTCCCAATTTTCCTCCATATCCATCTCATAGGTAAAGAGATTCAAATTCCAGAATGATTCACCAACTGGGGCAGTTCCCAGGGATGGAGAAAGATAGTAAGCAGTCCCAGAACCTCACTCTGACTTGAATTTCATTAATTTTGCCATTATATTGATTTCTGTTTTTATTTCTATATGCCCATAGCACTTTGCCTACCTATTTCTGCTTTCATTGGAGTTTGTCTTGGAGTTTCAGACCTTTTGTTGTTGTTATTTATTACTAAAAGCATCTAGATCTTGGAAAACAGGAAAGTATATTCTTAATCATTTGTAGTAGACTCATCCCAAAAACAGTGACTGAACTAGTTTTAGGTGAAAAAAATTTTTCATCTACAAAATTGTTGGGGACCACTAACCTATTCATCTTCCAAATAAGTCTGGTACTTACAAGACATTGTAAAGAATTTATCCAGAGTGTTCCTTTAGTCTTGAGCATTTTTACTATCTCTTTCCTATTCAAAGATGTTTTTTCTTGTTCCATGGATTTTTTTTTTTTTTCGGTACACCTATGTTCATAGCAGCATTATTCATAAGAGCCAAAAGGTGAAAGCAACCTGAAAGTCCATTGACAGGTAAATGGATAAACAAAATATGATACATACATACGATGGAGTATTATTCAGCCTTTTAAAAAAGGGAAATTCTGACATATGCTACAAAGTAGATGAACATTGAGGACATCATGTTAAGCAAAATAAGCCAATCACAGAAGGTATCATTCCACTTATATGAGACAGGAATTGAATTAATGGTGGTTACCAGGGGCTGTTGGGAGGGAGGAATGGGGAGTCCTTGAATGGGTACAGTTTCAGTTTTGCAATGAAAATAATGGTGGGGATGATTACACAACAATGAAACTACTTAATGCTACTGAACTGCACACTTTAAAATGGTTAAAATGGTAATTTTATGTTATTTTTACCAAAGTTAAAAAAAAAAAAAACATTCACAGCCTAGTCTGGGGTGGGCACACATGAAGGAGCCTACATTTTCACCAAAAGTGGTTTATCAGAGTAATGTCCTGCAAGAGCCCTGAAAGGACGAGGGAGGCCCTGAGGAACTTACATGTATTTTGCACCTATATTTGGGGGGAGGGGACAGACTGGAAATGGGACAAGGGGCTTCATCCATTCCTTGGTTTTCTTCCCGATTCAGATAGAAAATGTCTCAAAGACTCACTGGGGTACCTGTGGGAACACTGGTAGTGTATTGATGAGAACCTAGAAAGGGTAGATTTTTTTTTTTTAATTTAACTGTTATAAGCCAGCAAGTAGGTAGGACGGTGACACATGAAGGGGCAGGGCAGGGAGGACATCTAGGAGCAGTGGCTGGTACAGCACCTCGGGATTTGCAAGAACACACAGCTTCCATGAGGTTTCGAAATCCTGCCAATCACAATTCATTCTACTTTGGTTAAAAAACGATCATTCAGCTTGATGCAACCTCTTCATCAGATTTGACTTGGACCTACTTGTGGCTCTTTCCAAAAATCAACTGTGCCCTCAGATAAGAACTTTTACAATACTGAGAATATTCCAAAGAATAACTGCACCACCCCCCGGAAGCTTTTAAACAGAGAGCCACTGAAGTGTAATCCCATAGGGGAGCAAGGTGGGGATCCCTGGTCCACCAAGACGTGCAAGCCTGGAATGTCAGGGGTATCCCGGAAAGAAACACGCATAAAATGGAGCTGCACGGGAGGGGCACAACCCTTTGTGCCCGTCCTGGGCTCCTTGGATCTTAGTTAAGTTGTTTTAGGCAGTTTGAATATGGGAGCTCATTTAGAGTTGGATATTATCAAACAGAAGATACAAAAGACACAAGAGCTTATTAGGTGGAACCCTGAAGAAGTGGCCAGAACTGTGACCACTGTGGGTATGTCAGACAGAATATTAGTGCACAGGAACAAGAAGTAGATATCTCTTCCCTCGAGATGATGCTAAGAGCCACTTCTGAGATCCTCCATTCCGACCACCTAAGTCCAAACCACCAGCATGTTCCACCCTGAATGCTAACAAATGCTTCCTGATGGTGCTTCCTGCTTCCTTCAGCAGCCAGACTGATCATGCAAAACCATAAGTCAGATCATTTAACTCCTTGGATGAAAATTCGCCAATACCTTCCTACCTTACTCAAAGTAAAAACCAGTGTCCTTTCCATGGCCTTTAAAGCCCCCAAAACTCTGGTTCCTGCCTCCCCTCTGACTTCCTTTCCTATTTTCCTCACCCTGGTCCAGCTGCTTTACCTCCCATCTGATTTGCTCAGTACTGAGCAGGAACCCTGACCAGAACTCTTTGCATAGAACATTTTTGCCCTTATATACACTTACTTCTAATCTTCCCTCAAGTCTCTACTTAAATGTTGTCTCTCAGAGAAGCCATCCCTGACTACCCTACAACAAAGAGGACCATCCCTCCTTCATTTTTCCTCATGGCACTTATCACTTGAAATTTTATTATATACTCATTTGTATATGTCTGATTATTTATCTATACAAATGCACATACTTTAAGGACATAGTCTTTGTTTTTTCCACTACCTTATCATCAGCTTCTCAGAAGGTACCTGGCATATAATAAGTACTCAATAAGTACTTGTCGAATGAAGGAAGGAAGGAAGGAATGGATAGCAATCCAGGCAGATAATCATCATTAAGGGGGTTCAGAAAATGATCAAAGTTGCCTTAGCAAGTGAGGAAAAAACATGGTAATGGAAATATTTTAAACAGGTAACACTGACATTATAGACGAAAGGCAAGCCAGGGTTAGGCCAGGGAAGTAGGGGAGCCAGGGTAGATGGGTGGTAGCAAGAACTCAGCTTCTTGGTTCCAAGACAGATCTTTAGTTCCTGGGATGGAATATTGAAAAGACAGAATTCTAAAGATTTCCCTCCATAATTCCCATCCCTTGATTATTCAGTCTAACACTAATCCAGGTACTGCTCTAAAACTATTTTGCAGATGGAATTAATGTTACTAACCCCCCTAACTTAAAATAGGAAGATTATCCTGGGTTAACTGGGGGTCTTCAAGTAATCACATAAACTCTTAAAAGGAGAAAAGAAAGGCAGAAGGTGAAGCCAGAGAAATTCCAAGCACAAGAAGGATTCCATGCACCATGGCTGACTCTGAAGATGGAGAAAGGGAGCCAGAAGCCAAGGAATGTAGACAGTGTCTAGAAGCTGAGAATGACCCCTGGCTGACAGCCAGCAAGGAAACAGGGACCTCAGTTTTACAACGGCAAGACACTGGATTCTGGTTACAGTATGAAGGAGCCTGGAATCAGAGTCATCCTCAGAGCCTCCAGAAAGGGATGCAGCTCTGTTGACACCTTGATTCCAATCTGGTTATACCCAAAGCAGAGACCCAACAGAGCCATGCTGAGCCTAGACATCTAGATAGCTGTGAGATAATAAATTAGTGTTATTTTAGGCTGCCAAATATCTGGCAACTTGACACGGCACTTACAGAAAATGAAAACAAGGAAAGATCCCAATCTAGAGTGGAGTATTAGAAAGTCTACCAACTTAGACCCTTAATCAGAATGAACAAGGTTAAGAACCAGTTCTTGCGACTACATTATGAGAAAGGGGAACACAAGAAAAGCACAGAATCCAACCTGCTAGAACGGGCACAAAGGCTTGAGGTCAGACCCTCATCTAAACTAAATTTGATATGGAGTCACTTGGGCTGCTGGACAGTGATCCATATATACACCCTGACTCAAGGACAGGATTAGCTAAAAGCTTGTTGGGAAATGAGAACCTGTAGCCACAGTGATAAGAACAAACAAAAGCAGGTTAAAAACAGGAACAAAAGTGATAGGAGTTCATGGAGTAAAGAAATCTACTGCCTGGAAAAATGTTTTCCAAAATGCAGCTAAGAAATCTTTTGTTGGCAATAAATAAATAAAGGTTTTGATCAAATAAGTTAAAATTTTAATAAGGATGTTCTGATTTAGTATTGCTATTAACAAACCATCCCCAAATTTTGTGGTTTAAGACAACAGTTTTTTGAACCTCATGATCTTGTGACTCAGGGCTCAGTTGGGAGATACACCTCAACTGGGGTCATGTGATGAGATTCATCTGGTAGCTGGACTGGACTGGAGGGTCCGAGATAGGTTCACTCACATGCCTGGTATCTTGACAAGGACAATGAGAAGGTCAGGCTCAGCTTGGACCCTCCTTTTTTTGTAGTCTCAGGCCTTTCCCCATGGTCTTTTCAGCAGGTTGTTGTCAGTCTCCTTACAAGGTGGCTCAGGGGTCCAAGAGTAGGAGTTTACAGAGAACCAAGTGGAATCTACAAGGTTTCTTAAGGCAAAGACTTTGAAGTCCCAGAACATTCTTTTTTAACACAACTAATTAAAAATTTCACAATGCATGATTCAGTAACATTCATAGATCCTTCCTTGATTCATCCAAAGTTGAAAGATTATACGATATGCTGTTCTTTGTAGTTATCAACATTTTAAAGTTAATTATTCTGTGCAACCATGTCATTTCTACACACAAATATATGGAAGTTTTCATTTCAGAAACAACAATGTTTAGAATTACAAAGGCATAATAGTTAACAATTAAGTGGAAATCATTACCCTTTATATTCATTTGAGTACAAAATCAGCAAGTTACAGACAGTAAGTCACACAGTCTTGTAATTAACTTGGTGTATCAGCCTTAACTCTGGGGAATCTTTCTGGTTGGTTGGGGAAGATGAATTTATTTTTATTGTTTTGTTTTGTTTTGTTCTGCTTTGTTTTTGTTATTGCTGTTTTCCCACTCTGCTTGCTTTTCCCTGAAAAAACATTTCAATGTGTCTAAAAAGTTGTCATTGTGTAGACCACGAGTGTCTGACTTAAGGAGGTCTCAAATTTAATATTTCAAAGAAAGTTTTGGATATCAGTTGTACATGTGGGATTAAATAAGTAATAAATAAATCTTTAGTTTCTAAAATATATTAAGCCGGATGTATACAACAGAATAATAAATTGTTCAATCATCTACAGGTCATTTCATAAGGAAGTAAAATCCTTCTAATTAGGAGGATGAAGACTTAGGAAATGTGCTGTTTAGGAAATGTGTATAACACCTTAATTTGGCTCTATTTAATGCAGCCACCATCAAGTTCTAGTTCCTTTAAAGTGATAGACCTCACTCCTAATCCTATCAGTTCCTCTGCCATTGGTTCTACAGAAGGCTAGTCAGAGACTATGGATGAATCAATATGAACCCATCAACACAGACTTTAAAGGGCATCTACTGCTGAAAATGGGTCAGGAGTTTATAGAAAGCACACTTTGTATGTTGCATCTCTCTCCTAATGAAAGAACAAAACTCTTTCAATATTGGTGGAATATTTCTGGAGCCCACTACTTTTATTCTTATAATCCAGAAGAGATAGAGTCCTAAACCTTCTTTGGATTTTGACATTGACAAGACTCCAGTATGTGAGCCCAGAGACAGAGTTTGACATGAAATCTATGACTACCATTGCAGATGCAATTTTTTTTTTTTTTTTTTTTTTTTTTTTTACTTTGGGGTCATAGGAAGATAGAGATCTCTCCAAAATAAGCCCTTTCTGGTTGTTCTATTTTCCTGAAAATAATTCCTCTCTCAGAGTAATTTTCTTTTGATCTTCCATTTATGTTTTTTTTTTTTTTTTTTTTTTTTTTTGCGGTACGAGGGCCTCTCACCATTGTGGCCTCTCCCGTTGCGGAGCACAGGCTACAGACACACAGGCTCAGCGGCCATTGCTCACAGGCCCAGCCGCTTAGCGGCATGTGGGATCTTCCCGGACCGGGGCACAAACCAACGTCCCCTGCATCGGCAGGCGGACTGTCAACATTGTGCCACCTGGGAAGCCCTATCTTTTTTTAAATCTATATTGTATAAGAAGTTTAAATTTCTTGAATCAAATACCACTTTAAGACCCTGATTAAAATTATGCTTTGCTTCATAAATGCAAGTGCACACAAAATATTATGTACAATTTCTAGAGAATTCATGGACCTTTGAAGCTAAACAAGAAATCCAATGCAACAGAAAGAAAAATAAATATGTCATAAATAGAAATGTTTTAATAAACAACTTCTCACAAGTGAAAATTTTGCTCTTAAGATTAGAACATATTTGGTATACATTGATAAGTTTTAAAAAATAATTACTGATCACTTAAATAATAGCTTGTAATGATATCAGGGTGTGATAGTAAATAATTCACAATTCCTCAAGAACCTAAAGCCAAGGTGCATATAGGTGACAAAGAAATTGTATTGCAGTGTCATAGTTTCTCTGATACAGTTAAATACAGTGTCAATCGTGCAATATAGTTGCAGAAGAGCAATTAAGACTCTTAAAGTGTGTTAATACAGTTACAAACAATGATTGTCCTCCTATTCTGCATGTTGCAGACACTGTTAATGTTAACATATGCCACCTTCCCTCCTTGCTCTATGCTAACAGTTGTAGGGCAGACAAGACTAGGTCATTGAGAAGCTGAACCAAAGCCAGCAATCAACCATCTTTGTAATACTTGTTTTGTAAGAACATTTTTTTGAAGATTTAAATACTTACTGAATTTTCTGTTTCTTGAGACAAAAACATTTCTCGTTGACTCAAGTTCCCATTTCAATCCTAGGAATACTAATTTAAAAATAATATAAACAGACTGAAGCTCCTTTAGGGGAAAGAAGTTGGAAAATTGAAGGAACTTAAAACTATATCCTAGGGATTCCCTGGTGGTGCAGTGGTTGAGAATCTGCCTGCCAGTGCAGGGGACACGGGTTCGAGCCCTGGTCTGGGAAGATCCCACATGCCACGGAGCAACTGGGCCCATGAGCCCACAACTACTGAGCCTGCACGTCTGGAGCCTGTGCTCCACAACAAGAGAGGCCGCCATAGTGAGAGGCCCATGCACCGTGATGAAGAGTGGCCCCTGCTCGCCACAACTAGAGAAAGCTCTCTCACAGAAACGAAGACTCAGCACAGCCAAAAATGAATAAATAAATAAATTTATTTAAAAAAAACAAAACTATGTCCTATTTTGTATAGTTAGAAAAAAAGGTTGGAAAGGGACTTTAGAACAAAATAGTATATGTTTTCAAATAGTTGATGGGCTATCATGGGGAAGAAAAATTATAATTATTTTACATAACAAGAAGGATAGAATTAAAACCAATGAACTTGTCAAAGTAAAGAACAATGTAGGCAGAAGTTTCTACCATTTTCACACTCTAATTTTTCTTCCAAACACAGGTGCTCTAGAAGTACCATAACTGTAGAGGTTTATTTTTACCATTCCCCTCCCTCAATGACTTTTTCTAAAACTGTTGTTGTATGCTTTGGGGATATATAAATATGTATATGAATTTTATATATATATATATATATATATATATATATATATATATATATATATATATATATATATATTACTTGTAAGTATGTTCAATAAATATTATCTTATTATTCCCTTTCATCCTGTAGACTACTGTATTCTACATGACACAATGTTGGCCAGTTATAAAAGCCTAGTTTTACTTTTCCCTAGTACAGTAGTTCTCATTCAGGGGAAATCCCCCCTCCCCCAGGGGGATATTTGACAATGCTTGGGGATATTGTTGATTGTCACAGTGCAGGGGCCAAGATGCTACTGGCATCTAATGGGTAGAATCAAGAGATGTTTCAATGCACAGACCAGCCCCCCATAACAAGGAATTATCCCATCAAAATGTCAGTGGTGCTGAGGTTAAGAGATACCACCGTAGTAGATGACTCCCACCCTACTTTGCCTGTGGGATACTTATTCTCAGGAAACTACTTCTTACTTTCTAACCAGATGTGAGTCAACATCTCTGTGACTCTTTTCTCCCTAGTGTTATGAAAGCTGAAGCAGCAGCAGCTGGGGGCCAGTGCTTCCTTTTGGAACATTGGCATTTTGTGTGTGTTTCTTCATAAAAGAACCAAATAACCTTAGGTAGGTTATGAGCTCTGGGCATTTGCGGGACAATTGGTGGATTATGTAGGTAAGCATGGCATAGACTGATGACAGGCAATTACTATAAATCATGCTTAGTCTGACTTCCAGCCACATGCAACCGATTGTAAGAAATGTGAGGAAACTAGCCCTGGTCCATCCATTTTAGAAAATGAGTATTGTGCCCAAAGCCAGGTTTGCACATTTTCTGAATGAGCTAAGTGGAATGTTTCCCATATAGCCAAGTGAAAAGAATTGAGAAGAATGAAAGTTTTGTTCCTTCAAGGGCATTTTTAAACAATGTTTTATTTGAGGTGCAAATAACATATATTTTAAATAGTAACTGCTGTAAAAGAGCATGTTTTAGTTTCTAGGGAATTTTAGAAATACAAAAACTCTAGGAAATACAAAACCATGGTAGTACAACAAACAATCTGAATTCAGTTTTCCATGAGTCACTAGCTATAGATATTGTTTTTTTTGTTTAAGAATAAGAATTAGATAAAGGCTTATATATGAAGATTCATGCCAAAATACACATTCTCAAACTTGGTCATTCAAAATAGCCCAAATGATATTCTAATTGACCACAGAGAGAAAAATAGTTTTTTTTTTTTAAATCATACTAAGTGAACTAAGTTGGACAGAGAAAGACAAATATCATATGATACCACTTATCTGTGGAATCTAAAAAAAAGATGCAAATCAACTTATTTAAAAAACAGAAACAGACTCACAGACTTCAAAAACAAACTTATGGTTACCAAAGGGGATAGGTGAGGGGGGAAGGATCAATTAGGAGTTTGGGATTAACATATACACACTACTATATATAAAATAGATAATCAACAAGGACCTTCTGTATAGCACAGGGAACTCTACTCAATATTCTGTAATAACCTGTATGGGAATAGAATCTGAAAAAATGGATATATGTATATGTATAACAGAATCACTTTGCTGTACACCTGAAATTAACACAATATTGTAAATCAACTATACTCCAATATAAAATAAAAATTAAATTTTAAAAAGTTCTTTTTAAAAATTTTATTTCTTTTTTTCAACCACAATTTCCTAACTTAGAAAGGAAATCACCAATATCACAATAGCTAGAAATATGGTCAAAACCAAAAAGGAGCCACAATGCACAATATCTGAGAGATTAGAAGAATGAGAGAGAGAGAGGGAAGTTCACAAGCATTGTTGTTAAGAGCAGGTAAGATTAGGGGAGGACACTCTATGAAATTCTTCTTACATTTTCATGAAGTTATTATTCATTTTTAGATATATACAGTGTACTTGCCCTGGGTCCCATCCTGCCAAACCAGAAGGATTCCTGAGGTTCTTGTTTATTTCTGCTGTTCCAAGTCATTATCTTCCACCTCCTAAAAGACTCAACACCACAGCTTTCAAGTCAGGGCCAAAGACACTCCATCTTTAGAAGCAAGTGTACAATTTGAAAAATGATTGCACTTTGATGTGCTTTGTTTTTCTCACACAGAAATGATTTTCAATCATAAGAGTCAGTCTTGGCTCAAGGCAAAATGTGATACGCTATGACTGGTATGTTAACACACACAAGCCATCAAAACTGAGGACCATCTCTGAAGTAAGTGAGAAACGAATATCGTATATTAACGCATATATGTGGAATCTAGAAAAATGGTACAGATGAACCAGTTTGCAAGGCAGGAATAGAGACACATATGTAGAGAACAAACGTATGGACACGAAGGGGGGAAGTGGGCGGGGTGTGGGATGAATTGGGAGATTGGGATTGACATATATACAATAATATGTATAAAATAAATAATTAATAAGAACCTGCTGTATAAAAAATAAATTAATTTAATTTAATTTAAAAAAATTTAATTAAAAAAATAAAAATGTGTTACCTTGGTTCTGACCCCCTGTGCACGTGACAGAGATCGGAGAGTGAATAATTCCTTTTTGTCCGTTCAAAGCTAAATTCTGGAGGCAGCATGTTTTTCCTGGATGTCTAACTAAATCTTCTTGGCTAAATTTACTAGGTCAGAGCTACAAACCTCCAAAACACTGTTACATTTAGTAACACCATGGGTTGTCATTTGTGGGGATTTCACACTTTGAAGAGTATTTACAGCTCAGTTCTTCACCCTAGAGGGCCTAACTCTGGAATCCAGCATATGATGGCTACTCATAGCATTCCAAATCCAACCAACTTTTCCAGCCACACGTCCAACTATCATATCTGATCATACACACTTATAATTCTGCCACAAAACCTGCCTTTTTTCTTGAATTTTCTTTGTGTGCCCAAGTCTCTGTCCTTTTGCCACGTTGTTCTTTCTGCCTGGTTGCTTTTCCATCATGCCTCCTAACAAAACCCTTTGCAGTTAAAATTCATATTTTTCATGAAGACTGTACAGATCTACTACACACACACACACACAAGTGCGCACACACACACACACACACACACACTCCCAGTCAAAATCATTTACCATGTCTTCTAAATGCCCACATTATGGGTCCCTATATTATTATACTCTTCTATTTTTGCTTCTTTCCCTACCTCACTGATTTTACAACCCCACATTGAATTATAAGTCCTTTGAAGGCAAAACCCATGTTTTCAAATCCTTATATTTGTAATCACTGCCAGCTTATTGTCTGAATGATTGCATGAGTGTATATTTGAATATTAGTTTGGGCAAACACTATAGACATTCATTTATAAAACTAAATCTAAATTTTTAAATGCAATGGCTTTATATAGATTGTCGAGCTTTGTTCTCATGGGTTTTTTGCATTCATTCTGATTTTTTTAAATGTAATACTAGATATTCTTTTTCTTGATTACCGAATATTTTATGACACCCCAACCCCTCCTTAAGTTTGGGGTTGCTGACATATTCTTCACTCACCTCATCAGAAACCTGGTTCTGAGATGGAATCTCCATGACATCTAAAATAACTGCTAAAAAGTTAGTAAAATATGTTTTTTGTTTTATTTATTGTCCTCAATGTTAATGAAATCCTGATATCAAATAATAATAATATAATGTACAGTTTAGAGAATTGAGAACTTTAAATCATATCATCCACCCTCTTCATCATATAGATGAAACACCTGAGGGCCAGGGAGTTTAGGAAAAAGTGGTCCAGGCTTACACTCTCACTTCTCTTTCTGGTGGTAATGCCAGGTCTTCAGGTAGCTGTTGGGATCTGTGGATATAAGCAAAGTCCAATAGGCTTCCCTGTACACTGGACCCAGTTCAAAGTCCTTGTCCTTATTAGTAATGCTTTGTATCAGTCTGAACTCAACCAATCTTGGAATGACAATACATTCTAAAGTAAAAAAAGACAGAAATAATCGTCAATTAGAAGCAATTTTGGTTTATCTCATTTGCTGTTTGGCTCTCACAAGGATATGTATTTCCTTGGAGGATGTTACAATGTAAACATTACAGGAAAGTAACAACATTTCCAAGAAGGAAGGAGAAACACAATGATTCATTGCCTTATTGAAGATTTCTCTTCTACCAGAAAAGGAGACCAAGACTAAGTGAGAGGAAATTATTTGTGGAAAGACGTTCTTGCTCTAACTTGGTGGTTCTCAATCTCGGCTGCTACAGTCAGCTGGAAGCACTTTTTAAAAATACCAATGCTCAGGTCTAGCTCCACACCAATTAAATCAGAAGCTCTGGGACTGAGGTCCAGGTATTGGTATTTTTAAAAAATCTCCTCAGGAGATTTATCATGCATCCAGGGAAGCAAAGTATTTCTGCACATCTTTGTGGCAGTGTTCTCAGCCCTAATTCTGTATCTTCTTATTATAGGCTGCATGCTTTGGTTAGTTTTGTTTTTAGATACTCATGTTTGACGCCTATCCATACATGATTTTGGCAATGAAGAGGACAACCAGCACCAGCCCTTTCCATAAACCATTTGAATTTCTGGAGTTTGTCTCTCTGAACCTAAAAGCCAAGAGAAAGAACAGCATGCCTTGCTCATCTTGTGGCACATGGCAGGGATTTATCTGGTGGGCACCTGGTGAGTTTGCATCTTCTTCAGCCCTAAGAGTAGGTTGCTATGACAATGTGAGAATCAGATGCAGTTCACAACACTTCTCCAATCTTCAGGGTGCTCCACTTACCATCTCTGCCTGCGTCTAGCTTCCTCTACTTCCTGGTCTCTTGTGTGCTGAGACTAGTAATCTCTGAATGAATGTCAAGAGAGAAACAGATGCATATAGAAGAAGTGAGAAAAGAATTGGGCTCTGGATTTAATTAGTTTGGATCTGAGTACACTTACAACTCAGAAGTTAATGCACCTACTTGCTCTGGTGGCTTCTTTCTTGTCCGAGTTCAGAGATTGGAACCTAGCATACATAGCCTAAGACCAAGCTTTTCAAATCCACCACACCACAGATGCAATTAGAGAAAATTCTGCCCTTGTTCTCTTCTTGTGTTTAATTTATAGTGCTACTGCCACTCTGGGTATCATTCTGGGCATTTTCAAGGGAAGTTAAGATGAGGTATATTATTAAACATGTCTAGAGTGCTAACCCTAAAATCCTATTAACTTTGATAATCAGAAAAAAATAGAATACAACTAGAATTCTGGTGTCTGCCTTCCATTCTGTACCATTAGATTTAATTTATGATATCTACTTAGTTGCATGCTAGAGGCTCCCATCTCATATCCCTGCCCCCTTCTCTATGCCTTATGCCAGATCACAGGATCTGAAGCATCTCTTGCATCTTGTCACTGATGAACCTTAGGCTCTGTTCTTTCAACAACACTGGATCCAAACGCTCAACCTACAGATCTCAGCAAGTTTCCAACATCCCTGAGCTCTAGTTTCCCTTTTTTGCCCAATGGAAAACTTGACATTCCTATATAATATATAGCACAGAGGAATAGTTTTGTAAACTTTTGGTCTTTCTTCATTTCTCCTTTCTAGCTTACCCAATTTCTCTTCATGGAGCTATATACTTAAAACTGTCTATGTCTACAAAGTGCCAATTATCCAAATAAAACTTAGTCCTGGCATTCCAGATCATGTATAAGTCTAATTTTCACATGTCTTCTCCCTCTTTTCCTTTGTCCTGCAACATAAGTCCACCTCACTCATCTAAAATGATTTGGCCCACTACCCATATCCTTGCATTCAAAGATACCATCCTCTCTGTCTGGAAGGACTCTACCTCATCCTTTTGTTATTGAAATTGTACCCTTTCCCTAAGGGCCAAGTTAATTGCCACTTCCTCCAGGAAACTGGAAGGACCTCACTCCAAAGACATTCTTCCAAATTTAGAGACTGAAATTTATCCCTTGCCTTTTAAAATCAAAAGTCAAATAAACCAAGAACACACAAAGAACTTATTTAAATTCACAGTGGAGTCAACAAATGGAAGCAAATAAATCTGTCCCCCTAAAAGAAAACATTCTAAAATATGTTTTTAATAAAAATTCTGATTCTCCATTTATACATTTTTTCCTTCTAATTGTAAAAAGTCAGATAAGCTAAATGCCATTTGTTTCATTTTAACTTAACTTTTTCTCACTCTAAAAGAAAGGCATGTGTTTACATTAATTCTCTATGTAGATGAAATTCTTAGATCCTTAAGGGGTCGGGTATACATCCTGTTTGCAAACTAAGATTTCTTTATGAATCAAGAATAAAATGTGCATACACAGGCCTGAAACAGAAACCTCACTTTGGGGAACTACTATTAGTTCCAATCTTTATAATCGGCATCTCTGAAACGCTCCACTTTACAAAGTACAAAGCCTGTTTTCATAGTTCTCTCATAAGCTGTTTTCCTAATGCACTCCAATCAGTTTGATGTCAGTGAGTTTCTGTTGTGTTTATTATATTTTGTCTTCTTTCCACCCAGGCTCCCACCCTCAAATCCCACATTGTGAGCAAGCCTTTGAATAACGAAAAGTTTATTAGCAAATTTTCCAGCAAATAGAATTTTTTGGAACTTTTCCCACCTTTAGTTGATGGGCTTACACTGAAATAAACCAGTCATGTTTGTGTTAAACTTCTAATGGAACTTCACTTCCAGTCACATTTCATGAACAGCAAACTGAATATACCAACAAAATCAACTCATGAGTAAAAATAAAGAGAGACAGAGACACACTGAGTAAAATAGAAAGAATATGAGAAGGAAAAGTTGGGAAAGAATGATTGCTTAACTCCTGTGACCTTTGGTGACAAAAAATTTAAAAATATAGTTTTCCCTAAATTGAATGTGAATATGTGTGTATCTGAGAGAATTAAAGACTTTAGAAATTAAAGCCATATTTATGTCCATGTAAATCATTCCATAAAATTGGTGTCCTCAAATGACACCAACACATTGATAAATCTATTGTTAATGTAAGTGTTAAAAGTCACAAAATGAACATGAGATTACAATGAACTGAATTCGAGTACTAACTAGACATATCCAGGCAAATTAAGAAGTACACAACGATAAAGCTTTACTCAAAACATCAAACAAAATGGGGTCTAGACTTCCTTTCTTCCACAAAGTCCCCAGGCCCCAATTATGCTCATATTTTTAGTTTTTTTTTCCCACACCATGCCCTTTCATTTTTTTTAATTTAATGTCTCTGCATCTTTCTTATTACCTTTTCAAAAAGTATGAAAGTACTGTCAACTACAAATTGAAACTTGCCATCTATCTCTACACGGATTAAATCATGTGCTATTGCAGCTCCTGACCTTCAACACTCCCTGAAAGGAGTTCAGTTGGAGAGCGGAAATGAGGCACTCTGCGCTCTGGGAAAAACTGGCAGAACAGGTTTTCAGATAGTTAGATATTTTCAGGAGAAGATTTTATCAACCCAATTCTTGTATCTCCTCATATTTAGAAAAGCACTAACATCCTTCAAGGTGATGTCCACTCCTCTTGACTAGCAGAAACCTTCCACAAAAAAATGTGCTCAATTACATATACTCCCCCTTCACCGAAATCACATATATACTGACCTTTCCCCCTACCTCTTTGGAGCAGTTTCTCAGAGCTATCTGAGATGCTGTCTCCTGGGCTAGAGTCCTCATTTTGCCCCAAATAAAACCTAACTCGCAACTCTCACGTTGTGCATTTTTTTATCAGTTGACAGTATTACTCTGAACTAAGGAAAGTAACTTAGTACTAATAGGAAAATTAGAAGGAAAAAAAGCAGCCAGACAGAAAAATAATGACTTCCAAGTAAAAATGCCTTGAAAATGGTCACATCTCCATACTTTAAACCACAATTTCACATCTTGACTCAACTTATAATCATTTATTGTTAACTTCCCTGAATGTTGACCAAAGATGTAAGAAGACTTGAGAAGATGATCAGAATATTACATCCTGATCCTAGATAATGCTAATGCCTACCATGTTCTAAGTACCTCAAGATACTTCTAAAACCGCAAGTTACTAGATAAATGATAATTCTTTACACATAAAATATACCGTGTATATTTTGTAAATGCTTTCAAATACTGCATCATATTTTGTCCTACTGACCCAAGATGGGTGTTGATTCAATGCTTGCTTAATTGAATAAAAATATATTGAAATCACACAAGAATCTATGATGTGTACTCTGGGCCTAGGAAATGAGAAGTCAAACTAAATATTATGTTGGAGACAGTGGTTGGATTGCATGCAGTCAAATCAGGGCTAAGGACCAAGCTTGTTGGAAGAGTTGACATACCAGGACAGCTGGAGTTAGCTTATTTACCTGCGGAAGAAAACACATACACAGAGAGGTGACCAGAAGCTGATGATGCCAAAACTAATTAGAAAATTTGTGGTCAACTGCCCTGTTTTACTTTTATAGGAAGAGATCAATAATTCATGACTAGAAGTAAAATGACCTGCCAGTGCTGTTAACAACATCCTTTCACTTATTGATTCAAAGGGATCAGGTCCTTATTCATGTCCTCACAACACTTCACATTTCCATGTCACTTCAGCATACTCTTCCATGGCAAGCATGATACCATGTCCAACCTCACTATTGGCTTCCTCTCCACCACAGACACTGACCAAAATTAACACTGCTTTGAGTTTCAGGGACTCACCAAGTACATAGGACTTTGGGTCCTCACTAGGAAACCTGGAATTTCCCAGCCACAAAGCCCTGTGTTGTCTTTGTGATGTGCTGGTCTGATTTGGAGCAAGAACAGATAGGACATAAGGAGTGAAAGCAGATAAAGAAATTAAAGTGAGACTGTGACAAATGTTAGAAGCATTGATTACACATCACTTTGAACCACAAGGGAACTCTTTAAAGTTTTGTTTGGGGACAGAACACTATTTAAAGCTTCCAAAGAGTAACACTGAAACTCATCTTTACACATTATATGCCAGGAAACTCATCTTTATACATTATATGCCAGGAGGCACTAATGCTTAGTTGTTCCTTTTGTGTTATTTACCTGCATGGCAAAATATTCATGACCAGAGGAAAGAAGTTTAGATGCAATACAGGATTATTTTGCTGATGTTCTCATTTTTTCTTGCCTTTTTATTTGTGTTGGAATCTGACTCAAGAATATTATTCTAGTATATAAAATAAGATAGAGGCATGAAAAACTTCCAGCAGTACTAACTTATTCTAGAGAACATGAATTTTACTCTTAAAACTATAAATGAAAAACTGAAACAAACAAAACACATTTAGCTGTTTTGAGGCTGCTTTTGGAAATTTGTTTGCTAAAAAGTTTTATTCTCCTTTATTTATCCTCAAAATTGAGACCATACTGTGATTCTGACAGTCAGAGCTATCTAATGGTTCCCTAAATAAAAGCTTCTGTTACTAATTCCACTTAAGACCAGGATATATGAGGAGCCTGTGGATTTTGGAAATATACTACCTCAAATTATTGTTTCAACACAGGTTTAAATTTCAAAATAGAGATTAAAATTTGAACAAAGGACTGCCACTTCTGCCTGTGACACAGTCACAAGAACTGAAGTTGCCTTCTCATTATAAACAATGATAAAAACTGACAAAATATGCAAAACTACTGTTTTTAGGCATTGGACAACTGGCAGTCCAGGACTGTGTTACCTGAGAGAAAAGAAAAAAATGAGGTGAACTATATGATCACTGCAACTTTCTTCCTGAAAGCATTTTCTAAATTTCAAAGCAGGGAAAAGGAGTCCAAGCAAAGCATGGCAGTCCTGCTGAATTGTTGGGGCAGAGACTAAAGTTCGAAGAGGCTGAGAAAGCTGGATATGCAGGGCAGAGTACAAAAGATGAGAAAGCTCCCAAAGAAATAGCTCCAGGAATCTGCATGGGCCTCTTGATATTTTGGCTGAATACTAAGCAATATGTGAAGGGTAAAACTAAGAAATGCATAGGGTAAAATGCCTATGAAACTGGGCAAAAATAATAAACTACAAGGAAGCTGTAAACTGAATAAATCAAAAGCTCACTCAGGACTGAGGGACTATTTTGTATCAACTACCCAAATGGAAGAAACCTTGTTGAACCCCTGAGTCATTCAATAGAGACCCCAGAAGAGTCTTCATTGCAGGGCTACTCTGTGTCACTCTAAAAAAAGCTGAAAGGTAAGTTCAAAATAATCCATAAGCAACTAAATTTCCTGCTAAAATATACTTCAATATTCTTTAAATGAAGACAGAAAATTCCATATACTTATCAGCATAATATTTACAATGTCTATAATCATATAAAAAAGTTACTGAACATGAAAAGAAGCAGGGAAATGTAACTCATAGTCAGGAGGACTATTGTTTATTAATTAACTGAGAAATGACAGAGATGATGCAGACAAATCATTAGCAGACAAATACATTAAAACAAGGTTATAAATATTCTTAAGGATTTAAATGAAAACAAGAACCTAATAAGAAGAGAAATGACAGATTTAAAAAAAAACAAATGTAATTTATAGGGCTCACAAACATAATACCTGAGAGTAAAATTTAACAGTAAGGACTTAATAGCAGATTAGAGACAAGGCAAAAAGGATTAATAAACTTGAAGACATAACAATAGAAATGGAAACTGAAGTAATGAGGGGAAAAATTGTTTGAGAATTAAATAAACAGAACCTCAGTTACCTGCAGAACAATTGGACTTCCAGAAAAAGAGGAGGAAAAGGAATATTAAAAGAAAAAAAAAAAAAGAATGGCCAAAATTTCTTCAAAATGTCTTTAAAACCACTTTATAGAGGTAAGATTGACCAACAAAAAACAATAAATATTTAATGTATACAACCTGATGAGTTTGGAGATAAGTATATACCCATGAAATTGTCACCACAATCTATGCCATAAACATACCTATCACCCTCAAAAGGTTCCTCTTTATTTATTCTTATTATTTTTGTGATAAGAACACAAAATAAGATTTACCATCTTAGCAAATTTTTAAATATACAATACTGTATTATTAACTTCAGGCACTATATTGTACAGCAGATTTCTAGGACTTACCTTGCGTAACTGAAACTTTGCACTCTTTGGCTAATACCTTTATAAATCCACAGACCTAGGAAATTCAAAAAACTGGATAAAGACAAAGCAAACCAAAAGAAAGCATGTCTTAATCACATTATTGAAAACCAGTGAAAAAGAGAAGCATCCAAAAAAATATATTGTTTGGCTCAAACGTCTTCACTGGTGAATTCTACTGAACATTGAAGGAAGAAAATAATAATCTTACATAAACCCAGAAATCACAGGAGGAGAGGACAATTCCCAACTTATTTATGGCACCAGTTTTGCTCAGATTCCCAAAACACAGATATTATAAGAAAACTACCAATGTTCTTTATAAATATAAACACAAAAATCCATGCCAAAGATTAGCAAATTTAATAAATCAATTAAAAATTAACACAGAATGACCAATTGGGATTTATCACAAGAATGCAAGTTTGGTTAATAATTCAGTAGACACAGATGTAGAGAACAAACGTATGGACACCAAGGGGGAAACTGGTGCAGGGAGGTGCTGGTGTGATAAATTGGGAGGTTGGGATTGACATCTATACACTAATATGTATTAAATGGATAACTAATAAGAACCTGCTGTATAAAAAAATAATTGAGATATTACCAATCTTCATCCTCAATTTAAAATAACTAAATTACCCTGTGGAAAGACAGTTTGTCAGACTCAATAAAAAACAAAACCCAGATATATACCTATATAAGAGATATACATAAAATATAAGCACATAAAATAAAGGGAAAGAAAAAGATACACTAACTTTTTTTGTTAACCAGAAGAATGCTGATATAACTACATCAATATCAGACAAAGCAGACTTTATGGTAAACAAAGCATTGGCAAGGATGTGGAGAAAAGGGATCTCTTGTGCACTGTTGCTGGGAATGTAAATTGGTGCAGCTACTACGGAAACAGTTCCTCAAAAAATTAAAATAGAATTCCCATATGATCCAGAAATTCCACTTCTGGGTATTTATCCAAAGAAAAAAACATAAATGAGAAGATATATGCACACCCCCCACAAAAAAAAAATAATAATTCAGTAGCAATCAAGGTTATTCACCATACTAACAGAAAAAGGGGAAAAACAATATATTATTTCAATAAACAAGCAAAAAAAAAAAAGCATTTGACAATATTCAACACCTATTCATGATAAATGCGAATAAAACGAAACTGTCTTTACTTGAAGACAATATGATAGCACACATTAAAAAAGAACAATCTACCAAAAGAATCTACCTAGAACATCTTGATAAGTTTACAATAATGTAAGGTGACAGGGTACAGTATTAAAGATCAATATTTAAAAACTAGTATTATAAAATCAATTATAATTTTATATACTAGTGACAAACAATGGAATAATAAAATGTTTAAGTACCATTTCCAGTAGCATAAAAACATAAAATACTTAGGTATGAGTATAAATATAGGCATGTAAGATTTCTATACTGAAAATTATAAAACATTATTGAAAGAAATTAAGAGAAATAAATGGAGAGATATACCATGCTCATGGATTAGAAGATAAATTAAAATATCAGTTCTCCCAAATCAATCTATTGATAATTGCAATCAAAATTTCAACAAGGATCTTTTTTAAATAAAAATTAACAAACTGATTCAAAATCTAGTTGAAATTTCAAAGGATCATAATAGCCAACAAAAATTGTTTGAAAAGAACAAAGCTGGAGAAATTGTACTGAGTTCAAGACTTACTACAAAGCTTCGGTAATCAGACAGGGTGGTGTTTTCAAGTGTATAAACATGTTGCTCAATGAAATATAATAGAAATCTTAAAAATATATCCACACATATACAGTCATTTGATTTTCAATATGTGCTAAGGAAATACAATGTGGAAAGGAATTTTTCAACTAATGATGGTGGAAAAACTGAATATATATATATGGGAAAAAATGAACTTCAACACTTATTTTATTATTTTTTTCCAAAACGTGTTAATAGTTTTATTTCTAGGTAGTTGGATAATGAATGACTTTAGTTTTCATGATTCTGTCTTTCTCGATATTCCAAATTCTTTTCAATGAACACGTTTTATTTAGTCAGAAATAAATAATGCATTTTATTATATTTTAGATTTTTTTTTTTTTTTTGGTGGTACACGGGCCTCTCACTGTTGTGGCCTCTCCCATTGCGGAGCACAGTCTCCAGACGTGCAGGCTCATCAGCTATGGCTCATGGGCCTAGCCACTCCGTGGCATGTCGGGTCTTCCCAGACCGGGTCACTAACCCATGTCCCCTGCATCGGCAGGCGGACTCTCAACCACTGCACCACCAGGGAAGCCCGATGGTTTTTTAATTAATTTTCATTGCAGGAAAAAAACCCACTTATTTCATACCATATAGACAATTTTCTCAAAATGGATCATAAACTTAAAGCTAATGCTATAAATCTTCCAAAAGAAAACATAGGGAAAAAAATCTTTGAGAACTTGATGAAGACAAGGATATTTTAAAATATAAACAAATTGTTCATACCAGTACAATGGAATACGACTCAGCAATAGAAAGGAAGGAGCTGCATGATACATGCAATAACATGGTTGAATGTCCAAAATACTCCTAAGGTTCAGAAGGCACATACCATACTGGTGGCTGGTGCATGACCCATGGGCACATGACCAAGGCTTGTCCAATCAGAAAAATCCACCACTCTTCAATTTTGGGGCTTGTGAGATGCAGAAACAGAGATGACAGGAAATCTGCTCCATTGCCAGCTGCAGCTACATCCATTTTCCAGGGCACCAGTAACAGTGGTGCCTACAGTGGCATCCAGGAATCAGAGCTAGAAGTGGAGGCTGTATAATCTGAGAAACCAAACTGTACAGTGGTGGTGGTAGCAGTGACCTCTCTGGACAGGATCTGTGGCTTTATCGTTGTCTGTGCAGTTCTGGCTAGCTTCCGGATTCCTTTGTTCATGACAATTTCCTGAGCCTCATTCTCAGCCACTCTGGCAATTCTGTGAGTTACCCAACATCCATTCAATATTCTTTTCTTGAAATGGTTTCTTCGAGTTTTTGCTTTCCAAAGGGCAATTTTTTAAAAAATTTACTTGTTGAAAGTTTCTTAATGGCAGATCATCAATGAGGCTACTGCAGAAACCAAAACCATCATCCCTTACTGAAGAGCATTCTGAGTTTAAGCTGATTTTATTTAGGATTTTGGCCTCTCTGGAATGTTCCATGACTTCAACCTTATCTTGCCACTCAGTTTCCAGATGTGTTGCCCTATAGTAATTATGTTTTCACTTTTGCATGAATAGATGATGAACCCATGAGAAAAATTTAGAGAGTTCTAAGTAGCTTTGATATGTATATCAGAGTGAAAAATCGGTATAAACTTCTCCAATTCCAAAAAGTGCCATTGGTATTATTCAGCCCAAATCAAGATGCAGTAACACAAGAAATGTGAATTCTAAAAATAAGGCAAGATTTTAAAACTTTCTTTTGGTGATTTATTTTACTTATTTTAATTCCTTCTCCACTCCTCCTACTACCCTTGGGGTGGGGGGAAAGAAGGAGAGAGAGAGAATTATACAAAGTCCACTTATTTCATACTGGAATAAAACTCTGTCTGACAAATTTTTTGTAGTTGGGAATCTATTCTTCTATTACAATATCAAGGACACCCACTATCCATGAAAAATTATTAGAACATATAATTGAGTAAAGTAAAAATTTTGTAGGCTTTTCTCAGGGAATAAAACTTTTGATTTTGGTAGAGAGTTCAAAATGGCTTCGGGTCCAGTAACTTCCATTTCAAACCTCTCCTGAAATAATCCCCCAATGCACAAAGAGTCACACAATTTTATTGCCAATGGTAGTCTGAATTAATTTAGTTCAAGGTATTTGTCCAAGTTATCACATGTGTTTCATCACCTTCAATTAATGACAGCCTGAAAGGAGGGTAGACATGACTAAGAAAATGCTAAAGTAAATCCTTGTAAAAATTTGACCAAGAAGAATCACCAAGTTTTCATCACCAGCATAACATTCTACATCCCACATCAGAAGGGATCTTGATTGCCATATATGGGGCAATAACTCAATATTCACCTCAATCACACCCTCTTTCCCAGATTGTAATAAGGACTCACAAGAGAAATGAGGGTCTATCTTGGATTCCATTTGATCTCCACCCACCTGCTCATCTCATCCATACTATAAAGTAGAGGACTATGCTATACAAAAAAGCTAGCACAAAGTGGTTTCTGCCGTAACTGTACTCCACATGAAATGGATTGGAATAGCAGCATTATAAAAATCAACCAAAGTTTTCCTCTTAGATAGCCTGGTAGTATCAAGACATACACAAACACTTCTAACTCTCTCCAGAACCATCGAATGAAAATCCAACTGATAAAGTGAAATTTCAAGATTTTTCTGCATCAACTAGTATATATGGTTATAGCTCTACAGAAAACCACTTGTTTGCAAATTGTGGGTGGTAGCTGATTCTATAGTTGAGAGCTGATATTCAAATCCAGGCTGTCTTGGGAGTTTGAGATTGACATGTACACACTGCTATATTTAAAGTAGATAACCAATGAGGACCTACTGTATAGCACAGAGAAATCTATTCAGTACCCTGTAATAACCTAAATGGGAAAAGAATTTGAAAAAGAATAAATGCATGTATATGTATAACTGAATCACTTTGTTGTACACCTGAAACTAACACAACATTGTTAATCAACTATATGCCAATATAAAATATTTTTTAAACTTAAAACAAAATAAAACAAACAAAAAAAATTAAAAACAAACAAACAAACAAAAAAGTCCAGGTAGTCTGGCTCACATCCTTGACCACAACCTTGACAACAATAGTAACAGATACAGTCGGCCCTCAGTATCCCCGGATTCAGAACCATGGATATGGTGAGCTGACTGTAGTACACCATTTTATAAAAAGGATCCAAGCATCCTCGGACATTTGTATCCACAAGGATCCTGGAACCAATCCCCCACGGACACCTAGGAAGGACTGTATTCATTTTTGGAATGAGTTTAAGAGGTTGTCTAGTCCAACTCACAAATTGATGTTTAATGTGTTTAATAGCACCCTTGTCAGTGTGTTAATTCTCCTAGCAGTAAGGATAGAAAAACATTTCAGAAACAGAGGAATATGTCAGGTCTTTTTTCTGTGTGACAAATTAAAATAGTTTAAATTTACTCCTTAGGCAGCCCTGCTATGTGATTTCCAAAGTTTGAAGAATTACACTTTCTCGTCTGCACTTCCATAATCATCTTTTCTACCAAGAGATTGAAAAAACAAAAATCACACCCACAAGAAGTAAAATAATAAAAGTAAATAAATGAACTATAATTCATTACTTTCTAGGACATCTTGCTAGTTTGGAAAAAGAAAAGAAAAACTGAAAAGTTCTAGAGAAAATTATAATATCAACTGTACAGATTTATTAAGCCAGATATAACATGTCTAATATAATAACCACATTTCTCATAGAAAATGCTAGTTGGATTTTCATAAAGTACTTTTTACCCATCATGTCTAATGTTTCATCTTTATTTTACCCTACAAAGGAATATGGGCTGTCTCAAAATTGAGCTTATCTTTGCAGAAAAAGAGAAATTCTTATAATCTTTAAAAAAATTATTTGAAATGAAATAAAATAGAAACATCATCAATATTGTGATTTCAAATATACATCAACTTAAAACTCTTACAGAGTTTTCAGAATCAATCATAAAACCAGCCCCTTTAACTTATTTTCTCAAAAAGGATAGTGTAGGGAATCATCACAGTGATCTCTAAGCAAAAGTTCTTCCCACATTTACATAAACATCCTTCAGGGTGATTTGACTTTGCAGCACCAAGACTGTGTGGCATACCAAACAAAGCCATAGTTGGCACAGTTATCTCCTTAGCTCTGGAGTAAGATGAGAGATGGAAGAAATATCAACATCTACCAAGGCCAGTGGAAATAAATTTAAACTCTCTTCTACCACCAAACGAACAACCACAGCCACATCTTAAAAGCCACCATCAGGATGACTGATTCCACAGCCTGAAGTGGCTTCTTCCATACCTTAGTCCTGTAATTAGTGGCGGGTGTTTCCTCCAGACACTCAAGAGTTAGAGATTTGGTTTGAAGAAATTTGGTTGCTCTGAAGTTTATCCAAATAAGTTTATCCAAATAAGACTGATTTTTTTTTCTGTGTGTGTTCCTCCCTTTTCTCACATGTTTTTCTTTCCCACTCCGCCTCCCCCCACCTATTCAAATTTCTCCTGCAAGACCTATATAAAATTTCCCTCCAATTCTAGAATTTCCTATTTTGTCTCATTAGTTTAGTGCTTATTTCCTACTATTTTTTAAATATCTGTTTCACTTTCTAGAAGCTAAATAATAGAGTAAACCCTTTGTCAAAGAGAGTAGATGAATTGAAAAAGATCTGAGTGCTTTTTAGCCAGAAAATGAATTTCTCATGCCCATACTTCACAAAGCTTCATTTTTGTTTTTAAGAATTTTTTTAAACAGAAAATATAAAAGCTCAAAACAGCTTGATTTGGACAGTTTTAATTATCTGTCTGGTGAGCAGCCTTTTTTTCTTCCTAAGAACACCATGATTTCTAAATGTTTGGGGAATTACCCCTTCCCTTGTTGTGGGACTGTAATTAGGGGCCCAACGTTCCCCTAGCTAAGCAGTGGAGGTGTTACTCAAGATTGCTGATAATTTAGCGCTCTTTGGAATTTGAATATTAAGCAGACAAAGGGACTGAAACTTGTGGCTTATCTCGTGGTTCTTGTTCAGTTCTCTTCATCTGTTTTCCTACCTGCTGACTTCCAAGCCTGTTTCTCCAGACTTTATGTCAAGCTGAGAACTTCCAGTAATTCACCACAATCATCTTTGGTTCATGTTAGTCAAAGTCACTTTCTATTGCATGCAAACAAAAATCCCAACTGATAGTTGAGATGTGTCACTCATTCTTTGATGAACAGCACCATATGCTGGATTTATTAAATTGTAATCAATTCAATGAAGGAAACTGATCAATCGTAATTGTGTGATCAACCCTGTTGTTGGTGCTGGAAAATTATAAGAAAAAAAAGAAAGACACTGACTTACTCTTATTGTGTTTATTCTATAGTTAGGATTAATCCACACACAACAATTACAATTCCCAGGAACACAAAGAACTCAGAGGGAATGCATTCACTATCCAAGCAATGACTTTTCTTGTCACCCATCAAGTTTCCGAAGCCTGAACCTGTCATTTATGCTCAACTTCTCCCTCTTCCTCACCACACATATCTAATTAGTCACACTTCATTCACTGAGAAAATATTTCCTAGCACACCATGTTGATTGTGTTTACTCTATATCTCCTTTCCATCGCCAAAGCCTCTCCTTTAGTTCAGACCCTCACACTGCAGCAACTTACTAACTGGCCCCTCTGCCTCTGACTTTGCTTTTGTGGTTCATTCTCCCCTAAGAAGACAATTATTTCCTAAAGTGCAAATGTGATCATATTGCTCCCCTTCTGAAACTTTCCATCATGCTTGGGAGAGGTCCAAAGTTCTCAGCATGGTATTCACAGCCCTTCAAGGCACTTGAAAACTTTTCTGGAAAAAAGTGAGCTGTAACTAAACAAACAATTGAAAAGGTGAGGCCTATCATGATCTGGCTCTTGCTTATCTCTCCAGATTCATCTCTCACCACCCTGTGCTACAAGCATATTGGGCTCCTTACAGGTCCTTCCAGCACTATCATCTCATCTCCTGGCCCTGGCATCAGCTGCTTCTCTGCCTGAAATGCCCTTCCTGTTCCCTGCCCTCATTTTACCTGACAAACTCTAACACTCCCACACTCCTGCTAAGGGGAGCTTATCCTATTTTGCATTAGCACCATAGTCACTCTGTGAACCCCTCCTGCACAAAATCTATCACTCTATAATATCATTTTCTATTCTTCTGTATGCCACCCCTCTAGAAGGCAGGTTATTCTCCTTGAGTTTGAAACTCTATCTGATTCATCTTTGTCTTCTCTCCGCTTAGGAGAACACCAAACACATGAAAACATTTAATAAATGTTTTATTGACTGACTGAAAACACATAAAATATTTTCAGAAATAATGCATACAGCATCTGTTACATAGACCCAAATAACAGAGAAGATTTAGATGGAATATATTTTAAGGCATTCTATTTGTAAACACAGGAACCTTCTTTCTACTGAGACGTTGTAGAGTTTCAGGACTCTCTAAAGATGCCAGGCCTGAATTATAACAAATGTATTTCAATGACAAACAGATAAAACTTTCTAGATTTATGTAAAGTTTCTCTTGATTCAATCAATTTGTAAAGTTTCATAGAAACAATGAAAAAAACAACAGATGTCCACAAAGCTCTGTATTTTGTGGGACAACACTTCATATATTAATACATCAAACACACTTGGAATATAAGCCAGTCCAATAGAATTGGTTTTATAGAAGAAGAGGCTGAAGATTAGAGAGTCAAAGAAGAAATATAAAACATTTTTGACAATATTCTCTGAGTAAATGAATTCAGACAAAAATAATGGAAAGTTGTACAAGAAATGGGAGGATGATAAGACTATTATGGCAGATATTCTCCTAGAATGGAATCAAATGGAATAAAAGTTGCAAACACTTACACAAGGTTTCATAGGTATCTGTAACGAAAAAAGGCAACATGCATATGGTAAAGCACAAGATATGCTGGTCACAAAAGACACAATACGATCCTTTAAGAACTTGTCTTCCTTCTTCTACCATGAACAGTCCTCAGTCATCAACCCTTTGCCTATTAATCTCTACATAGTAACGCTCAGTAAGATGATTTTTCCTTTCTATAATTACAATCTTAGGGCATTAATCACCACCACTCAGCATTAATCCCAAATCTGTAACTCCTGTTCTCACTTCTAATTAAATTTTAGTGGGTTTTTTTAATATATACTACTGTCCACTGTGCCTGCCATGATCTCAAACAAAATTTATTCAGAGTGAATCACTCATCTTCCACCTAATATTAGTTCTTCTTTTCATCATGTCTTTCTGCAGAGATGAATGCTGATCTTCCAATATCATGTCATTAGCTTTTTTTAATATTTTACATCTGGTCCTTCTCTGTCTCTCCCTCTCTCCTATCACTGAACGTTCCAGGAAATCAATTAGTGTAGCTATAAAATACCAATCAAAATACAAAACTTTTTCTGATACTAGCTAAGTAGGTGCAATATCATCTTACTGAGATGTTGTATCACTGCCAACATCATCTTCCTGACCTATTGCCTACTGCTTTCAACTTTCCACTTCCACCCTCCATCTTCCTCAAAGACATCATGTGGATTCTCAGATTGTTTTCTGACTCTAGATCCATCATACCTATAAATTCATCTTGTATAAATATAACTGGAACTTCTTGTTACACCCAAGCCAGTTTTGCCATACCACACCTTTTCTCAGAGTCCCCAGCTCAATATGACTTCAGGAATTTCTCAACTTTTCCCAAAGTCTACCTGCCTTCTAAAAACTTTCTATCACCTCACATTTATGAAGGTTTACACAATTTCACCATTAAAGAAAGGATTCCATTGAATCCTTTCTGCTAAAATAATAATATCTCCAGTGGGCTTCCCTGGTGGCGCAGTACCTAAGAATCTGCCTGCCAATGCAGGGGACACGGATTCGAGCCCTGGTCCGGGAAGATCCCACATGCCACAGAGCAACTCAGCCCATGCGCTCTATCTGCTTCCACTCTAGACCTCGGTTTCCCCTTCCTTCCCTCACTCAGGGCACTAATAACATGGAGCTACCCTTGCCCACTCCCACCCTTCTGCTCCTCCCCACCTCCCAAGGTTCTGGTTCCATCTTTCCTCTGTCTACAACTATCTCTGGACAGTTGTGTTGTTTTTGTTCAATGTTTCATTCTTAGACATCCGTCATTTCTGCTGCTACCAGTGCCAAATATACATCCTCATGACCTCCTCCAAGATGTTCTTAGGGGAAGGGGCCTGAGGCAAAGCAGGCTGAGTTACTGACTACCCCAGTCCCAGGGGAGGTGGAGCCCTGCCCCTAGGATGCTGCAGCAGAGTAAGGAGGGTGGCCTGTGTTGACTGTCCAGTGTAGGGGCCACCTTTTCCCCTGTACTGTCAGGGAGGAGGTAGCCATTATTTGTCCCAGCCTGGGGCGCCCCCTCTGGTTTCCTATTTGCAGTTACTTGAGTAAAAAATTATCCTTTTCTGGGAAAAAGAAAAAACAAAACTACTGAGCCCGCGCTCTAGGGCCCACAAGCCACAACTACTGAAGCCTACACACCTAGAGCCTGTGCTCCGCAACAAGAGAAGCCACTGCAATGAGAAGCCCACGCACCGCAACGAAGAGTAGCCCCTGCTCATCGCAACTAGAGAAAAACCCACGTGCAGCAACAGAGACCCAACGCAGCCAAAAATAAAATAAAATAAAATTTAAAAAATAAAATAAAATAATATTACCTCCAGTGAAACTTACAAACTAACTTGGATTGTTTTTATATATAAAGGCTCTTGATAATTATTGATCAAAATTGGCTAATTCAAGCTGTATTAATAAACAATCCCTGAATTTCAGAGGCTTAACAGAAGTTTATTTCTCACTCCCATGTGGGTCATCAAGCAGCTCTACTGAACAAACTCTCAGTTGTCCCAGCAAACAGGAGCCCTAATATTTGGTACTGCATTATCCTCAGTTACTATGGCAGGCAAAGAGCGAAACTAGAAAATTGTGCAGAAGATTTTCATTGCCTCTGATTATAAGTGACTCAGTTCATTTCAGCTCCTATGGTTTTAACCTAACTGCAAGTGGGCCATAAAATGTAGAGGAGCAGCACAATACTTAGTGAGCTTTACTGTTTCTATCACAATAAATTTGTAATAATCATCTCAGCTTCACTGGTATAGAAAGAGAAATTCTCAACCCAAACATTGCAGTGTTTCACATTGAAACATTACTACCTATAGGAAAAAATTGAGAACTATGACTATCTCTCTGAGTAGACCCACTTATATCTCCTGCTGTCAGAGATCAGATGGAAAATAGCAAAGATAGAAACATGATCTTGTAATCTTAAGGCCAAGAGCCCAGGGCCACTAGGAGCTCCCTACTCAGCATGGATGAAAGGCTACCACTTACTGATGTAGAGCTAAGTTGACCAATAAAGATGACCTAGAATGGATCTGATGTGTTACAGCCAAATTACCTTGAGCCTCCAGAAGAACACAAAATGGGAGCTAGCAGTTGCCTTGTTTTGCTATTTCATTGATTCAAGTATCCATGTGTTCTCCTTAATTAGGGAGAATTCTGTGAGAACAGGCATTACACAAGACAAATTTCCCCTCTGCTCCAGGGACCTTATTATCAGGGAATTACTCAAGACTATTTCATAGTGGACAAGAACCTTTATTAGAAAGACCATTTGTAGATGGATGGGAAATACTTCTTTACTCCCTGTGCTTCCTTCTAGGTGGAGAGTGATTCAGCTTTATCATACTCCCAGCTTCCCTCACCTCTCACTCACTCCCACACAGCTTATCTAACTGGGAGCAGCGGATCTAACTGGTAAGTTTGGAACGAGGACCTGGGCAAGTGGAACCAGCAACTTCCTTCTCTTTTTCCCTTGAGAAACCGCTGCCCACATGTTCTGTTTTACTTCTCTGTGGGCCAGCTCTGTTCTCATATGGAGAACCTGGGCCATCAAGCACTCCTGAGACAAGTTAAGTATTTTTGTATACGTCTGGGGTTCAGTGTTCAGAAGCTCACATTCTCCTGCACACAAAACACATTCTCTAATTTCAGTTTTAGTTGTAATAAGAGTGATTTTTTGTTCTCCATATGTTGACTCCTTTATTGTATTTCTTAACTGATAAAGAATCTGAGTGGGTAGGTGCGGTACAATTTATTGCATCCCCTAAATAACCTCAAAAATAGCACATTGTTTTATGTTATTTATTTAAATATACTTGTCATCAATATTTATAACAGGCTTTTTTTTACTGTTATTGTACTACAAATACTACTTTCGTATGCAGTGATACTAATACATTTTTGTCAGTTATTAGGATGTGTGACTACTGCAAATTTTTCATAGAAAATTTTATTAGTAATTTGAAATAAGTGTGTCAATATACATGCATTATATTCTTAATCTTCTTGTACTATGACTTGGTTGTTTGCACACAAGCAAAAACAACAACAAAAAGCAAAAAATAAAAATCAGCTTGAAGATAACATTTTCTACTAGCATTTTCTATAACTCATAGACATGCAGTAATGTATAAATTGGGATTCAGATATGAACATCTCTCCATTTGGAGTTTACAGTAGAAGCATGACTCCAAAGAAAATCAAATTAGCCTACAAATGCCAATGTCTTCTGAAGACAAAAAAAAAGCACTAGTCAAAAGCTGAAAGATATTGAATTAAACATATACAGCTACAATATAAATCAAGTTTAAATGTTTTATGTTGGACTGAAAATAGAAGCCATTCCTCAGCACATCTACTGTTTATTATCTATAAATTGCTAAGAAGATGACTCATGCACTTAAACAGAAAACAAAACTGAAGTTTATCTACCATCTCTTTTGTCTTTTTTCTCATTAAATTACGTTTACTTGAAGGTCATATAATGACTATCTGCTTTTTAGTGCCACCTTTTGGGTGGTCTTGTTATTACATAACATCAAAATCAAAAAACTCTGGAAATTCAGTGTGTGTGTGTGCGTGTGTGTGTGTGTGTGTTAATCTGTAGCACATTAACATATTGTGTATGCCCTTAGTTTTTCACCCTAACTGTACAGCTTATCGAATGGAAAAATTATTCACTTATGTTCTGTAATAAAATAGGAGTTGTAATGTTTCCTTATTAGAGTTTATGGAATCATGAAATTCAACCCCTGTCCATCTCATCCATTATATCCTTGTCTCCCAACACAAATCCTAGTACTCACATTCATATAAAGTTTGACCTAAATTATGTCTATTCTTTCCCTTTTAGGAAAGATGCTTACAGGAGCTGCACCATTCATTGACACAGCCAGAGACAGCTGCTTTTCTGATGCTTCATGATTTGCAAGTATGGAATTAAAATCAAACCCAGGTCTAATTCTAATTCCATGGGTTACATTCACCCACTTCAAAGAAAATACTGGCTCTAACAAACATCTTCTGCTACTCCTATCTTGACAGAGTGAGTTGAACTCCAGTGAGATGAGAAATCCACTCTCAAAATCTCACAACAAAATAACAGAATTGCTCACTCACATCTTGTTTCTTTTAAAATTACAGTTCTGAATTTGACCAATATCAAGGATCTCTCTGCTTTAGGTTAGAACTGGAAAACATCATTTACTGTGACCCAGCACCTGCCATTGACTCATATAAGTCATTCATTAAAGAGTCTATTTTGCATGTCATCCACCCATTCATCTAGGTTCCCGAAGTCCTGTTTCTATGATTAATTAGATCATTGAAAAATAAGAGACCTAAAAGATATGAATTTAGTTGACATATAAAATATTTAACAAATGTATAACATAATTTTCAGCCTCCAGGCCAGTAAAAAAATCATCTCTTTAAGCATGTTTTAGAGATTTTTGTAAAACCATAGTAGTTCACCACTGAAATTTAATGTTCCTTATACAAGCACCTCTTTTACATTTGATTTCTAAGAAAAAAACCACCACAAGTGAATTTGTAGCATTTAAATTATTATGACTATATAAACAAAACTAGCTTAAATCTCTTTGCTTCCAGGCAAATTAAACTCTGTGCCCAATTATAATAATCAGATCATCTCAGGGACTTTGTCACATTTACTCTTTCTGCTCTTTGCTGTTGACCTCTGTTCTGTTCCTATTCCAAATTGTTCTTCCTTATGTTATGTTTTCTTTTACAAATTGTCTTAAATCTTGTTGGATAAAGTTCAAGTGCCAAAATGTAAGGAGTTAATTCAGGAATTACAGCAAGGAGTTTGTGGTTGTTGGACCTAGTACCAGACAGGAGCAGCGTGGAAGAGCCAACTGCTCATGAGCCTTCCAATACTTCACAGGTCTTAGATGAGGCCATAAATAATCGTTGCCAGGGGAGAGGTAAAGCAAATGATGGCAAATGCAAGTAAGTAGAGGAAAGATATGCATCAAACATGTTTATATACTATTCACAATAACTAAGACATGGAAGCAACCTAAGTGTCCATCAACAGATGAATGGATAAAGAAGATGTGGTACACATGTACAATGGAATATTACTCAGCCTAAAAACAATTGAATATTGCCATTTGCAGCAACATGGATGGACCTAGAGATTATCATATTAAGTGAAGTGAGTCAGAGAGAGAAAAATTTCATGATATCCCTTATATGTGCAACCTAAAAAAATGATATAAATGAACTTATTTACAAAACAGAAACAGACTCACAGACACAGAAAACAAACATATGGTTACCAAAGGGGAAATGCAGGGGAGGGAATGATAAATTAGGAGTTTGAAATTAGCAAATGCATACCACTATATATAAAACAGATAAACAACAAGGATTTACTATCTAGCACAGGGACCTATATTTAATATCTCATAATAACCAATAATGGAAAAGAATTTGCAAAAGAATTATATATGTATAATAATCACTTCGCTGTACACCTGGAACAAACACAATGTTGTAAATCAACTATAGTTCAATAAAAAAATAAAAATAAATTTTGAAAATGCTGATATGATAAGAAGACAGACTTGCAATGAGATATGACCAGAGTTAAAGTTTCTTAAGAGAAGGCTTATGAAGCTTCCTGGGTCTGATTGAAAAGCTGGGGTATCAGGAGTTTACCAAGGTGAAGTCAGGGTGTCTTATTGGAAGTGGTCACATACTTAGGAGTTCATTGCAGTGAACTACAGACTTGGCCAACCAGAGGTGGAAGTAGCATTTAAGAAAGGTCCCAGTGCTTCCCTCCTGATTGGATAGCCATTCTGAGAAACCCTGCTCCAGTGTGAGAAAGGAGTAACAGGAGTAAAGGAACAGTACAAATCTCTAATCAGTTATATAAAGAAATATATCCCATACAAGAGAACATCATGTTCACTGAGTTTCTCTCACCTTTAGGATTATTTTAATTGTGCCACAGGGTGTGATGAACACAAATTTATTTCAAAGGCTTTGTCCTCTGGAAGTGTAGGTTGTTCACTTTGGGATTTGTACATTGACAAAAATTAAAGCCAATCAGTGATGTGCTACACATTTCACGCCCTAGAGTAGAAAACAGCTCTGTTTGTGAATCAACATAAATGCCCATAAACATAGGAAAAACTTCACTTCACAACTTTTCAGAGTCTATTTGCTTTAAATTCAGTGTAGTATTAATTTTAAAAATAAACACACATTTAACCATGCAAATCTAATTGCCCTCTCTTTATTTTTTTAGTATTATTATCACTACCAATAGTAGAATAAAAATACAGCATTTGTGATAAAATTTTAGTTATCTTTTCTATTTGCAAATGCTACAAATCAGTTAGTTTATTGTTTATACTTAAATAGAATCTTCATGCAGTGATTAAACACCCTCTTGGACTTATCTTCATAGCATTTCAGAGAATTCCAATATATTTGGTAGATCTTTTTTCACAATAGGGAAATGCAGGCTCAGAAATTACTTGATTTTTCCCAAGTTCATTTAAAAAACTTGCTTATTAAGATTTAGGAAATCACACTAAAATTATATGCTGTTTTTATGTTTTACATATCTATTTGTTAAAATCCTAAAGAACATCAACATTTATCTGTACCACTCATTTGGTCCCAAATAGAGGATCTAGTTGATACTTAGGGAACTTTATCCTAAATATATAACTGGACTCACCTAAAATGTTTTCCATCAAAAGTAGATTTAGGTCTTCCATAGCCAATTATATGTTCTATATTGCTGAAATAAGAAACATTTATATTTTATGACTTCTAATTACAAAAGTACGTTACCTGTCAACCAATTTTCAGGAAATACAGTTTTTAAGCATTATTTCAAAACTAAAAATGCCTACTCATTATCTTACACTATGTAGGATAAGTTTATACAACAGAAAAAAACTCTAGATGAAGGTTTCCATTAAGCTATAATATTAAATAATTCACCTAGAAACTGAATTTCTAGAAACATACTCAATTTCTCCTTTTAAGTTAAAAAAACCTTAAAAGTTTATATATGTATATATATAAATTACGTGGAATAAAGTTTTTATTCTAGAATAACATAACATTATTTTCAAACAAACTTTTCATTTGAAATAGTTCCAGATTTTTAGAAGATTTGCAGAAGAGTTGCAAAGAAAATACAGAGAGGTCCCATATAGTCTTCACTCAGATTGCCCTATGTTAACCTCTTACACAACTGTGGTTCAATTGTTAAAACTGATGAATTAACATTGAGACGTTGATTTATTAAACTAAAAACTTCATTCAGATTTCACTAGTTTCTCCAATAATCTTTTTCTATCTCAGGACCCAATCTAGGATGCTTCATTACCTTTCATTATATTATTTTTTTTAACTTTTATTGGAGTATAGTTGCTTTACAATGTCATGTTTGTTTCTACTGTACAGCAAAGTGAATTAGTTATATGTATACATATATCCCCTCTTTTTCAGATTTTCTTCCCATTTAGGTCACTACAGAGCATTGAGTAGAGTTCCCTGTGCTATACAGTAGCTTCTCATTTGTTATCTATTTTATACATAGTATCAATAGTATATATGTGTCAATCCCAATCTCCCAATTCATTCCACTCCCACCCTTTCCCCCTTGGTATCCATACGTTTGTTTTCTACGTCTGTGTCTCTATTTCTGCTTTGTAAATAAGATCGTCTATACCAATTTTTTATTACATTATTTTGAATAAAACATGTTTACATTTATTTTGGATAAAGAAGATAAATATCAGCAATATAATAAACATTATTTGAATTATTATCAAAATATGTAGTATAAGTAGAAATCTAATACACTTATTTGCCAGGAGATTTTATAAAACTTAGAGAAAAATTTTAAATGTGTCTCTGATTTTAGTAACTTTAGTACCTCTAGTGTAATTATTATTTTCATCTTGCTCTCAGTATCTATTAATTTACATTTCATATATTGTATAAGAATAAAATTATATGAAAATATTGAAATAATGAATTCTTACATGCTCTGAAAAAGTAGAATTTATATTTCCATATATTTATTATAGTATTATTTGCACATTTTATAGAAAGATGTTTCCATGACTACAAACTATCTGAATTGGAAAAAGAGGGTTGTCTACATAGATAGAGATGATACTATGAAATATTTGAGAAAATGGAGAGAGAGAGAGTGAGAGATTTCAACTATACAAGGCTTGGTTATATCTGAGCAGTTGTGGAATAGAGAGCTACTTTATTAAAAACTTTTTTTGGATATTGAATTTGGAACCATTACATATGGGTTGCAAACTGATATCATAGAGTGTATAGCACACAGGCATTAAGAGTTCACCAACTCCGTATACTCATATACTCAAGTAGTCAATTTCACAGCATTCTACAGAACAAGGTTTTCAAGCCAAAAAATAAGGAAAACTCAGAGAAGACCAGAGGAATAATGCAAATATGGTTAAATGATTAGAGAATATGATCTTTAAGACATGGAATTATTAATCTTTTACTCTAGAGAAAGAAAGCTGAAATGAATATTCAATTTTAAGCTTGGCTACTGCTCAGAGGATGTACTCACTAGATCTACTGAACCCAAACGGATGGAATTAATTGCAACAGTGGAAAGATGTACGTGAGATAAAGAAAGTCTTCCTGATTATGGAAGCTATTAAGCAGTTGAAAGTTCAATGGTGTTTTTGTTTTTAGCGAATTAAATTAGCATGCAAAATGGCATGTTTATCATGTCTTGGATTTTCTTTAGATAATCACCACATATACTTGCATCCTTTAGCAATATGTTCACTTCTGAGTGTTTCTAAACTTCTTATAAATAGAATGATATTGAATATTTTCTGCAATATACTTTTGTTTGCTCAAAATTATATTTATATAATTAATCCATGTTAGTATTTTTTAAAGATCTATCTTATTTTCTGGTACCACAAAATGTTTTAAGCACATCTCAAATTTTCCCTGTCCAATCAACTTACTTCATCAAGGAGGCTTGGTTCCTTTTATTGCAGAATTGTATTTAGAAATCAAGATCTGGGCTCCAAGTGTACTCATTGCTACTGGGTTGTCATTACTTTTAGATCCTCTCAGTGTAGTATGTATTGTGACGATATGTGTAGGTATACTAACCCATGCATACACACACATTACATTTATTTCTGTATCTATTTATCTGTGTACATATATATAGAAAACATAAGTAAATATACTGTACAAAATGAGAGCTAATATATATATATATATATATATATATATATATATATATATATATATATATATATACGTTCATACAGATATCTCCAACTCCAATGTAATACCACAGGGTTCACTTTTTTTCATAAATTTGTTTATTTTATTTATTTTTGGCTGGATTGGGTCTTTGTTGCTGCACGTGAGCTTTTCTCTAGTTACGGCAAGTGGGGGCTACTCTTTGTTGCAGTGGGTGAGCGTCTCACTGCGGTGGCTTCTCTTGTTGCAGAGCACGGACTCTAAGGTGCACGGGCTTCAGTAGTTGTGGCTCGTGGGCTCTAGAGCGCAGGCTCAGTAGTTGTGGCACACAGGCTTAGTTGCTCCGCGGCATGTGGGATCTTCCCAGACCAGGACTCGAACCCGCGTCCCCTGCATTGGCAGGCAGATTCTTAACCACTGTGCCACCAGGGAAGCCTGGGTTCACTTTTCTGTAACCTTTTTCTCAATGAGAAAGAAAGAGCTCTCATTTTCTACAAAATATTTACTTATTTTTTCAATCATAGTAGACACATAAAATAGTTTCAGAATTACTAACTCATATCTCTATGAGAAACATATTTACTAATTACAGTTCAGTATTCTGTATAATGCTGTTTTGTATTTGGCTTTTAATTAGCCACTCACTCTTTGTGTTATACAGTTCAAAGCCTTTTGAAAAACGCAGTCATGAAGCCACCGTTACAGCTGTGATACAAAACAGTTTTGTCACCCCCCAAATTCTCCCATGCTGCCCCTTTGTTGTCAACATCTCCCCTCATTCCTTAACCCTGGCAACTACAGATCTGTTTTTCGTCCCTATAATTTTGTTTTTCAATACACCATATAAATGGGATCAAGCAATATGTAGTATTTTGAGTTTGGTTTCTTCTTTTTAGCAAAACGTATTTAATATTTATCTATATTGTATAAATCAATAGTTTTTTTCCTTTATATTGCTAAATACATATTTTGTTGTGTGGCCATACTACAGTCTCTTTATCCATTCACTGGTTAAAGGACATCTGAGTTGTTTCTAATTTTGGATAATTATGAATAAAGTTGCTATAGACATTCATGGAAAGACTTTTATATTAGTACAGTTTTCCATTTATCTTGTGAAAAAACTGAAGAATAGGATTGCTAGGTCATATGGTAAATATATACTTAACTTTATAAGAATAGAATAGTGCTTTCAGAAATAGATTCACATACAAATGTTCACTTAAATTATCATAACTGTGCTAATGCAATTCAATGGGGAAAGAATGATCTTTACAATATCACTCTGTGGTGGATAAAAGATGGCCACAAATTTATTGGCACTCCTTCCATCAAGGTGTAATCCCTTCCCCTGAATCTGAGCTTTCCTGTAACCACTTTCACCAGTAGAGTATGAAGGAAGTGACATTATGACAATTTCTAGACCTAGGTTAAGGAACCCGAGCATCAGACACATGAGTGAAGAAGCCATTTTGGAAGTAGATCCTTCAGGCTCTGGGGCCCTCTCTGCTAACATAGACCAGAAATGAACCATCATGCCAAACCCTTCCGGATCCCTAACCCAAATAATCATGATGGGAAAGAATAAAATGTAGTCCCTAATACACTAGAAATGGATTATGACTCTAAATGTAAAAGGTAAAATTATAAAACATCTAGAAAGAAACACCAGAGAAAATCTTTACCACCTGGGATTAGGCAAAATTCCTTAAAGAAGATCCAGACAACACTCTTCTTAGTAAATCTTAGAATCAGTTTGTCAAGTCCACTAATAAACTGTTCAAGTTTTAATTTTAGTTGCATTTATAGATCAATTCAATTACTAACTGCATTCTTTAAATGTCTTTAAGTCTATGAATATATTATATCTCTCCGTTTATTTAGATCTTCTTTAACATATTTTACTCAAGTTTTATATCCATAGAAGACTCATGTGTATCTCTTATGAACTTTATTCCTATGAACATTTTGCTTCCAATATAGTTATAAATGGCATATTTTATTTGATTTCATTTTCTGAATGTCTATTAGTAGAGTATAGAAATGCAACTGAGTTTGTGTATTAATTTTATGTGTAAAAAACTTATACTTCCTTATTAATCCTAAAGATTTATAAATTAATATAGATTTTATACAATGATGATCATATAATTTGCATATAATTGTATTTTTTCATAGTCTCCAAAAAGCATGTTTATTAAAAATGGTGATGTCTGTCAGGTACCCTTGATTAGTTCAGAGAGTAATATTTCCAACATTTCTCCATTATGTATAATTTTTGCTGTAAATTTTATTTTTTTTTTTTTGGTACGCAGACCTCTCACTGTTGTGGCCTCTCCCGTTGAGGAGCACAGGTTCCGGACGCACAGGCCCAGCGGCCATGGCTCACGGGCCCAGCCGCTCTGTGGCATGTGGGATCTTCCCGGACTGGGGCACGAACCCGTGTCCCCAGCATCGGCAGGCGGACTCCCAACCACTGAGCCACCAGGGAAGCTCTGCTGTAAAATTTTTATAAAAACCTTTGATCAGGTCACAAAAGTTTCTTCTATCCTTGGTGTCCTAAGAATATATTTACAATGAATGGATGCTAAATTTTATTTACTATTTTACTATATCTTTGATACAATTGTCAAATTTTCTCCTTCAAATTGTTAATGAAGTAAATTATATTCATTGGTTGTTTTGTATTTAAACCTCTGTTGCATTTCTGAGTTAAACCATCTGACCAACAGGTACTTATCTTCTTTTTTATACATTGCTCAGTTAGGTTCACTAGTATTTGGCGAAAAAGTTTTGCATCAGTGTCATGACCAAGATGGCCTGAGATCTTCTTCCTCATTCACTCTTTTTGAGAGTTTTGGTATCAAACTTATGCTATTCTCATATAAGCAACTGGGATGTTGTTTATTTTTTAAATACTCTGGAATCATTGATGTTAATATTGAAATTATTAATTGATTCCCCAGCAAAAAACTTCCATCCGAGATGATGTTTCTTCTTCTTAAAGTAAACATTTGAGGTTTTCCTTCCTGGTGTCTATTGTAGGTGAACTATTCCAGGTTTTCTTTTTCTTAAAAGCTCATTCTATTGCTTCCATTCCTGTCATTTTTCTAGCATACAATTCTTCACTGACAGATATTTTCTCTCAGTATGTATATTAAATATATCATTTCCCTTTCTTCAAGCTTTTATTGTTAATGTGGAGAAATAATCTTTCAGAATAATTGTCATGTCTCTAAATGTAACTATCTGTACTGCTTGCTGGGGTTTAAATTTTCTATTTATCTTTGGTCATCTGAATTTTTACTATTATGTTTAGGTATGAATTTCTTATTTTTAAGTTTTCTCCATCTTCCATTTTTCTTAACCTATTTTCTCTATTTTCCATCCAGTGGACTCTGTTACATTCTTGGAAATTTCTCCACTATCTCTCTCCAGTTGACAAATTTGCTTTTCATCTTTGTCTAATCTACTAATAAACCCATTTTATTCAGATTTTATGCTTGGTTATTTTTACAGACTCTCACTTTTGAAATGTATTTTCAAACCATTATTTTAGATTTTGTGTCTAATTCCAATATCTAATATTTTTGCAGGTTTGATTCTGTTTTTTTTTTTTTTTCTGCCAGCTCTCACTCAACATGCTTGCTTATTTTGTTTTGTTTTGTTTTGTTTTACTTCATTTTTGTTTTACTGTGAGCTCATTTTACTGTAGATATTGAGCCCTGAGCTGTGGTGATTTTTTATAAGAGAGGGCTTTTGTCTCGTCCTGCCAGGTCCCAAGGGCAGTACTAACCAAGGACCACTTTACACTGAATACTTGTATGTTGAATATTGAGACCACCCAGGAAGTATGAATTCAGTCAGTAAAACTGAAATCAGATGGCTTGTGGTTATGATGTCTAAAAGAAAGTTTTTCATTCCCTCCATACAGTATCAAATTCAAGAGAGACTATTTTTCTTGTCCTTTCTTGAGAGGTGAATGTATGGGATGTGGAGAGATGATTCCCCATGAGCATCCCACCTCATATAGGCCTGAGGTTTTTCTAGGTTCCACACTTCCAGACAGTCTCTGAAAACAAACTTTTCCACACAGAAAATTCCTTCAAGGGGAACTGATTTTTGAGTTGTGTTTCCCTCTTGATGCCTTGGCTTCCAATTCCTTACTTTCTTGTCTGTTCATAGATGCTTTCATAAAAAAAATATTTTTAATATTTCCTCCAGTTGTTTAATTGTTTTCAACAGGAGGGGTCTTAAGGCAATCTATTCATAGTACTGCCTGAAACAGAAATAAAAACCTACTCATTTTTAAATCATTTTTATAAATTAAATACCAGCTCTCAGTTATCAGTCTTATATTAGAGTTCTCTTCTATAAAAATTAAATCATAACTTAATAATTGTTTTAAATTTTGAACCATGAAGGAAAACATTTTTTTTTAAATCTGCCTCCAAATAATTTCTTCATCACAAAGAATTCATTTAAAGGATTATACTCTCGTTTGAATCCCATCATGGACAAGCATCATTCTCACATTAGTCTTAATAATTTTCAGTTCAATTGATTTGAAGTAAATATTTGGCTCTCTAGAATTTTATTTTTTAAGTTGCAGGTGGAGATAAGACCATCCCTACCCTAGAGAAGTTTACACTTCAGTGGGAAAACTATATAAGTAACGAAGCAATTACTGCTGTTTGATAGATATAAAAGGTAATTAAAAGCACTATGGATACAGCAACAAAAATAGAAGAAAGGCACTTGTTATTGCTTCAGTCTGTCTCTTTGTATGCAGGGGAGGAGCTGGCGTCGTCTGGCATTTTTTCACTATGGAGTCATCATAGGAGCAGAGTACTGAAAAGTTCCTCAGGCACACAAGAAAGTAATGAATCTTCTGGAATTCAGGAAGTGGAAAGTAGAATAGGTGAAGATACAGAGATATAAAGCAGCTTTGTGTGTGCAGGAAACAACAAATAGTCTGTTACGATGAGGATTTAAATGGCAAGATGGACTTGTGCAATTTGAGACTGCACGCACAGTCATGGGCCATAGGAAAGGAAGTGGAATTCTATCTCTAGATGACTCAGAAACATTGGTTTAAGCTGAAAAGGGACAAAACAGTTTTGTACAACAGGAATATCGTTTCCCAAGTTTTGGTTCTGTAGACTGCCTTACCTCTGGATGTTTTGTTCCTGGCTCTTTGGGGGGTATTTTAATTTTTGTTGAACAATGTCAATTGTGTGGAGAAGAGTAGAAACTGTGGTAACTAAGATTTGTTCTCAGAAATGGGTACATCTCTTCTTTCGTCCACTCCATTTTATGGGGGATTGAGTCAAGCTGGGTTAGCTTTTGTTACCTTCAGAGCACCACATACCTTGTACTCAGTGTGAGGCCTGGAGTGCCAAAGGGTTTTCTCAGATCCCTGATCTATCTTTGAAGTTCAGCAGTCTCCGCATGCCTACACCACGGAGCGGTGTCTCTCTCCATCCTCTATTCCTCCCCAAGCAGTCTTCTGCCATATTGCTCGTTATTCACCATATGCATTCTATTGGGTGTTTCTGTTGTCTTAGTTCAGCCTTTAGGTCTTGAGCAATCCCTGTTAGCGTGGGTCTTGGAGATGGTGTTTCCTCAGGGTTCTTATCCCTCTCTTCCATGGCAGCAGAATTCCAACTCACATGTGTGGGTAGTAGCTGGGAGAGAGTTTCCTGAGTCTCTTCTACTAGTAGCAGACTTTTTCATTGTCTGAATGCAGAATCTTGGGTTTGAGGCAGTTTCCCATTCTTTCCCTACACATTTTTTACTTCCACTCTATCCTCAGTGGCAATCTACCTTTGCCTGGGACCAGGGGTGGGATGTCTTCTTTCCTTTCCTTCTTTATTTCCATGCCCCAGAATTAGTATTTCTTCTGTCCCTTTGGCTTCATATGAGAGATGAGTCTAGGAGATGGCTGGGGTTTTGTCCCTGTGAGTCTCTAAGGAGAGGGGCTACTACCTTGTGAGTGAGCACAGAGTCCCCTAGTGCTTGGGCTTGATGACATGCTGATCGTCACTTTTCCTTTAAGAATTTATAAAAATTTTATCTGTCTTCTCCTAATTCACTTTTACAGTAGCTCTTTTCTCAGTGTTCTATCAATAGTGAAAAATAAATTGTGTCCTTTCTCTCTTCTATACCTAGTCTTTTGTGACTACTGCTCTTTGAACACTTCGAAAAAAGTTATGATTTTATTGATTATTCAGATTTTTCTGAGTGATATTCTCTTGCAGCTTTATACATTTTCAACAAAAGTCAAACTCCTGAGCAAAAGTTTAGCACTCCTTTGATTTAGTTTTGCCTGTTTTTCTATACAAATTTTAAAATAATTTTTCTAGGTTCCCTTTGGAAAAAATTTCTATCCGTTTTTTACTGTGATATATTCAATCACAACTTTGATATATTCAAAGTTGTGGGGAAATGTTATTTTTATGATTCTGAGGCTTCCATGGACAAATGATAAGACATGACATCATGTGATCAAATAATTTTGCATACATCAAAAGTTGTTTTAACTTTAGCATTTTATAACAAAGCCTGATTTTTTTTTCATGTTCCTTTCCAGGATTTTAATATTTTTTATGATTTAATATTTCTATAAAAGGGGCTTTTTTTTATTATACTATATCTTTAAACTTGTTTTTTATATATGTGAATATTATGACCATGCTAAATTATCGTATGCTGTATAATAGTTTTTACTTGATTTTCTTAGTTTTAGTAAAACTATTAATTATTGACTGTGAAATACATTACTTTACATTCTCGATTTTTTGTGTGATTTATTACTCACCCCAACATCATTGGTTAGTACTTCCAGAAAAGTGTTAATTAATATTAGTAGTGATAGTGGAATTCCTGCACTGTTATTTCTATTATTTTCTCATTTAAAAAGATATTAACATTTGGTAGGAATGCTACATAATATTTTTAAAGTATCCATCTTTTCTGTTTTATTAAGAGCCTTTATTACTAATGGACATTATAGTTTATCAAGTGCTTTATCTGTGTCTAAACAATTTGGAACATATGTTTTTTTTTTCCTTTAGATCTATTAATAATAAATGATGTTAATAACTCATAATAATGAATTGCCCTTGGTTTTCTGGATTAAAACATACTTGGTTATGATCTTGTTCATAGACTAAGTAAAACTGGTCTAAATATTATTATTTTCTTTGTGACAACTTTGTAAAGATTATTAACTTTATGGTATTTTTGCAAAAAGAATTTAGTTCCTTTCTTTCTGTTTGAATGGTTTGGAAAGCTTAACATTGGGATTATCTGTTTTTTAAGAGTTTGGTATTTTGTGGTGGAGGGGTCCTCTTTAGTCACATTCTTTCCTTCATTTCTTTTGTGATAACTTATGTTAGATTTTTCTATTTCCTCTCGGGTCATTTTAGGTAAATTTTATTTTCTAGTTCACTCATATTTTCAAATATTTTTGCATAAACTTGAGAAAATATATAACTTTATTATCTTCTAATTTTGTTTGTACCTGTGTTTATTTTCCCACTCTTAGTATTTGTTATTTCATGTCTGCTTCTTCTCCTTAAGTTAGTTAATGGTATATTGATTTTATTATTTTTTTTAGATGAGTCAGATTTTGAGTTTACTTATTGGTTCTAGTGTTTTCTTTTTTCCCATTATTCTCTGTTATAAATGCATTCTTCCTTCTGCAGAGTTCTGGGTTATTTTGTTCTTTTTTTTTTTTTTAATTCAAATGTAGGCTTCCTAACAGACTTTTACTTGTTCTTATAAGTTCTGCTACATGGTCTTTTCTTCATTAATATTTTCTAGATATCCTATAATTTTACTTTATGTATTCTCTGTGACCCAAGAGTGGTTTAAATTCTCTTTTTCATTTCCGTATGTTGAAGGAATTACATTATATGCCACCCTTGGAATTTTATTGGAATTGTATGTAAAATGTAAATTAGTTTGGAATACATTTTTAAGATTACAATATGAAATTATTCTATCCTAGATTATTGTTTTTTAACCTTTTATTAACGTTTTATTTTATGTCCCTGAATAAATGCTTGTAGGTTTTATTTATGTAGTCCAGCACAGCTTTTATATATTTTAAGTTGTTTATATTGTTTTTGCTAATGAGAATAAAATTTCTCCATTATATTTTATGTTTTGGGGGATATATAAAAATTCTGTTTTGTAATCATTTTTTTACCTTAAGTCTAACTTCATAAAACTACTTGATGATCATAATATTTTTCATTTTGTTCTCCTGGGTTTTCCAAGAGGTAGGGCATCATATTACATATGATGTGGAACATATCACAGTGGAACAGGGATATATTTCACAGAAAATTGTGCACGCTACCAGCATAGGATACAATTTACTATAACATAAGAAACTTCATGATTTGTTACACACAGACAGGCAAGCCTAACTGGCCTTTACATCTCTACAATGTAGCCAGCAGCTGATGATGATGATCCAGCATGGTCTGGCACAGGTCCTTTGAGAAGCTCCTTTGACCATTCTCATCAGCATAATCCATGGGTGCTAGGATGCCAAATGTACCCTCCTGCCTCCTCTCAACTGTCAGAGACTCTGGCTATGTCATGTGTATGCCTGCCTACCACCTGCAACTTCTGTTAAAAGCCCCAGAACATTCTTACAGAGATGCTAGAGAAGTTAAAGATTAAGTTTTCCAGAGTAAATGATCCAGACACACTATGTACATGGAAAACCCAGACTTAAGTTTATACGAAATCTTTTCCTGAATGTATAAATAAACTATAGCTTTTTTTCCTCCTCTCTTCACATTCTTCTTTCTAATATTCTCTTCATAAGGCATTTGCTAGAATTCCCAGAAAAAATGCTGAATGACAATGCTAATAAGTATTTTTATCTTTATTTTGATGGGAATAACTCTAGTGCTTTTCAAAGGAATTTGTTATATACTGTGTATTTAGTTATTCCTTATCATATTAAGAGAGTGTTAGTTTGTTTCTAGATGATAAACAGATATATTTTTTTAATTCAAGAATAGGTGATCAAATTTTTAAAATTCATTTTTAGCATCTATAAAGATTATTTGATTTTTTAAATTTTTATTTATAGATATGTTTAATTATATTAATAGATATCTGTATAATAAACCATTCTTACACTCCTGGAATAAAGATAACTCTTATTCCCTTAATATGTTTTCCAAATTTTAAGATATAAAGTAAGGAATCAGCTTGGCATGGTACATTGTATTAAAAAAGGATCATAAAAGACAGGTGGTTAATAATTCAAATACAGCTTCTCAGAGTAATAATTTGCTGTTTTATTGTTGTCACCAATTCCAAGGTCACCTTGGTTCTACTACTTTACCTGTCAAGATGATTTAGGTTATATGGCTGTATAATGCCAAATTTCAGGGGCTGAAAACAAGTTGTTATTCCTTATTTATACTATATGCCATTATACTTGGTTGCCCCATTGTCATTACCACCCAGGCTGATAGAGCAGCCAGTTAATTCAACATAAGCATTGTCATTACAGAGGAAAAGAAAGAGAATATGGCAAATCACACTGGCTCTGAGAATTTCCAACTGGATGTAACACTCTGCTCTCATGTCATTGGCTAGGACAAGTCACTCGGCTCACAGTGTATTAAAGGAAGTCACACAGACACACCTAATTTTGAGTGGCTAGGAAAGTGCAATGTTAATATGTTCTTAGAAAGAGAACCAGAAAAATTGGGTTGACCAAAAAGTTCATTTGGGTTTTTCCATAAAATGTTTTGGTCAATCCAATATTTGACTGGCAACACTACATAAACTCTCTCTTTACTATGAGACCTTGAACAGGTCAATTAACCTTTCTAAGCTTCTGATAATAATAGGATACACTTCACAGGGCTACTTTGAGGATAAATAATCTAATACATGGAAAGTCTTCAGTGTAGTGCTTGGCAATCAAAATGCTGTTCAATAAATGTGAGTTATCATCATCACCATCACCACCACCATCATCATCATCACATATCCAAATCAATTTTATTCAAGTATTTAAAAAATATTTTATATACATTTTTCTTGGATTATCAAATATTTTGAGTTATTTATGTCTTTGACTATCAGAAAAACCTACATTTGACTATAATTACTTTTTCAATTCTTTTTGACTACTTCAGTACCTTTTTGGGCCTGTACATTGATGTCTACTTCAGGATCTACCAGAGAGTGAATGAGAGAAAAGAAGTCAGGTTGAATAAGTGTTTCATTTAAATGGGGCTTTTCAATACTTCAAAAGAAGAATTACACATTAAAAACATAGAATATTACTCAAAGTGCCAATTCAGACAATATGCTCAAAATTGCAGTATTTTGACAATTTGTTAAAAATGTGATTGAAGGCATATGTTGAGTTCTCTAATGTGTGTATAATATCCTACCAGAAATTATGACAAAAATTAAATTTTTTTCACCTGTCATTTTTACTTCTCAATATAAGCATTTTCCTCTAATTTGAGAGCAGAATGCAAAAGAATCTATTTTTCTTAGGAAGATAAGGTTTTTCTTATAGCTTCACTATTTTGTACCACCATTAACAAGAAAAAAGTAAGAAAACACATATGAAGCCCTAAAACCTATTCCTATTACTTATAGCCATTCCTTTAAAAAGAAAAAATTAATCATATATTAAAAAGAAAATGTTAAGTATTTTAATATTTTAATATTAAGTTGAAAGCTTCAAGCTTAAGGTTTTTTGTTTTGTTTTTACAATGCCCCAGAGTCATTATTTACACTAAATAATAACATTTTAGTGCTTCAGTTTTATAGGCATCCATAATTTTTCTGTTTTTCAAAAAACAAAGAAACATTGATAAAATTCTTAAATGATGTTAAAGAAAGTTTTCATAGAAATGCAGAAGGAATTAACCAGTAAAAGCTATTCATTAGACTTTTAATATTAGATTTTAACATATTTTTTCCTCATTTCCTAAAACTGTTGAATGGATCCGAACTGTATTTCTCAGTAACTAAGTCCTTTCATCTGTGAATATCTGTGAGTTATCATATAGATCCTATGTTGCTTCTACACAGAATAATGATAATTTAGTAGACTGTACAAACTGAACTGTACAGAATAAGCCAAATGACAAAAATTAAACTGAAAAATATTTTCTGAAGCATATGACCCTTTTCAGAAAAGAGAATTTTTCCATATTCTTACCTTCTTAGAAAAGGAACAGAAGTGGCAATACTAATCACATACAATGTGTATCTCTGATGTTTCAAAATAATGCAAAGAAGAAAATCAGATCAAATAACTCCTCTTTTTTTGAAACCTTCACCACTGCCCCGCACCTCTTGCCCTTGGACAGGTCAATGGCTCCATCTTTTCCATCCCATCCTCCTTGTCCATATTCCACATATAGCCCTAAATACACTCAGGAGCAACTTCTTAATTACATCTGTAGAAGATGCTCAAGAGCAAGTATTTAAACAATCTTTGCCAAGACTGAAATTTCAAGGTGCAGTGTGTATATTATTCGTGCCCAGTATAGCACCTGACACAGTACATAGTTAATAAACATTAAAAATATAAAAGGAGGAACAAAGGAATGAAAGACAGGAAGTAAGCAGGGAGGAAGAAGATCTACAAAAAGCCCCAGAGGAAAAAGTTACTACAATTTTTTAAAAGTCATTTCAATTTGTAACAATGTTTCTTCTCCTCTCATTTTTATTTTAAACAGATTTTATGCCTATGGAGAATCACTTGAGGCTTTCGACAGCCATTTGCAGTAAATAATATTCCTGCAGAAGAGCAAGATTGCTGTGCTTGTTTTAACTAATAGTGTCAAATGGAAGAAAGGAAAGAAAAAAAGCACATAAGAAAATCTTAAATTTTAAGAGAGAAACGGCTGAAGAATCATATTGTCATCTTAAGGGAGGTTTTTCTTATGTGCACTCATTTTCTAAGTTCGAATTAAGTTAACAGAGATGTGTGATTTAACAAGAGCTGATGGGCAAAACCCTAATTTTCTTCTGTGTTTTTTGGTTCTCATGACATGAGTTTTCCATTGTCCTTAAAATCATCAAATCTGTTCTTAAAGAGTTACTTTTCACCATGGCACCTGTGCTTAAGACAGGGAATGGGTGACTCACAGTCTCAATTTTCTCTCAAAAGCCATATCCTGAATCCCAGCCACTCAGAAATGACATCTGAATTAGAAAGCTAATTCATTAAAATTTTTTTCTGTTCTCTTAAAAGATTATTATATGGATTTACTTTATACTTTCAGCTTATTACATACAATGTCACTAATTTCCTTTTGTTTTAGTTCCTAAGTTTGCACAAAATATTTTTTTTAAATGCTTTACTTGAGCCTTCTCTCACACTATAGTATTTCTCATCCTTATACCCCATGTGTTCTCTAGAAGCTTCAGTTGCTGCACAGGTGTTCAGAGCAGAGCTCTTGTGTTTAACATGCGCGTTTCTGCAGATCTCTTGTAATGTTCCTTTGGTTTCTGTTGCCTACTTTTATTTCATCTCTAATTTCTAATGAGAAATATATATAGCTTGTGCAGTTGCCTTCAGTTTGAGTGAATGTCAGCTGCTCAGCAAGTTTGACAAGCATCACATTCTTCCCAAAGGTAGAAAAGTCAATTTATTCTAATGTAAAGTTTGCCATATATTTATCCTTTCTTAGTTGAAACTTTCTCTTAGAAGTTTAGGAATTTTTTTTTGGCAAAGTTGTAATACTTGGGAAATGTGTAGGTCAGTGTCTGTACATAATAAGTGCTCGATAAATATTAGGGTTTGGATGGTGTTGATGAGTTCCAGAAAACATTATATATACCTACTCAGAGTCAGATATACTTACTTAAGAGTTAAAAAGTCATAAAACTGAAGTATTTATTTTATATTTCCTGCCTCAGTGATACAATATGGAAATGTGGAATCCATTTTTCCTTCATACATATATATATATATATATATATATATATATATATATATATATATATATATATATTACTTTTTAAGTCATAGAATCTACAAACTGTGGCACTGAATCCTTTTGTAAACAAAACCCCTTTACACCATCATATTCTCCAGCTCTTTTATAGGCTGAATAACATAAAACAAAATAGCTTCATTTGGTATTTTACCTCACTGTTTTCAGACACCAGTGACAATAACACCATTAGCCACGGTAGGTTTCTAGAAACAGAAAATAGTGTGTCTGATTTTCTAATAAACAATTTTCTAGTTGAGGCAAAGTTTCATTGAGGAATAACTACCTCACCAACTACTCAGCATATAATAAATTGTTTATACAGCAGAGATATACCATTAACACAAACAACAATTTGTACATCTATAGTTATTTAAAGTGCTAAAAATCACCTTAAAACTGATAGAAAATTTGAACTGGAGCTGTCCAACCTGCTCATTTTATAGATTTAAAAACTCAGTTCCAGAGAGTCTGTGATTAAGGTCTCTAGCAGACGGTGGCACATCTGAAGTTAGTTACCCTGACTCTTAACCCAGTCCCCTTTCTTCTATATGCTTGTGTACATATAATTATATATACATATTGCATTAAAGGTTAAAAGATCAGATTACCTGACTCCACCAAGCTGTGTGGGCTTCGCCAAATCTCTTTACTTCTTTTTGCTTCAGTTACCTCATCTGTGATATAAAGATATAAATAACAATAAGTCTGGGGCTTCCCTGGTGGCGCAGTGGTTGAGAGTCTTCCTGCCGATGCAGGGGACACGGATTCGTGCCCTGGTCCGGGAAGATCCCACATGCCACGGAGCGGCTGGGCCCGTGAGCCATGGCCACTGAGCCTGCGCGTCCGGAGCCTGTGCTCCGCAACGGGAGAGGCCACAGCAGTGAGAGGCCCGCATACCGCAAAAAACAAAACAAAACAATAAATCTGCATGTAAGGATTAATTAGCTTATATATGTAAAGTGTATATGGCATATAGTAAGCACACAATAAATGGACATTATAATTGTCACAGAAAAATGTTAAATTTTTTCCTAGAAAAATATGAATTCAGATGTAACCTCATTCACAATTGTCTGTCTTCTTCTGCCTAGTTCTCTGGAGTGGACCGAAGTTCTTAATTTAGAAGCAACATGAAAGAGAAGCTACAGTCTGGCAGGGGACAGCAGGAAGTCACTGCTCAGAAAACAGGGAATTGGGGACACACAGAGTATGAGTTACCCGCCTATGAGCGCACGCACACACACCCACACACATACACACCTTCAGTGTGCTCCCAGCCCAATCTCCTTAGGCCAAATGGACAAATAGAAAGTTTCCTGGAATCATTACTACTTCCTTGAGAAGCTGACAAGAATCATCCCCACTGATATTACTTCATAATTGACAAGCACCACCAAGTCCTCATATAGGGCAGCAGCTGGAACTGTTCTGTTTTGGCTATCACTTCCAGACCACCAGAATTTCCTGCTAGCTAGCTGCAGATACTCCAACAGTTCATATATTAACCTTAAAATAATGCAAGTATGCATTTTCACAATGGAGATTTTGTTCGTGATGGCAACATTTTCACAACAGTATAATAAACTGTTTTATACTGCCTGTCTGTCTTAACCAAATATTGATATAATTTGACAATATTACTGTTATCAGTGAAATGCTTTTGGATACTATTGTTGCTGGGTTTTTTTTCAATTTAGAAAATATTGGGGGACCATAATTTGCAAGGACAGTTTTTCTTCAAAAAATTTCTTCAAGAACAATTTTGAACTTTGCATAAGAGACTGGGAATGAAGGAGATGGGGTAGATATTGAGGAGGGCAAGATTACTTTTGAGAAGCTCTTGACTCTGCTGAGAACTTTACAGGCAAAAGGAAGCTGTCTTGCTGTAGCAAGGGGGTGATATCTGTCTCTGAACATCTGGAGGATCCAGGAGAATCTGGGAATTCAAGATTCTCAGGCTCATCCACCCAAATGTCTCCATTTCATGTCGCAGTTTCCACACTTTTTCTGAGGACCCTGATTTGGAATAAGGCAACTGTAAGATTATGCATTTTCAGATTTTTCAGCACAGTCTGCTCTCTGACTGCAGAAGATAAAGGTGACTTTCATGACAGGCCTTGAAACAAAGAGTTAGAAAAATATATAGCTTCTCTTTTAAATTTTTTTTCAAGATTTCTACAGCCAAGGTCAATAAACTTTTTTGTAAAGGGCCAGATAATAAATATTTTGGACTTGTGTGCTCAACTCTGCCTGGTAGCACAATGATACTCAATACATAAACAAACGTTCCAGTAAAACTTTATTCACAAAAACAGATGGTCAACCCCTCAGGCTGCAGTTCACCAACCCCTGCTCTGAAGCAACTATCGAAGCCATCCAACTACACACTTTTTAATTTGCTCTTTTCCTCATTCTGTTTAAGTGCCACTGCTGCTACATAAACCTGCACCTCATCCCATAACAAGAGTCTTCACAATTGTAATGCCACTGCCTGCTGTGGGCTGTTCCACCTACTGACCACCAGCAAAGGAACCCTCAGCTCTGTGTGATCAGTGAGTGTTCCCACCTAAAGGATCCTCTGATATTCACTGTTTTAGACTCAGTTGAGCCCAGGAAGCAGAGCCTGAGAAAAAAGGAAGAAAGAAAGAAAAAAAAAACTTGTGTGCAGACAGCCTTGAGGTTTTAGGCATGGAAGGAACAGATAAGTAAATTTAGGTACAAGAGAAGGGGTCTGATGGAGATTCCTTAAAAAACTAAAAATAGAATTACCATATGACCCAGCAATCCCACTCCTGGGCATATACCAAGAGAAAACCACAATTCAAAAAGACACATAGGGCTTCCCTGGTGGCGCAGTCGTTGAGAGTCCACCTGCTGATGCAGGGGACATGGGTTCGTGCCCCAGTCCAGGAAGATTCCACATGCTGTGGAGCGGCTGGGGTCCCATGAGCCATGACTACTGAGCCTGCGCATCCAGAGCCTGTGCTCCGCAACTGGAGAGGCCACAACAGTGAGAGGCACACGTACAGCAAAAAAAAAAAAAAAAAAAAAGACACATGCACCTCAATGTTCATTGCAACACTATTTACAATAGCTAGGTTATGGAAGCAACCTAAATGTCCATCGACAGACAAATGGATAAAGAAGATGTGGTACATATACACAATGGAATATTACTCAGCCATAAAAAGGAATGAAACTGGGTCATTTGTAGAGACATGGATGGACCTAGAGACTGTCATACAGAGTGAAGTAAGTCAGAAAGAGAAAAACAAATATTGTATATTAACTCATATATGTGGAATCTAGAAAAATGGTACAGAAGAACCGGTTTGCAAGGCAGAAATAGAGACAAAGATGTAGAGAACAAACATATGGACACCAAGGTGGGAAAGTGGGGTGGGGGGGATGAATTGGGAGATTGGGATTGACATATGTATACTAATATGTATAAAATAGATAACTACTAAGAACCTGCTGTATAGTACAAGGAACTCTACTTCACTGTACAGTAGAAGCTAACACAACATTGTAAAACAGCTATACTCCAATAAAAAAATTTAAAAAAAAAGAGAGGGGACCTGGCAAGAATAATACAGAGAAAGGAGGAGCCAATGCCAGGGTGCGTTCTCAAGCTGGTCCTTGTTAGGGAAAATTGGGGCTTGATTCTATCAACATTCTTGGAACAAACATGTATCACAGTCCTCTCTACTGTTTCCCAAGGAACAGAAAAGGACCCATTTAATCACTGACTCCTATTCTGGTCAAGGGCTGCCACATGGCTGTTAATCAACTCTACTGAGCTTCCCAGTTACATTTGAAGTATTGTGTTCTGCAGCTTCAAGGAGCCCCAGATGAGAAAGCATTCAAAATACAGGGTGTGACTGAAGGAGATTACTATGAGGCTATGCCTGCCTGAGAACGTTTAGAACAGCAATGACCAGAGTAAATGTGAAGAGGGCAGCAACATGTTGACACAGGTATTCAGAATTGTCCACCCATTGGAGTAAGCTGGTTTATACACTGATCAGATGCAAAAACAATGGCAAAAAGGCAAAATCTGTACAAAACTCAACAACTTTAGTTTTGAGACAAATCATTAACTGATAACCCTGGAAAGCCATCTTGCATATCCTTTTTTTAATCTGTTGGCCTGCACTTTTGAAACTCTTTGGCTGAGTTCTTCTTACCCTGTTTTTTCTCCTACATCCCCAATGATCTTGGACTTCCCTTTATTGTTCTACATCATTCAACCACAAACATCCTCAAACTGCATTCACCAGCCATTTCTCTGCGTTGTTGTGCCACTCAACAATCAAGGTGATCTTACTAAATGGATAAGACTAGCCTGCTTCATTTATTTAAAAATGTGTACCCATCCTGCTCATCTCTGAATTGAGTGTTCTGTGGCAATGAGACAAAACTCTTGGTCAGAGTTCAGTACCTGCAGTCTCACTGATCACTTTGACATTCCTTCCCCACCACTTTCAATGTCTCCCATAATCATTAGTCCCATTTGTCACTGATAATTCTGTGCCAATCATGTCTCTAATTCTTGCAACAATGTTTCAAGTCAAGGATTGTTGTTATCTCTTTTTTCTAAATTGAAGTATAGTTGATTTACAATATTGTGTCAGTTTCAAGTGTACAGCAAAGTGATTCCATTATATTTTATTTTCAGGTTCTTTTCCATTATAGGTTATTACAAAGTATTGAATATAGTTCCCTGTGCCATAGAGCAGGAGTCCCCAACCCCCGGGCCACAGATGAGTACTGGTCCACAGCCTGTTAGGAACTGGGCCGCACAGCAGGAGGTGAGCGTTGGGTCAGCAAGCAAAGCTTCATCTGTGTTTACAGCCGCTCCCCCATCACTCACATTACTGCCTGAGCTCCACCTCCTATCAACAGTATGGTGAGTTGTATAATTACTTCATTATATATTACAACGTAGTAATAATAGAAATAAGGTGCACAATATATGTAATGCACTTGAATCATCCAGAAACCATCCCCCCCACCATCTGTGGAAAAATTGTCTTCCACGAAACCGGTCCCTGGTGCCAAAAATGTTGGGGACCGCTGCTATACAGTAAAACCTTGCTGCTTATCTATTTTTTTTTCAGGATAACAGAAATAGAATTTATTAGATGGCCAGTTTCATGAATATATAAGAATGTGCTGTATTCTTATATTTCAATTGTGATTTTTTTGGTTTTATTTTTTGAATTTTTATTTTATTTATTTATTTTTTAACTTTTTATTTTATATTGGACTATAGTTGATTAACAATGTTGTGTTAGTTTCAGGTGTACAGCAAAGTGATTCCATTATATTTTTTTCAGGTTCTTTTCCATTATAGATTATTACAAGATATTGAATATAGTTCTCTGTGCTATATAGTAAAACCTTGTTGCTTATCTATTTTATGTATAGTAGTTTGTATCTGTTAATCCCAAACTAATTTATCTCTCCCCCCACCGTTTTCCCTTTTGGTAGCCATAAGTTTGTTTTCTATGTTTATGCATCTGTTTCGATTTCATAGACAGATTCACTTGTATTATTTTTTAGATTCCACATATAAGTGACATCATATGATATTTGGCTTTCACTGTCTGACAACTTCAATAAGTATAATATTCTCTAGGTCTATCCATGTTGCTGCAAATGGCAATATTTCATTCTTTTTTATGGCTGAGTAACATTCCAGTGTGTGTATATACATACATACATACACACACACACACACACACACACACACACACACACCTCGCATCTTCTTAAGCCAATCGTCTATTGATGAGCACCTGGGTTGTTTCCATGTCTTGGCTATTGTCAATAATGTTGCTATGAACACTGCGTTGTTTTTACACAGCAGGACGCTGAGGCTCAGGGAAAACAATTCCCTGAAGCCACAAGATAAGTATGTGGCCACGTGAGAATGCAGATTTTCAGTGTGGACTTGCCTCCCAGCTATCAGTGTATTAAGTGCAGGGGATAGGAAGGCTTCCCACACTTGGACATCATGCTTCTCTAGAACAATTTCCAAATCTCATGTTCTCAACAACCTATTACTTAGAGAGACTGCCTAGGTCACAGCTTCGCAACAGATACTGCATGAATATACTAGTCTACCATCAACAGGTTACAGGTGTGCTGAGATAGCTCTCTCCTCAGCTCACAGGATGGCCTGAGAGTTATCTGGGATGAGAAATTTCCCTGAGCCAGTATTCTGGACAGCAGGCATCCTTATCCATTGACCCAAGTAGGAGGTGCAAGTATAGTTTTCTATGGGTGAGAAAGATTGAGAAGCATGACCCTGAATTCTGAAGATATGCAAATGTCAGAGATTCTGAGCTCTCCATTCTAGTTATCCTAGTGGATTGCCAATGAACTGCAAAGCATAGTAACTCAGTCATTCCCTATCCATAAGATACAAAGGGGCTTTGTGAAATCTTAAATTCTTCTTGTAGGGAGGAAGCTTAGAAATCATCAGGTTCTGCTCTTTACCATTTGCAATAATCACTTCCAAAGTATCTGGAAAATTGACTTCCAGCCTCTGTTCAAACAGCTGCATTATGGAGGGAAGGGAGGTGGGGGGAGGGCCAGTTCCTCTCTCAATCAACTAATCAATATGTTGTGAGCTGAGTGGGGGGAAATTTTGTTTCAAATTTCTTCTTCTGTGGTCTCATGTGCCTCCTGCTGACTAAAAGTGTCCACTTCCAATTTTAGATTTTATTAAACTAAATATATTGTGTTAATTCATTTTAAGTTATCCCCAGAATACGGTTTTAAATTCACATGACTCTAGGAAGTCACTTTTATTGAGAGCAGCCAAACATTTACAAGTACACGCACTTAAGAGCCATTTTAAATTTTATCTTTTGTCACCACCTGGTGGTAGAACATTTTCTCACGTCTCTCTTTTTTTTTTTTTTTTTTTTTTTTTTTTTTGCACTTTAAGTTTTCTTCTGTTGGTGGTAAGGAAAATTTCTTAACCAAGAAAATGAGTTAACTTTACCATTGATCGTCAAGTATTAAACTTTAGCATTGAAGTCAAGTATTGATGCAGACTAAGCATGTAAACACTTAATAAATATATTTAATGAATGAATTCTAATTTGTTTTAGTGAATTGTAAAGTCTATGATTTTTTTTCACTTGAATTACATAAAGCTCTCATATGATGAATAAAAGTGATCCACAGTATTAGCTTAGAGGTAGTTTTCTTTCTTTTCTTAAGTTTAATTGATTTTTGGTTTAAGCTAATAGAGCTACATGAATGGAAAAAGTCGGCTGAGGCATTTTATTATTATTTTAAGAATGCAAATACATTTAAGTTACAACGTTTAAAAGATAGTTTCTATGACACAAAAGTTAAGATTTGGTAAAAATTTATGAAATATGATTGAAAAAGTGTGAAACCTTTGCAAATTCCTGAAGAACTACTGTATTAGGGGAAAAAAACAAACAAAAAAAACAAAACCTGAGCTCTACATCATTTGCTGTAGACCATCGCCACCTCGTGGATTGAGAAAGAAGTACTATAGGCTGTGAATCTTTTAAGGTGGAATTTTTTATTGATAGAAAACTCCTACTCGGAATTTAAATTAAATGCAATAATTGGAAACAACAGCAATAACAAGTCTGACAACATACTTACCTACCAAGCAATTAGATAATTAAAATTCCAAAAGGAATTTGATTAAAAACTATCAGTCAGAGTCATTTCTTAGCCCCCAATTTGGCTATACCATCCTAGGCAATAACAACGACTTTGAGGTTCAATTCCACATCTGTCAAGCAAAGGAAGTGGATTGGACAGACTTCTGCAAACGCAGGACTTTGGGATCATAGCAATTGTAAGTCCAAATGCAATATACATTCATTTTTCTGTTTTCAATATTTGTTATAGTTCTGGGTTTATAACCTGCTTGAAAGAGATGTTTTCTATTTTCTCATTTATAATCAAATAAAATATCCATTTGTCCATCATTTTAGGCCATATGCCCCCAGAAGAAGCACTAATGCTAAACAGCTTTCCTATGTCTAATTGGTAAATCCTATGGCATGAAAATATGAATAAATAGCATTACATGTTTATGAAATAGGCACATTAATCATTTCTGTACACAATGTTAACACTAAAACAATGCTAACAGCTCATGTATATGACCAGATTCTCTCATTTCATGGCTACTTGTTGAATACTTAATTTGGTATGGAATTCTCGAGAATTATTAATCCAGTATTGTGTCTTTAAAATGTATGAAACTTTTCCTTTTCTCTGTTAACAGGGGACAAGAAACCTTTTAAAAGGTCAAACTGTTTGTTGTAAGAATATTTTTATGTCAAATATTTTAACTTTTATTAGGTCATCTCTATAAATAATAAAAACTGGTTAAGGTCAGTATATTAAAACATAACAAGATTTACATTTATATAAACTTATATGTAGTCTAGAAAAAGAAAATCAGAAATATGGCAGAGTTTAGAACAGCATGAGGTCTTTTGGATGCATGTTTAAATCAAAGGGCAATCATTTTATAAGTGTGAGAGTGTGAAACTTATTTACAAGGACCTAATATTTCATGTCACTTTTACTAGTGCCATGCACAAATTCTGCTCTGTTGGTCTCGTTTCTACAGCGAGTTATTTTTTCAATTCACTATTTTCTTTATAAATATACATATATGTTATGTGTATATAGTTGTGTGTTACCACAAATGCGTAAAGAGTGCCGATCTTTAAAAAAAAAAAAAAGTAAGTAGATTAAATGTTCTTCTGAGCATGGATGAAGTTTTTCAAGCTTAGTAATTGGCAACTCCTACATCCATGCCTCTGTTGAAGTGATTAAAAAAGAATCATTTCCCAGAACTACAGGTGCACAACAGATTGGAATCATTATGCAAAAGAACAGAAATCTGGAAAAAAAAACCAGTGAATAAAAAAAGCCATGTTCCTGGCCACTTCTGCCTTTAGCTCTTTGTTTTTTTTTTTCAGCTCTATTTGGATATACAACATGAAATATGTAAAAATTATAATAGAGTTGAAGTAAGCCATTCAAGATTAGCAATGTATGCCTTGAATTAAACAAACTCCAATCAGAATGCACTGGAGATGGAAATGAACTAAAGGGCAAACTTGTATTAATACATTTTAAAAGCTAAAGTTTATGTAGGGGAGTTGACGGATTGGAATGCATTACATGAGTTTTTAGAAAACTACACATTTTCTGCTGGTCTTATGAATTTCCCAACCTGTACCAATTCAAGAGAATCACATTTTCACTTATGGATGTGTTAAGCCTCTCAGACCCTGGGCCACCTCAAGTGTTTGAAATCTCCATCCCAAAGCCAGTCTGAGGCCCCAACTGCTGGTCACCGTGTGTTGTTTCCAGAGCCCTCTTCTGAGCAAGAGATGTGAAAATTTATTGATGGCTTTGTTGTCATGTTTCCATGATTCCAGTCAAGATCTTGTAAGTGTAAAGTGACTTTTCCTCAAATGTTCCCCTAAGAATGTCATCTTTCATCTAGCTGGAGAGAAAGAACAAATGAAATGAAATAAATAAATAAATAAATACTGTAACAGAGGGGGGAAATGTATGTAAAACAAACAAACAAAAAAGGTCTGGAAATCAAACTGAGGAGTAGGGATATTTGGGAAATGAAACCTGTGAAAGCAAAGAGGAATAACTCTTAGTTCAAAGAACAGCAGAATGAGTTAGGCTAGACAGTATAGAAATGAATGGGGCCACTCATTAATGTGTATGTCAATATTAAATTTGAAGGAATAATGGAATGGGGTGAGAGACTGGGTGAAAGGGGGTGGCCAGAAACAGGGTCAAATAGTTAGATGGTGGGAGAATGGAAGAGCAAAGAAAAAAACTGGTCATTGAGTTACTTTAACCTGCTGTTAAAATATATGTAATTTCTGGGTTATTCATTCAACATTTATCTATGACAATGACTCTTAAGAAAGCATCCACGCCTAAGTGTATGGGGACCAGGGGTTGTTTTAAACGCTTTGCTTCTCTGTGCCATTCTTTCTGATTTGATCTTTCCTAAAGAGTGGGAAGCAAAGATTTTGTTTTTGTTTTTCAAGTAGGCGACCTAGAACTCCGAGAGAAAAGAGGAAGTTGGAGAGGTTTTCTGAAAGCAAAAGTTGTAAGAAGGACTCGTTGGAGGACTTGCAGGGGACGCTTTGGGCTAGAACAGAATGAAGCTGGGAAGATCTGGGGAGGAGTAATGAAAGGGACGAGATCAAACTTGGTGAAAACTGAGGGGCGGGAGCGGCGAGGCAGGAGACAGGGCCGGGCGAGGAAGTGGGAGCGCGCGAGTGTGAGGGACACGGGTCTGCCCCGGGTTTGGGGCGGTCGTTCTCACCATTGTCCCCGTGGTTTTCCGCCTGGGGAAACGTTATGAAACATTTCCTTCCTCTGTGTCATTGAACCCCTCCCTCTTTTTCGATGGAAGAGCTGCTCAGCTTTTGCTTAGGGACCTATCTAGGTGGAAAAGCTCAACGTTTCTCGCTTTCCTAACGCGGAGGCAGCCTTTTCCCTTCCTCGGGGAAGAGGAGGGAGGGGTCGGGGAAGGAAACCGACTGCATAATTTCCCCACTGTACACTTTGTAGTCCCAGCGATGCCGCCGCTCCCTGGGTGCAAAAGTGGGGTTCCTTGACGTTTGTGCCAGACCTGGCCTACGTCCTGCAGCTGCTAGTAGGTGGAAGAAGGCAAACTGGGTGGGAGTTGATTATTTCTCGAATGAAGAGAATGCGTGGTTCCCTCCCTAGGCTCTGGGAAATTGAACCGCGCGTTCCAGATCACCTATTCCGGAAGTGTGAACCCGGGTTCCCACTGAGAAGTCTCTAAGGCTGGGGCCGGAGGGGGGGGGGTTGGTGGAATGATGGTGGAAGGGGGAAGGGCGAAGGTTTAAAATGCAAACCCATTTTAAAGTCAATGGCCTGGAAAGTGTCTCCTGGCTTCCTCACGCAGGCACGCTTTCTAGGGGACGCGCTGGCCCTATCAAGGTTTCCCGAGAAAAGTTGGGGCGAAGAGAGAGCACGCTACAGCAAACCGGCCTGTGGCAGGCCAGGGAGATGGAGAGGTGGAGTGGGGTATTTTTCTAGAAAGGGGAGCCCTGGCTCATCTCCCAGATTGAAGAGGCGGGCGCTGGCGGGGGTGGGATGAGGTGAGAGAGGGGGCCGGCGCAGGGACAGCCCCCCGGCAGGGAAATCTTGGAGAAAGGACTCCGCTCTCCACCCCGACCGTCCCTTCTGGAAACTTCAGCCCCACGCGCGAACTGCGCTCCCGCAAGAAAGGGGCGGCGGGAAGGGACGGTAGTCCGGGAAGGCGGCGGGGGGAGAGCGCGGTGGCAGGGAGTACCTTCTCCCAGCAGCAGCCCCAGACGTACAAAGTGCTGCTCACAGCGCCCCTCCTGCGCCTTCCGCCCCCAGACTGACGAGCCAGTGGCGCCGAGCCAGAGCGGAGGCCGCCCCCTCCCCCGCCCAGGCCCGCGGCGCAGAGCGCGGTTTCGCTCCGACTGAGTTCAGGGGGCGGTGTCCCGGGGATAGAAAGGCGGCCAAGAGGGAGGAGAAAGGGGGTAAGGGGGGGTGGGCGGAGACATATTCAAAGACTATAAAAAGGCGGCCCGGGCTGCCCCGTTCTTGCACTCGCTGGAAAGCGGCTCAGAGCCTGGGGCCTTTGCATAGCCAGGGCGCGCAGTAGGGCCGAGAGGACAGAGCCCAGCGCAGAGCGAGGTGCACCGCGACCGAGGCGGAGGCCGAAGTGAGGAGCTCCAGGCGCCGATCCTTGTGTGGCCCGTCGTCCCTCTCCCGGAGGCGTCCCAGGGCGCTCCGTGTCTCCGCATCAGCCACCCCGCCAGAGCCTGCTGCGCGGTGCCTCCAGCTGTTCGCTAGAAGAAAAACTTCCCGCGCGCCGGCATAACTGCAGCGCCTCCTCTCTAGTGACTCCGGGAGCCCCATCTGCGGCTGGCTCTGCGCGCACTTTCCAAGAATCATAGCAATTGTTAATTTTAACAATCCCGAGGCAGGCCAGCGAGGCTCTGCGCTCCGGACCCGAACAATAGCCCCTTCGCTCAGTGCGCGGCGGCGCGCGGTGCCTCCCGGGACTCGGGTGCCGCGAGCGGTCCCCGCGGGGTTCAGAAGGCGCACGGCAGGAGGCGACATGGGGAACACGGCGCGACGGCCTCGAGGCTCGCAGCCTGCGCCCGTGCTGCTGCGGCTGCTGCTCGCCGCGGCCTCAGCGCTGCTGGTCGTGCCGGGAGTGCGCGGGCGCCCCACCGAGGAGGAGGAGGAGCTGGTGCTCCTGGCACCGGAGCGCGACCCAGGACACAGGACCACGCACCTCCGCCTGGACGCCTTCGGCCGGCAGCTGCTGCTGGAGCTGCAGCCGGACCGCGGCTTCCTGGCCCCCGGCTTCACGCTCCAGACGGTGGGGCGCAGATCCGGGCCCGACGCGTCGCGTTCTGATCCCGTTGGCGACCTGGCGCACTGCTTCTACTCTGGCACGGTGAACGGCGACCCCAGCTCCGCCGCCGCTCTCAGCCTCTGCGAGGGCGTGCGCGGCGCCTTCTACCTGCAAGGCGAGGAGTACTTCATCCAGCCCGCGCCCGCCGCCGCAGCCGGGGAGGAGCCTCCGGCGCGGCCCCAGTTCCATCTCTTGCGGCGGAGGCGGCGGGGTGGCGGCGGCGCCAGGTGCGGGGTCCTGGACGACGAGACGCAGCTCGCGGGGGTAGCGGGGTCGGAGGGCGAACACGCCACGGCGGAGGGGCCATCGCGGGACCGAGCGACACAGCGCACGGGACAGCCAACAGGTATCATTCCCAGAAGAGTGGTTCCCACTTGTCTCTCCATTCATCTCCCTCTCCCTACCTTCTCTGTGCTGCGCGACTTGAGGGTAGAGTCCTGTTCGCAGACGCGAGCCTATGTCTGCGGACAGGACGGAGACGTGGTGTGGAGGGAATGCGGCTTAAAATTTGGGTTGGTGAACTAACCAAAGCCTGCTGGAGCAGTTAATTCCATTTGCCCTAATAATGAATGATCAAGACAGGACAGACGTTATCAATGATGTTTCTGCTAAGGAGAAGCGTTGATCCGGAAGGGAGAGCTGGTAACCCAATGCCTCCCACTTTAGTTGAATGTGAGCTTGTGCGACTTCTTTCCACCTTGTTCATTTCTTTTTAACAATTGTGCACGTGTCCTTTGGTCGAGTTGCAGCTTCGCGCTTAGTTTTGTAACCGCTGCCTGTTCGCGCACCCTGAGCCCAGAGGAGGGCAGAGATGGAGGGGGAGGAGGGATAGTGACCTCAGAATGTGCAGCCCGCGAGCCTGGACAGCTGCGCTACGATCCCTGTTCTACTGGCCTCAGTTCCCTTCCCCCCTTTAAGAGTCTGATCCCGACCGGCTGGCGGTGGCGGGGCCCCTCTGCAGAACCTGCTTGGGAGGTCTCTGCCCGGCTCGCCCCGCCTCTCCGCGCCTCCCACCAGCCTCCCACTTTGCGCTCCCTCTCGCGGCCATAATTCTGCTCGGAAGCACTGTTGAAAGTTAGTCACCGGTGATCCTTCCTGCTCCGCCTTCCCCTGTTTCTCTCGGTTGTGTGCAGTGCTTCCTGTCTAGTTCTTTTCATTCTGTCACTCACTGGGGTGCCTTGTTTCTTTTTGAACTTTCTCACGTGGCTTGTAAAATGTTCCTCTTCACCCCTGTACGTCCGCTCCTTGAAGCGGTTACGTGGTCAGAGCCCAGTGTAGAACGTCCCTGGGGGCTGGGTCTCAGTCAGGAGTCAGAGGGCTCTTTTCGAAACAATCAGCCGTGGCCCCGTGGTCCGAAGCAGGAACTTATTTCCCTGGGGCGGTGGGAGTGGGGCAGTCGGCTGCTTGGCAGACTGGGTGGTCCTTGTGCCCGGATCTGGCAAGAGCAGACCACCGCAGGGACCCGTGGAACGAGCGAGCAGTGCAGTGCAGGCTGAGATTCCTTCAGGCCCGGCCCCTCGGCAGAGGCCACAGCCCAGTCCTGGGCCTTCCACGTGGAGCCCGATGATCTCATTCAGGATTTGATTCCTGGCCTGTGAAAGAGTGACTCAGGGGCTCTGCCTGCCCCCCTTGCTCCAAGATTTTACTACAGCTGGGGAGAATGGTTGCACACACTGCCTTTTTCAGATTGTATGATCTCAGAGAGGACAAAAGAAATCCTGCTCAAAAAAAAAAAAAAAAAGCCTGACCTGACACCCCTCAGAGGAGCACATGGCCTTTTTTATTTACAGTAAAGGAGAAAACTTTAAAAATAACATTTTCGGTGAAAAGAAATGCAAATATTTTTGTTATTGTTGCTCCGGGTGTATTTTTGTATTATTTTCTTTGACTGGTTAGGCTTTCTTTATATACTCTGGGAAGGTAACTATCCTTGGCTAAACTGTCCCTGAACAAACTATCTTCCTTGTGTCTTTACAGGAACTAGAAGCCTAAGAAAGAAGCGATTTGTGTCCAGCCCCCGCTATGTGGAAACTATGCTTGTGGCCGACCAGTCCATGGCAGAGTTCCACGGCAGTGGGCTAAAGCACTACCTTCTCACCTTGTTCTCGGTGGCGGCCCGGTTATACAAACACCCCAGCATTCGGAATTCAGTTAGCCTGGTGGTAGTGAAGATCCTGGTCATCTATGAGGAGCAGAAGGGGCCAGAAGTGACTTCCAACGCTGCCCTCACCCTGCGGAACTTCTGCAACTGGCAAAAGCAGCACAACCCGCCCAGTGACCGGGATGCAGATCACTATGACACTGCGATTCTTTTCACCAGACAGGTGAGAAGAAGACATTGCCAATGATGAGAGTATTCTCTTGCGAATCAGTTTTGTAATAAGCAAACGTATGTAAGGCATTTTACCAATATTTTTGCACTTATATTTTTTAATTGGCTACCATGATTAATCTTCCTTATTCCTTTTAATATTTTAATATCTCAAGTTTCACAGTCTTATTTGAATAGCATTGGGGAAAATCTTAAAGTCACACAAAGTACTCCTAAAAGAACGGCTCAACAACAATGAATGTAGATGCCCTAAAGCACATGTGAAGTTACACCCTGCCAAAAAGTTAGATCACAAGGTTCGTGCTCTGTCTCTGTTAATACGGACATACCTTTGCTCCTTGTAGGACCTGTGTGGCGCCCAGACATGTGATACTCTTGGGATGGCAGATGTTGGAACTGTGTGTGATCCCAGCAGAAGCTGCTCGGTCATAGAAGATGATGGCTTACAAGCTGCCTTCACCACAACCCACGAATTAGGTGAGTCTGTTTTAGAGTGAGAGTTAGCCCAATTCATGAATTCAAATTGATAAATTATGTATTAATTTAAGAGGGAGAGTCTGCAGGTTATATTGCTCTTTTAAGGTGCCAAATCTCCCTAGAAACTGCAGAAAATAGTTTTCCACTCTTCTCAACATGGTCATTTTTGTTAGAATGCAAAATAAGATAGTAGGAGCTATGGACACATTTGGAAATTTACATGTTTGTTTACACCCTGTGAAAAGTAGACATTGTCTCTAAAATAGATTATCTCCAAAACACATTTCTTCCTCTAGAAATATCACTTTGAGACAAATGAATCCCTGTTGGGGAAAAAAAATGCTGCAAATGACCTGTATTTTAATGTGGGTTTCGGATGTCTTCTTAGGCCATGTGTTTAACATGCCACATGATGATGCAAAGCAATGTGCCAGCATTAATGGTGTCAACCGGGATTCCCACATGATGGCGTCAATGCTTTCCAATTTGGACCGCAGCCAGCCCTGGTCTCCTTGCAGTGCTTACATGATTACATCATTTCTGGATAATGGTCATGGTAAGATGCTCCAGCTACTTTTTCTAGATGGTATCCAACCATCCACATGTAGGGTACTAGTGAAACCAGCTCTTTCTTTCTTTTCTGTCCTTTTTATTTTCCCTCCTTCAAAATGACTTTCATTGTCAACCGCATGCATTTTTAGATCTTAATTTCCAGTAAAAGATAGTGCTTCTGGTCAGGTAGCTCCCAGAGTACATTAACTTAAGTTTTTAGCAGAACAATGATTTCCTGTCATTGTTAATGCAGAAATATCCCATTGAGAATAATATCTTAATGATAGTTTAAATCTCTCTGACATTCTCCCCCCAAACTCTTCAGCTTTCAAATCGCTTCGCTATATATTATTGCTTTTGGTAAGTATTTTCTGAAACTGATCTACCCCCTGCATGCTTCAATTTGCTATTTCTTAATATTCATTGGCATTTTTCCTTGCAGGCGAATGTTTGATGGACAAGCCCCAGAGCCCCATACAGCTCCCCTCTGATCTCCCCGGGACCTTGTACGATGCCAACCGGCAGTGCCAGTTTACATTTGGGGATGAGTCCAAACACTGCCCGGATGCGGCCAGCACGTGCACGACCCTCTGGTGCACAGGCACCTCTGGCGGATTGCTGGTGTGCCAGACCAAACACTTCCCCTGGGCCGACGGCACCAGCTGTGGAGAAGGGAAATGGTGTGTCAACGGCAAGTGTGTGAACAAGACTGACAAGAAGCATTTTGATGTGAGTTTTCCACTGCAACACACGCTCCTTTAAAATTCAGAATTGAAAGAGACCAAGTGATGCTAAAACATTAGATACCACGTTAGCATCCTGACCTGTGGGCTCTCGCAGGGATACAGGATAGAGTCGTATTATTGATTCTTTGTCCCATGTCTTTCTCTTCTATTTCCTGAAAAGGTCTCCGTAGAGGTTTCTAACGCTGATCATTTGTGTCTCCATTTAGACTCCTGTTCACGGAAGCTGGGGGCCGTGGGGGCCCTGGGGAGACTGTTCAAGAACATGTGGTGGAGGAGTTCAGTATACAATGAGGGAGTGTGACAACCCGGTCCCAAAGAATGGAGGGAAGTACTGCGAGGGCAAGCGCGTGCGCTACAGGTCCTGCAATATTGAGGACTGTCCAGAGAATAATGGTGAGTAGAGAGAAGGTGAAAAGGATGCGCTGTAAACGGGTGGTTGAAGACCGGAAACGGATAACACCATCGTCTCCTTCTATTTCCAGGAAAAACCTTTAGAGAGGAACAGTGTGAGGCACACAATGAATTCTCCAAAGCTTCCTTTGGGAGCGGGCCCGCGGTGGAGTGGACACCCAAGTACGCAGGAGTCTCACCCAAGGACAGGTGCAAGCTCATCTGTCAAGCCAAAGGCATTGGTTACTTCTTTGTTTTGCAGCCCAAGGTAGTGACTTTTCTTCAGACTTTTTGCCTAAGAAACAAGGCCTTAGCTTGCTCCCTTTTCATGCCAGCTCTGTTGTACTTTCTTTAATTTATATATATATATATATATATATATATATATATATATATATATATATAAAGCTGAGCTTTTAATTTATTTATTATTTATGGCTGCATTGGGTCTCCGTTGCTGTGCACGGGCTTTCTCTAGTTGCAGCGAGCAGGGGCTACTCTTCGTTGCGGTGCGCGGGTTTCTCATTGCAGTGGCTTTTCTTATTGCGAAGCACGGGCTCTAGGTGCGAGAACTTCAGTAGTTGTGGCATGCGGGTTTCAGTAGTTGTGGCTCGCAGGCTCTAGAGTGCAGGCTCAGTAGTTGTGGCACACGAGTTTAGTTGCTCTGCGGCATGTGGGATCTTCCCAGACCAGGGCTCGAACCCATGTCCCCTGCATTTTCAGGCAGATTCTTAACCACTGCGCCACCAGGGAAGCCCTAATTTATATATTAACGTGTTCAATTTCAGGTTAGAACTTCTTTGCTTCTAGATACATTGGCAACTGCTTGCTTTGAGTTTGGTGCTGTTTTGGGTTATGAATGAAGCTTGAATCCAGTGCTTATGATTCTTGCAATGGTTTATTATTACTCCTATATGTGAAGAAAAGCCCTTTACCCATGGTTAGGTAAAGTATGTGTTAACATGGAAACCATCCAGTGGTTTTGGAAAATAGTTCAGGTGTGGCCCAAAGTACTTGTCACTGGGTGACTAGCAGTAGTATGTGCAAATGGGCTTATTAAAATGAAAGTCTGAGCATTGAGAGCTCTTGTGTTGAGAACATATACTGAACTAATGGAAGCATTGTTTTGCTGAGGAGATGAATCTGGCTCTGAGGTAGAAAATGGAATTGAATTTGGTTGAAATTATCATGTGTCATTATCACTGTGGGCTATGAAAACAGTCTTCAGTTGCAGATTCAACATTCAAGTGATTTATTCAGCACCTGTTATTGCCAGGTAGTATTCTAGATATTGGGGATACAGCAGTAAACAAATTGACAAAAAGCTCTGCTTTTTTGACCTTAGCTAAAAGTGAGATAGGATACAAATAATCAAAATATTTATAATATTTTCAGATGGAAAAAAAGCCAAAGAGAAGGGTAGTGTGTGCCGTGTTATAGAGTACTATATTAATTTTGATAGTCAGGAAAGCAAAGATGTAATGTTAATGAAGAAAACTTTCAGAACTATCCTAGCATCATCTCTTGCCCTTGTTAATGTGTGACACCAGGTACGTGCCCTTCCTTTTTCAGGTGGTAGATGGCACTCCTTGTAGCCCAGATTCCACCTCTGTCTGCGTGCAAGGACAGTGTGTAAAAGCTGGTTGTGATCGCATCATAGACTCCAAAAAGAAGTTCGATAAATGTGGCATTTGTGGAGGAAATGGATCTACATGCAAGAAAATATCAGGATCAGTTACTAGGGCAAAGTAAGTTTTAAAATGCCATACTCCCAAAGGTCTTATCATTTCGATGTAACTTTTTACAGGTCTGGTAAAAATTACATTCTTAAATGATTACCTGGTGTTTCAAGCTAAGTATTGATTATATGATTAGCTGGTGAATGAGAGATTTTTATATCTGTTTTCCTTGTCTGCAGACCTGGCTACCACGATATCGTCACAATTCCAACCGGAGCCACAAACATTGAAGTGAAACAACGGAATCAGAGGGGATCCAGAAATAATGGAAGCTACCTTGCCATCAAAGCTGCCGATGGCACATATATCCTGAATGGCGACTTCACTTTGTCCACTTTAGAGCAAGACATCACGTACAAAGGTAGTGTCTTGAGATACAGTGGCTCCTCTGCAGCATTGGAAAGAATTAGAAGCTTTAGCCCTCTCAAGGAGCCCTTAACCATCCAAGTCCTGACAGTGGGCAATGCCCTTCGACCGAAAATTAAATACACCTATTTCGTGAAGAAGAAGAAGGAATCTTTCAACGCCATCCCTACTTTCTCCGAATGGGTCATTGAAGAGTGGGGCGAATGTTCCAAGTCATGTGGACAGGGTGTGCAGAGAAGGCTGGTGGAGTGCCGAGACATCAATGGGCAGCCCGCTTCAGAGTGTGCAAAGGAAGTGAAGCCGGCCAGCACCAGACCTTGTGCGGACCTGCCTTGCCCCCTCTGGCAGCTGGGGGATTGGTCGCCATGTTCCAAGACTTGCGGGAAGGGTTACAAAAAGAGAACCTTGCAGTGTCTGTCCCATGATGGGGGTGTGTTGTCTCACGAGAGCTGCGATCCTTTAAAGAAACCTAAGCATTACATAGACTTTTGCACAATGGCAGAATGCAGTTAAGCAGGGGCAGTGTTGAGGGAAAAAGGCAGTGGGGAAGGGCTGATGCACTGAAATCAAGAAGGCTGGAGGAATCCAATGCACCTTGCCGGTGATCAATGAGGTGTGCCGATGAGTTGGGAGGTACAGGTAGGTAGAAAAGAAGTTCGATCATCAGAACTGCCTTCCAGTTACAAAATTGATAGGGTAGTTTATGAGGATCATTAATAGCAGACCAATAAGATAGCATGAGAAAGCCCCAGGGCGTTATTATTTCTTTTGTTAAGTCTATGACAAGTTTTTACAAAAATAGAAACAATTGTCAAAGTAAGTGTAAGAAATATTACAATCCCTGTTTCCTGGTACTGATGAAATACTTTGTATCATGGAGGTTGGGAAATGAAAAGCAGGAGGAAGATGAGATTTTTGGTTTAAGATGTGGCTTACTTTACCTCACTACCTATGGAGGGAGAAAGGAATACACATAGGATCTTTGACCATCACTGTTCCTAACTGCTGTGGTTTCAGAGAATGTTTATGCCATCTCTTCTGCTGAGAGTTAAGAATTCAGGACTGTCCAGCATGAGAAATGCTTAGCAACGTCCAGTGACTCAAATGACTCCATCTTTCCTTTCTTGTGCTGTTATTGTGTCTTTATTTGTGAATTCATTTTGACGAAGAAACAATTCCATGTATTTGTAAAAAAAACAGCATTAAATCTACAAGGGGAAGAAAAGCAGTGATGTATCAGATGCTGGTAAAAGCTAGGGGAGGCCCGTTGATCTGGGTACCTCCTACATTTCTTTCCTCCTGATGTAAGCCTACTTAAGGAATGTGGATGTGGAAAAAAAAAAAAAAAAAAAACACAGTTTGTGTCTGAAAAAAGTAAGATCACACAAAAAGAATGTAATGCCAGAACAAGAATGGGGTGTGTACAAGGGGGTCCCCAGTGTTTGGGGACATTGAGAACACACATCTCACGGTGGGGAGGCTACTGAGGGGTAGCGGGTCCATCCCCAGCAGCTGGTCCAACAGTCATATCCTGGTGAATGTCTGTTCAGCTCTTCTACTATGAAAGAAAATGACTTTTTTCCATATGTATATAGTAAAATATGTTACTATAAATTCTATGTACTTTATAAGTATTGGTCTGTGTGTTCCTTCTAAGAAGGACTATAGTTTGTAATAAATGCCTATAATAACATATTTATTTTTATACATTTCTTTCTAATGATAAAACTTTTAAGTTATATCGCTTTTGTAAAAGGTCATATAAAAATAGAGTATTTATACAATATATGTTACTAGGAAATAATAAAAGGACACTTTTTGAACATGTGTCTTATTTTTTTTAATGGGAATTAATTCCTGGGTAGGAAATCTGAAACACAGATTTTGAATTTTTGTTTGTTTTGTTTTAAAAATGTCTGGTTTATTACCTTTTTAACACTGATAAAAATGTTTCATTGCATACATTTTTTTTAAAACATCTTTATTGGAGTATAATTGCTTTACAATAATGTGTTAATTTCTGCTTTTTAACAAAGTCAATCAGCTATACATATACATATATCCCCATATCTCCTCCCTCTTGCGTCTCCCTCCCACACTCCCCATCCCACCCCTCTAGGTGGTCACCAAGCACCGAGCTGATCTCCCTGTGCTATGTGGCTGCTTCCCACTAGCTATCTATTTTACATTTGGTAGTGTATATATGTCCATGCCACTCTCTCACTTTGTCCCAGCTTACCCTTCCCCCTCCCCGTGTCCTCAAGTACATTCTCTACATCTGGGTCTTTTTTCCTGTCCTGCCCCTAGGTTCTTCAGAACCTTTTTTTTTTTTTTTTTTTAGGTTCCATATATATGTGTTAGCATACGGTATTTGTCTTTCTCTTTCTGACTTACTTCACTCTGTATGACAGACTGTAGGTCCATTCACCTCACTACAAATAACTCAGTTTCATTTCTCTTTATGGCTGTGTAATATTCCATTGTATATATGTGCCACATCTTCTTTATCCATTCATCTGTCAATGGAACAGATATTGAATCTGAAGAGAGAATATTTTCTTCAATTCTTTGGAAGTATGATTTCATTCTAATGAAATTATTTTATGTATCCTTGGGGTATGTGATTGCTACAAAGAAAGAAATCTATTATATCTTTGCTGATAGATAGGTGTGTTACTAATGTAATAATATACACCAGTGGTTGGCCAACGTTTTCTGTAAAGAGCCAAATAGTAAATAGGTTTTGTGGGTCATACCATCTCTGTCACAACTACTCAACAGTGCTGTTGTAGCATGAAAACAGCAATAGACAATACAGAGATGAATGGGCATGGTGGTATTCTAATAAAACTTTATTTATGAAACAGTGGGCCAAATTTGTTCTGTGGGCATAGTTCACCAACCTCTGATGTGTAACATATAAAATGGAAAAAGATGGGATTCTGGATACATTTGAATTCATATCTCTTCCTCAATTATATCACATAAGTAAAATTTTGTGAAAGTATTTAAGCTAATGAGTAGAAAACGATGCCTCATAAATTACATTTGGGATAGACATGCTTGGTGAGCCAAGCCCTCCAAATATTTCATGTGCTTCTCAGGAATACACGGGTGTTTTGGAGAAACCTCGGATCACCCAGGCCACCCTCTTGGTAGCCTTTTGTAAGTCACTCTATTTTAAATACTACATGGTACATCAGTGGCTTTAAAAGTTCAGACCGCTTCCAAAGTAACTACATTTCTCTCAGGAAATAGCTTATTTGCTAGAAGACTCGGATTATGTGGTTAACCACAGACATTTCCAACTTTATATTTTCATCCTTTTTTTCACCCTCCTTTCTCAAGTAGTTCTATATAATATGCTAATTTCAGATTCCAACGATAATTCTAATTTGCCTGCAGAATTACTCAATGTTCTTCCCCTGAGCAGTTGAATTTAAGATATTCAGGAACCAGGTGCATGGAGCAGAAAGTGGGGCAGAAGAGGGGAAAGACATGTTAGTCTATGCTTAAGTTTTTTCCTACCTATTGGCCACCAGACTGAAAGGTGAAAGTCAAATCTCACACCATGGGCAGTGGCCCCATATAACTCAGTTAAACATAGAATTTGGTCATGCAATTCAGTGCCCTAACATGCTCTTTGCACCAATAACCTCTCCCACAATTATTTGTTTGGCCACATTATTAAGGTACAAATCCCCATAGTAAGTGACATGGAGGACACACACACACACACACACACACACACAAGACCCTTTTCCTCAATTACTATACAAGCTATTTGATAAAATGAGATAAATGTACCTAGAATGATAACTCATAATTTAAAAAAGTCATTTTCAGATCTAGCCTAATTCACTGATGAGTTTTTCCTTTTCAAAGGCTTACATTGATTTGGTGTAGTAAGCAAGGAGAATGAAATTCAGGACACAAAGTGATAAAAATAGCCGAAAGATTTTCCACTACTCTCTTTATTCTCAGCTCAAGGTAATGGCAAACAACTTTCTAAGTTGCCACATTATTTTCTTCAGCCATCTGCTGGTGAGATTTCCCTTTTATCAATCAATGGAGCCATTTAAAATACTCTATTTTGGCAGCAAAGAGAGTTTAGCTTAAAATACACATCCGGTTCTGTGAGCTTGACCTGCTTAAAAAGAGGAAAGATTTTGTGCTCACTTCTGTTGCAGGTACAAATGATGAGCTGGCGTGATGTTGAGGACTCATTCAAACACCTAATTTTCAGAACATTTTGCAGGCACTTTCTTTCTCTAGTATTTCAATAACCACCATGCAAGCACAATTTTTGCATCAGAGCTTTCACACAAAAGTCAGCAAAAATCATTTCCAACTTTCGCTTTTGTTTAATTTGTCTTCCAGAAGAGGGTTCTGTAGATCTTAATGTAACTTAGGAACAACAGATAACAGCTACAATTTGCTAATCTCGTTGGTTTTCCAAAAAAGAAGAAAAACAAAAATGGTTAACATAAAGGATGGGTGTGCTAGACCTACCAACAAAATGGACCAAAGTTACTCCAGTATAAAAAAGTAGTCTGTTCTGCCATATGCATATTTCTGTGAAATGAATGAGTTAATAAGACATTGGCAGAATGGAAATAGTACAACGTGGAAGATGCTTTGGTTCATCAACAAGTTTTCCCAGCCAATAAATGTTTGGTGCCTTCTCTTAAGAGCAGTGGAACAGAAAATATACTAAGTCATGAACATGGCAAGTCACAGAGGAATACAGAACTATGCAGAATCTCCACTCATGCCAGCTGTCTCCATTTGGTCTGCATCTTGGAAGTTCCTAATGTGGTCTGTGTTCCATTTGCTCTTGTATTCATAATTCAAAAGCCTGAACTTTTCCTTACAGCCTCTTCTATTAATCACATTGCCCTTGTTTTAGGGTAAGTTTGTATAATTACAAACAGCCATTTGTAATTTAGCATATTTTGTTAGCTATCTTAATTTCTTTTCCTTTAGGGCTACTATTGTTCTATGTTCTACATCTCTTAAGAGGAGTTATAAACCATTTACTTGCTGGGGTCAGAAGGAGATTGAGGGCAATTTTATGTAGAATAATACAAGAAGGCTTTTTCAATGAGATCTTTGGAAGAAAAACAGAGAGACACAAGGTGACAGCTCTCCAAGGGATGAGATTACAATAGACAGGGGTCTGCACAGGTGGAAGTAAGCTCAACTTCTTGGAGGGGAGAGCAAGAGGTCAGTGTGGTTGGAGCACTAAGGAGAGGGGGAAAGAGAAGAGGCCAGTGGAGAGCAGAGAGCTTGCTCAGCAAAAGTAGGAAGTATATTTGGGTTTTGCTCTGAGTGAGACAAGGAGCCAGTGGAAGGAACAGAGCATAGGAGAAACATGGTCTGACTTAACATTTTAAACTGGAAGGAGACCAGACAGGAGCCAGATAGGAAACTATTGCAATAATTGCAATGAACGATAATGATGGTCTGAACTAGGGTGATAGCCATAGAGGAAGTGAAAGAGGTCAAATTCTGCAGTTCATGACTCTGAGATTTGCAGATGGATATAGATGTGAATGGGGGGAAAATATCATGGATAAGTCCAGGGTTTTTTTTTTTTTTTTCTGTTTTTTTGGTGAGAAAAGAGTGTTCTGTGCAACATTGATGCATACTACACTCTACTTAAAGACCAGCATAAATTAAAAATACAAGATTTTTGGTAAGTATTGAAACCAGTTAAACCTATAGGTAAATATAAGTAATTGTTGAAATTACGGTTTCAAAATTAACTGGAAATATAGAATAGTAGTTAAAGAGAAGATATATAATGTAAAATATTTTCATAATAATAATTCAAGTCTAAAACCATATGTCATATTGACAAAATCATAAGAGTAGGATAGAAATTTCTTATGTTAGGAGTTATTAAAGGACATCATCTTATTCTTGAACTTGGTAATAGGGTAAGTATAGATGAATGATATTTCTTAAAAACAAAAACCCAAAAAATGTCTCTTCATAGAGAGAGGATGTGTGCAAAATATAACTCATAAATAAAAGAATGGAAAGCAAATAATAAGGTAACAGAATTCCAACCACATTATCATGACAACACATTGTTTAAACTTTCCTATTAAAGACAAATATCTTCAGGATGTGTTTAAAAATAAAATCCATTGACATGATAAATAAAAGGGAACTAACTAAATCAAAATGACATTTCTTCAAAGAAGTCCAAAGATTTATCAGGCAAAGAGTAGGAAAAAAGTAGGAATAGAATATGAAATCAGCCAAAAATTTATTTAAGATGGAAAAACACTAAGCAAAATAAAAATTTACATATCTTGTGGATTAAAGATAGAATCTACAATAAAAAATATGTGTCCTGGATAATAGAACATCTATATATCAATCTTAAATTGTTAAAAATACAAAGAATTATCAACAGGTAAGGATTATTCTATTTGTCTTTAAAACCTCTCTCTAGGTCAAGGAAGACCAAAAATGTAAGAAAATTAAAAAAGGTAAAACTTTACAAAGACATAAAAAAAGACTTGAGTAAAGCAAGAGACATGCAAGTTTCTTTTACAGTAAGTCATAAACCTTCTATTTTGTCCAAAACTAATTAGTAGATCTGATGAAATTCCAATCATTAGCCATTCATAAATTTTTGGAACTTGATAACATAATTCTAAAGTTCTTCTGAAGAAATAAATTTGGTGAAGATAAAATAAAGGGAAACGCAACTGAAAAACACAGTGTAATGTAAGATACCTGTTCAACCGGATTTGAAAATGCACCATAAAATTACAATTAAAAAAAAAAAAGCAGTACTTGTAGAATTATTGACAAGTATATTTATTTTTGTTTTTTTTGTTTTGTTTTGTTTTGTTTTTTGCGGTACGTGGGCCTCTCACTGCTGTGGCCTCTCCCATTATGGAGCACAGGCTCCAGACGCGCAGGCTCAGTGGCCATGGCTCACGGGCCCAGCCACTCCACGGCATGTGGGATCCTCCCGTACCGGGGCATGAACCCATGTCCCCTGCATTGGCAGGCAGACTCTCAACCACTACGCCACCAGGGAAGCCCTTGACAAGTATATTTATATGTGAGAAAGATAGCTCACAAATAAACCTTAGTAATCATAACTACAAAATATTAGAATATAATGAAGTTAGCAACATAAGTCTGTGAGTAAAAATTAATCATTCCAAACAGAGCCTTAAATTAAAAACTAGAAATTTACTTGGAAAAAAAAAAAATTAGAGCTTTCCTTCAGATCATTTGTAAACTTAAATTCCAGATATACAGAAAGTTAAAAGATTTAAATTCAACCCTGATTAGCAAATATAGAGAAATATTTATCTGATCTCTGAATGGGAGAGGAAATCTGAACACAGAAATAATGAAAGGTATTAAACAACCAAGACACACACACATAAACGAATTGCTTTGATTGGCATAAAAACTTCAAACTTCTGTGTTTCAGAAGAGCCTTTTTAAAAAATGTGAGGAAAAAAAAAGTGTGTTTTCATGAAACACAAAAGACAACCAAGCTTTCCTCAGAACTTTCCCAGAGGCCATTGGTTTCACCCCAGGATTCCAAATGGCCACCCAATTAACCTCTGGTCATCCTTTAGATCTCAAAGTAAATGTCACTTTTCCAGGGAAACCCTTCCTAAATCCCTCAGGCTAGATTAGCTCTTAAAAAACCCTGCACTTTCCTGTCTTGTCACTTTTCACAGAAATCATATACTCTTTTTAGCTCTGCATTTGTTCTGCTCGATATTATTTTCCCAACGTTTAGAACTGTGCGTGTTCAAATATTATATTTATTTAATGAATAACCATTAAAAGTAGTCAAACTATTGCGTATAGATAGTTCTACCCCTAAGAATCCATGCTAAATAAATAAGCCAAAAGGTTCACAAAGATTTGTATATGAATGTTACATAAATCTGAATGCAGCCACAAAAGAAGTACACTGACAACTACTTATGACATAACAAAACTTGAATCTCAGGGAATTCCCTGGAGGTACAGTGATTAGGACTCTAGGTTTCCACTGCAGGGGGCATGGGTTCAATCCCTGCTTGGGGAACTAAGATCCCACGTGCCGCCACGCAGTGTGGCCAAAAAATTTTAAAAATTTAAAAAAAGCAAAACTTGAATCTCAGATTAGTGATAATGAGGACCAACAGTCCTGGAAGTTCACTGTGTGTTTTTCATGATAATTCAATTAATACTCAACCCCTGCCCCAACTGTGATGTAGATATTATCATTATTCCTACTATATAGGTAAGGAAACTTGGCAAAGAGAAATTGAACTGCTTGGCTGAGGTAGGACAGTTAGCAAGCAGCTCAGCAAGGATTCCAACCCAGACATCCAAACTTGAGAGCCTGTAGCCTCTACACTCTTAAGCATTATGTCATATTATGCTACCAAGTTGTACACACACATAAACACACACTCACACTTAACAATCTATATACACAAAAATAACCTACCTGGCTACTTTTATTTTCTTCTTTGTACGTTTATGTATTTTCCAAATTTTCTACCAAAAAAAAAACAACTATATCATTTTTATAGTCAGAAAAAAATGACTTATAAAGGGTAGGAAAATCCTAATTAGAGTGGTTTTTCACTGGGTGAATTCTTCCTAACCAGAAATTTCCAGAAATTATAAATAGTTTCTGTTTTTGTTTAATTTGTCCCCAGTAAGAACACTTTAGAAAGCTGAAGCACTTTTGCAGTACCGTATCATAAAAGAAAGCCAGTTTTGTTGGTATTTTATGATGATGGCCATTCCAAGCACGGAGACAGAAGTCAAGATGGATAAATTGGTCTGTTGATTACTAAGTAACTTAATATTCTAACTTAAGTATACAAATTATGTTCTGAGAATATATTTCTGAAGATATATGTGTGTGTGTGTGTGTGTGTGTGTGTGTGTGTATATATATATATATATATATACTATCTGTCACTAAAAGTACTAAAATCACATTTCAAATTCAAATCTGAGTTTTCCAACATTTTATATTTTTCTACCTCTCTGTCCCTATTCTCAGTGAATAGCATAAATGAACAGTAAATCTTTAAGAATTTAGAGTTATTGACACTTTAATGTTTTTAAAAAGTGTGTACCTAGCAACCAGAGGAGAGCCAGGAGAATCAAACTCATAAATTCCTATCAGGCATAAAATCCACAGAGATTGTGTATCTACGTATGTGAGGTTCATTGCATTATTAAGTCCTGTAATTCATAGCTGTCTAGGGTGCAAAAGTAGCCAAATGTCAGCACTGAGGAAAGGCTGGACCCAAACTCCACACTGACATTCTCAGTATTTTGAGACTATCTATGAAACAAAAAGATTCACTGAAACTAAGAGCAAAACAATAAACTACAATCTTCCTGGTAGATAAATGTATAAAGAATAAAGCCAAGGTGTGACAATGTTATTCCTCTTTATTACAGAAGTTTTGTGAAAATTACTTTTTAAATTCAACTGTCCTTTTCAGTTGCTCTCATTTTCCTTATGGAAACTGCCAGAGGGGCAGAGAAATGCTTTTCCTTTAAGTAAGAAGGAGAGAATGTCTAATAAGCACTAATATAGTAACATGTTAGGATGGAATAGTGGTCTATTAATGCAGTGCTGTTTATTTCCTTGAACAGCACATCAGTGAAAAGGTACTGTCACCTCATAACCAGGGTAGATAGTTCTAAAATTGTCTCTTCTTTCAAAAAGTCAATCTAAATACTGAAGTAAAATAATAATCTGGAATTTAAAATTTTCAATCAAAAATAGAAAAGGTGGGGATAGAAGAAACTAAGTCAGGAAAATGATGATGATCATTAAAGCTGAGTGATGGATAGAGACTCATTACACTTTGTTCTCTGCTTCTGTGTAAAGTAAAATAGAAAAACCGAAAAACTAAAGAGAAGTTGTAGTTCTTTTATCCAACTTACAAATCAATGTCAGTACTTGAAATAATTTAAGATATGACTTACATTAGTGTCCTTTTCTACTCTTCCCCATGTTTGGGGGGACAGAGAATAAATGTATGTAAAGTACCCACACTTAAAAACACAGAAGCACTCCTTAAAACAGCTTGATACGGAACATGAGAGCAAATCATGTAACAGAAAGAAACAAGGAAAGAAAGAAAGGAAGGAAGGAAGGGAGGGAGGGAGGGAGAGAAGGAGGAAGAAAGAAGGAAAGAAGGAGAGAAAGAAAGAAAGAAGGAAAGAAAGGAAAGAAGGAAGGAAGGAAGGAAAGAAAAAGAAAGAAAGAAGGAAGGAAGGAAGGAAGGAAGGAAGGAAGAAAGAAAGAAAGAAAGAAAGAAAGGAAGGAAGGAAGGAAGGAAGGAAGGAAGGAAGGAAGGAAGGAAGAAAGGAAGGAAGGAAGAAAGAAAGGAAGAAAGGAGGGAGGGAGGGAGGAAGGAAGGAAAGAAGACGGAAGGAGGGAATTGGAGAGAGGGGGAGAAAGGCATTCTTTTTATTTGCAGTGCTATAAAACATAGAACAATTAAATGAGTTTTCTGTTATAAAAGACTGTGAATTTATCAGTTTTTCTACAAAGGTCTGATTTAAATATTATCATAGGCTATAAAAAAATTACTACTTTATAGTATAGACTCCTAGAACTTCTATTTTGCATCAAGAAGTAAACTAAGCAGAGAGAGTGAAAATGAAAAGTCACTTTTGCTTGCATATATTCAGAATTCAATATTAAGGATTAAAAAATTATTATGGCTAATGAAGTACATACCAAGGGATTTTAAATATATAATGTATATATATATATATATATATATATATATATATATATATATATATACATATGTAAAGCATATATATATATATATATACTTTTTTTTTGTATATTTGAATGAAAAGCTGAGTAAAGAGGAAGGAATTAATATGAAGACACTCAGGGATTTCTCAGTTCCTCAGGCTGAGGGAGACAGGATCATTGGTGAAGCAGGAACACAATGGTCGGCCCAGATAGAGGTCACATTTGGCAACCTTGAAGTTGCAGATGAGGGAGTTCAGCTGAAAGAGTAGATCAATAGGCAAGGATCAAAGATCTCTGATTTCTAGCTGAAGCTCTTCACCAGATGTGTTAGATTAGTTGAGTACAGAGTTTCTCTCCATTTTTCTTCTTTAAAGAGAGCTAAGGGTTTACCAGTTCCCTGCTGCATCTTGCATAAAAGCAGGGAAGCTGACCAAATAACAAACACAGGGGCTGAGCAGCTGCCAGAAGTAAGGGCCTTTATAATATTGTTCTGGTTTTTCACTTATTTCAAGTTGGTTTACTCAGTTCTGAATGTTCCAGAACCTTTCACCTTCAAAATTTTCACCAAAGTTGTTAACAAGAGTAGAATCATCAGGCTTGGCTTTCATCTCCTGACTTCTCAGAACATGCCAGAGGTAATGATAAAAACGGGACTCATTCCAAAGGAACCTTGAGGGGAAAGGGAAGAAGAGCAGGGGCATGGACCATCCATCAGCTAGATAAACAAATTCTGAATAAATGGAAGTTGGCTGGAGGCCTCTATCTCAAACAATAAGGACACGCAATCTGAAAAGCTAGATCTCCAAGTCTATGGGCAAGTTCCTTTGCTGCTACAGATCACAGAGGTGATATCTAGTTTTCAAAGTACAAGATATTCCGGAGCATTCTCCCTGGCACTAGGACAATTTCTTTCAGAAGTTGGGTATTAGTTAAATCCTGTGCTTTTCTAATTAAAATGCTCTTACACTAGCACTAATATTCTAATACTCTACATTTTTAATATCCTATAAGAAAGCAGTAGTGATAATAGAATTTCCTTGTATGGACCTTCAGTGCAACTTTAGGTTGGAACTCTGAATTGAAGACACAACTATGCAAGATTGCTAAAGAAATCACAGAATATCCTGTTTATTTTTGAGTCTATGCTCTCTTTTTCCTTTCTTAAGACAAAAGCCATTGGCTTTTCGACCAAAATTCATAACAGTATTGTATTTTTTTTCTTTAAAAAACATATGCATGTGAAACATTAAAAGATTAAACTGTAAACAAAGCTGAACACCTGGAAAAGCTTTTGATCCCAATAGAGTTGTAAACAGTCAAAAAAACTCACTTTGGGCTACACTAAAAATTGCAGGGACAGTTGCAACACAGTAATACTAAGTTCTTAGCATGATGGGAAGAAGGCAAAACATATAATTTTACAAAAGAAAAATAAAGGCATTGTTGAGAATCCAGAATTAGGGAATGGAACATTTATTTCTCTGAGGGATTTTGCCATCCACAATGGTGGGACGTTAGGGGAAAAAATACCATACCATTAATTCTTTCTAACATATCTGACTTAAATTATCAATAACCACAAAACAGATACAATCAAAATGTGAACGTTTGTTAATTACAGAGCATCAATAATAATAAAGTCTGTCTTCAGGTTGCTGGATATTACACTTATTCATATTCAGAACCCAGAGGAGAAAGGAAACTAATACTGTTAAAACAAATGCTTACTTTTAAGTAATATTTTGACAGCGACTCTGCTGAATAATCAAACTGTCAACCCCAAAGGTTTTATGGAGCAGGAACAGCCCATTGTATTCTAACAGCACATCTTTAAGAAAAACTGCGCTCCTTAAGAATATAGTGTCCACGAATGAAACTTAAAAGCTTTTGCACAGCAAAGAAACCATAAACAAGATGAAAAGACAACCCTCAGAATGGGAGAAAATATTTGCAAATGAAACAATTGACAAAGGATTAATCTCCAAAACTTACAAGCAGCTCATGCAGCTCCAAAGCAAAAAGACAAACAACCCAATCCAAAAATGGGCAGAAGACCTAAATAGACATTTCTCCAAAGAAGATATACAGATTGCCAACAAACACATGAAAGAATGCTCAACGTCATTAATCATTAGAGAAACGCAAATCAAAACTGCAGTGAGGTATCACCTCACACCAGTCAGAATGGCCGTCATCAAAAAATCTACAAACAGTAAATGCTGGAGAGGGTGTGGAGAAAAGGGAACCCTCTTGCACTGTTGGTGGGCATGTAAACTGATACAGCCACTATGGCGAACAGTATGGAGGTTCCTTAAAAAAACTAAAAATAGAACTACCATATGACCCAGCAATCCCACCACTAGGCATATACCTTGAGAAAACCATAATTCAAAAAGAGTCATGTACCTCAATGTTCATTGCAGCTCTCTTTACAGTAGCCAGGACATGGAAGCAACCCAAGTGTCCATCGACAGATAAATGGATAAAGAAGATGTGGCACAAATATACAATGGAATATTATTCAGACATAAAAGGAAATGAAATTGAGTTATAGTGAGGTGGATGGACCTAGAGCCTGTCATGCAGTGAAGAGAGTCAGAAAGATAAAAACAAATACCGTATGCTGACACATATATACGGAATCTAAAAAAAGAAAAAACAATGGTTATGAAGAACCTAGGGGCAGGACAGGGATAAAGATGCAGATGTAGAGAATGGACTTGAGGACACAGGGAGGGGGAAGGGTAAGCTGTGACAAAGTGAGAGAGTGGCATGGACATATACACACTACCAAATGTAAAATAGCTAGTGGGAAGCAGCCACATAGCACAGGGAGATCAGCTCAGTGCTTTTTGTCCACCTAGAGGGGTCGTATAGGGAGGGTGGGAGGGAGACGCAAGAGGGTGGAGATGTGGGGATATATGTATATGTATAACTGATTCACTTTGTTATAAAGCAGAAACTAACACACCATTGTAAAGCAATTATACTCCAATAAAGATGTTAAAAAAAAGGAATATAAAGTCCATTCTCAGCAATATATTTGGACTTAATCACTTTGAACAAATAATAAGAATCTTTAATTCAGGCAGTCATTCCCTGAAATATGATTACACATCCTTCAAGATATATATGCTGAAAAAAAGACAAAAAAAAAGAAGAAAAGAACAACCATATTTTCTTAAGAAACATAATAAAAAGACAAATCTGCAGAATGAGTGATATTAGATCATCATTCTGCTGCTATAATAAATGCAGATAAGAATCAGTAAATATCCCTGAGCCCCTATTTTGTACAAAGCCCTGTCTGAGGAACTGAGAAGGACACACAAGAAAGAAAAAAGAGAGAAAGAGAGAAAGAAAAGATAAAACGATGGAAGAAAGGGCTGGAGGGAGAAAGGGAGGATAGGAAAAAAGACAACCTTACCTTCAGGCTTACAATATAGCTGGAGAAATAAAATGTTTACATGTGAAAAGTTAATTAATAAGACAAGAAAGTGAATCTAATGAGTTGTATGCACGATCTGGGTTCAGAAATGCAGAAGAGAGAGGTTACTGCAGGTCAAAGGGTCAAGGAAGATTTCAGGGAAGGATTGGAGACATAAACATGAAACAGAGTGAATGGAATTGAAGCAGGCAGGGAACCTTGTCTTAGTTCGGGCTGCTATGACAAAGTACCATACACTGCATAGTTTACAAACAACAAAAACTTTTTTCTCACAGTTCTGAAAGCTGTCAATCTGAGATCAGAGTGCCAGCACAGTTGGGTTCTGTGAGCGCTTTCTTCTGGGTTGCAGACTAACTTCCTACTGTATTTTCACATGTCAGCAAAAGGGCAAGAGCATACTTTAGGGTCCCTTTTAAAAGCTCACTAATCCCTTCCTGAGGGCTCTACCTTCATGACATAATTACTTCCCGAAAGTCTTATCTCATTGAGGGTTAGGATTTTAACATGGGTAGAAATAAACAATCCGACCATTGCAGATATGCTCCAGATCCATGTGTTCTAGTCTGTTCCAGCTCCTCATAATGGCAAGTGGCATGCATACCTAATACCACTAGTTGGATTTGGTAGAGTGAAGAGCAGGAAACCTTTCCAGCACAGAGCAAAGAATAAAAACTGTGTGTAATAGATCCTGAAAAATGCTTCCTGCCTTGTAGCTTCATTCCAGTTCACTCAAATATATAGGTCAACTTAACTTGTTAAAAAGTTACCTAGAGAGCTTCCCTGGTGGCGCAGTCATTGAGAGTCCGCCTGCCGATGCAGGGGACACGGATTCGTGCCCCGGTCCAGGAAGATCCCACATGCCACGGAGCGGCTGGGCCCGTGCGCCATGGCCGCTGAGCCTGCGCATCCGGAGCCTGTGCTCCACAACGGGAGAGGCCACAACAGTGAGAGGCCCACGTACTGAAAAAAAAAAAAAAGTTACCTAGAGAAATTATTAAATATTTGGATATTATAAATTTAAAAAATGAATCCAAATTACAGAGGCAAATGATGTGATCTTTGAAGATAAATATGCCAAAACTCACATATCTAAATTGACATCCTCCTCCCCCAAGTCTAATCACTTTGGACAGCAGGTCATGAGCCCAGAGCAGGCACTGCTTCAAGGACTAGAGTTCCTCCTTGGAACAGTCTTCAGATCGAATTCAGAAAAGCAACCTGTCTCATTGCCTCCCAGCCATGTTTCATTTTTGACCAAAAATGGCATCACCCAGCTTCAACACCCACCTTAGTCATGGTACTTGGCTGCAAAGGACTTTGGTTGGGTCCAAAATAAAATCCTCCTTCAAAGAGAGATTTGCCACCACAAGAGATATTTGAAAAATGAGCTGCAGGCTCTAAAGGTAATTCCAATGGATCCATTCCAGAAATATTAAAGTCATGGTAGCATTACTAGGAAAAGAGTATGTACTTCCCAAATGACAGCCTTAAAGGGCCAGAGTGCTTTGGAGTGAGCATTCTGTTTTATCTGTTGAAAAAGATTCGGTCATATTGAGAGGTTGTTTGACATAGTTGGCTGAACATGCAAAATCTGGAATCACACTGCTTGGCTTTGGATCTAAGCTGTTCCATTTACTTGCCTTACCCTTCACTGCCTTACCTCAATGTTCCATCTATAAAATGGTAAAAATAACTAACTTCACACAGTTTGTATAAGGATCCAATTCTGTAATACCTGCAAAATTACAGAATTGGGTACCTGGTACCTAGTAAACAGTACTAATCCTCAGGTGGTGGTAGATATTAAAGTAACAGTTATGGCATCAGCAAGTATTTCCAAGCAAAGATTAATGTGAAGGCAGTGGAGTACTTAATGATGTACATACTCTGTCCTGTTGACAAAGACATTTGACACCAGCTTTGTTACCAGTTACATACAACTCTCTTCACCATGATTGACTGTATGCTTCTTCTCAAGGAACCATCTACATTTCTGGACTATGCTCTCCATACTGACTGATGTGTTTCAGCTTGACAACAAAATCTACATCTAAAACATCTCTTTGGTCCAACCAAATAACAGTATAAATTTGTGGACAGAGAGAGTTTATTTAGAGAATGCATAATATACATGCATATCACTGTATCTGCACTAGAAGGAGATGGGGGTAGAAGCCACAAAGAACCCAGCAACCCTTAGATGTATGCATTAAATTGTTTGTTTTCCCCCTATAACCTGGCGCTCATTAAAGCTCTTGGTAGTAAACGCACAATCTCCTCAAAATCTTAGAAAGAAACAGTCAGTCCTTGTATGTACTAGTTTACTTTGTCTGCTAGTACAGTTTCCCATCACGAAGATCCTGCCACACTTTCATGCTAGAATTTAACGTATTAAAAACAAGCTATTCTTCAGTTCCTTTCTGTTTGCCGTCAATGGGTTTGAAGTCCTGGATCTTTTACTCATTAAATATGTGACCTTGAATGAGTCACTTAATTTCTCCAGATCTCAGTTATTTCTTCAGCAAGGTTAGAGCATTGGATTAGCTTATCTTTGTGGTCTAAAATCTTTTTCTTTCTTAATATCTCATGTCACTGGAGGACGACTTGGAAAGCCATCTGTAATTCATTATATCCTAATACTGAGCTTCAACTCACAAAGATGCACAGAGGGAGATATCACTGTGACGACCCAGGCAATTTCCTTTAAAGCTTTTTTTTTTTTTTTTTGCGGTACGCGGGCCTCTCACTTCCGTGGCCTCTCCCGTTGCAGAGCACAGGCTCCGGACGCGCAGGCTCAGCGGCCATGGCGCACGGGGCCAGACACTCCGTGGCATGTGGGATCTTCCCGGACCGGGGCATGAATCCATGTCCCCTGCATCGGCAGGCGGACTCTCAACCACTGTGCAACCAGGGAAGCCCTGTTTTGTTTTTTCTTTAATCCAATTTCTCCCCATTATACTGTCATTTTAATTGTGTACTAACATAGAAATATCAGATTGGGTTTAAATGACCTTTACTTAGCATAGAATTACTTGGAGGTTTTCACTTTCAGTTACATCATTTTTCATGGGCTAAGCCCTCTAGCAGGCATGCATTCCCCATAAAAGTGTTCATCTGGATTTTATGCTTTTTGCTGTCTCTGTTTCTTAACCGCACCTTTTTCTTTTATATCTCTCCTTCCTATAGAGTTCCTAGAACTGTAGTCCACACATAATAAAAACTCAGTAAAAGTTTTACTCACTGGCAAACATACGGGCTTCCTGCAAAGAGCAGCCATGGTTTCAAATACTTATAGCACCTATGGCTAAAGTAATCTTACAGGGGACTCTGCACCCTTGCTGCTACGGAAGTGGACAGGACATACCTGTGGTTCTAAATTTCTTTGGAAGCTTGCATATTACCTAAGCCCTTTGAGTTTTAGTTTCCTCATTTGTAAATGAAGATCTACCTAAGGATGGCTCTTCAATAAATGAGATTTTATATGTAAAGCTTCTAGCGCACCAAAGGAATATTATTATTCTTATTGATATTAATATCTGGAGCAGCTGGACTCCAACTCCAACCTGACTTGGACACAACAACTCAGTTATTTCAGAAAGTTTCTCTGTAATAAGAACTGATCTGACTTAAATTGGCCTTCGGAAGCTTCTAGAAACTAACAAGTTTCTCAGCTCCAAACAAAGCATAGACAAATTACAGTTATCCATGCCCTGGAGTGTGATGCATTGACAACAAGCAACATGAGTGACAAATTCTACTATACAGGGTAAATCTATTTTTCTAGGTATTAAATTAAGAGTAAAAACATTTTTGCTTTTACTATTAACCTTGACCAATTCCCAACTTCATAAACAACCTTTTGTGGAATCTTACTTTACTTATAATTGGGACTATAATATATAATATAATTGGGACTATTTTGATGGTGGCAATGGTTATCTTAGATGACCAAGGTCCTGAACTATGACTTATACCAAGTGCTTGAAGTAAAATTTCCATGTTCCCTCTTTCCTTGGTTCACACTTCAGAATAAATTATGAAATAAACAACACATACTCTTAATCCATCAGATTGACAGAAAGCCAGAGCTTCTAGATATATCAAGTCATAGTCATAAGAAAGAGTGAGCCTGTGGTTTATTTTTTTTAAGTTCGTTAGAAATGACCCAAAATACATTTCTCACTTATTGTGAATATTTTCACATACAACAAAATAATGTTATCGCTATTTGTTCATATACACAAAAAGTATTGTGACTTTAAAAAAAAATTTTTTTTAATGATGATGTTATTGTGAGGGAAAATGTACAGCAAAAGTTTAAACCATGGAAGAAAGAAAGGTACTAGAACCTGTTTTTATTTATATTGGATTCTAAAATGTACCGTTATTTCTATGATGATGGTGCTTTTAGAAATATTTTGCTATCAGAGCATCCACAACAACAGTGTTTTAGCTTTCCCTGGGAAAAAATAATAATAATAATATAAACTGAGACCTCTAGTGGAGGAAAGTGGGAACTGCCCCCCTGATTCCTTGTTCTAACTTCATCACACTAATTGATTCTTTCCTAGAAAATGTAGGGGTTTTTAATAACTTTTAAAACCTGCATATTTACCTCTTGAACAGTTAGTAACTTTCACTACCTCTTTATATTAAATACTTAGCAATGAAAATGAATATATATATGATACATACATAAAATTTGAAAAACCAGTTGTTTTGATTGTAAATGGTTTAGGGAATTTAACATACAGTTTGAAAACTAAAACATCATTTGGATCACAAACTCTTTTATTCCCTAGTGAAATGACTCACTGTGATTTTGTACCCTGGGGATGAAATGTGCACTGGGACTCTGGAATCCTGTAACAAGGATGATGCAGAGACTAAAAATACTTGACATTTATACATTGTTTGACATCCTGGAACATGAAAGCACTGTTGAAGTGCTTTATCACTATCCCAGCCACAAACAAAATGATAAACACTGCAATGTACTGCCTGAAATATGAGGCCAACTTGACAAGAAGAAATGGCTGGAGGAAGGTTATACAAAATAATAATAACAAGACAGTGAACGGAACCTAAAGGTCTTCAGAGATTTAAGGTCTGCAGCTGTACATGAGTTCTCTGCAGAAATAGTTTAGATCACATGTTTTTCCACATACTTTAATTTATGGCTTTATTTGCCATAAAAACAAAAACCAGATTGAGTCTGTAAAGAGGATCCCTAAGGTATCATTTATAGATAACTCTGGTTGGAGATTGTCCAAGAGGACATGGACTCTTTAGCTTGGTAAACCCTGTGTTCAAATGAAACAGCTCTGAATTCAAGTGGGAAAAAAATGCTCAGAAGATAAGGTTTTTGACATGGTCGTTAAAACGCCAGTAATTCAAAATGAGAAAAAGTTGTTCCCAAAGACACACATAAACATAAAGTATAAAACACTTACCTAACACATACATTTTACTACAAAGTCAAGGTAAAGTTAAGAAATATACAGGATTGATCTTAGACTGAGCAGGATTACAATATGTTTTATTTTATTCATACTTTTGAAAATATTTACTAATTTTATATCCTGTATAAAGCCTTTGATTTACTCTTAAGGGATAGAAGAGGCAGACAAAAGAGTGAGTTCCTCCACACTTCTGTTCTCCTTTGGGAAGTCAACTTCAGATAAAATCGCCTAACAATAAAATGTAGCACATGGCTTTGCTACCACAGTAAGAGTTACAAATAAAATGGACATTGGAGAGAAGAGACAGTAATACAGAGTGGGATGATTGAGAAAGTCTGCAGAAGAAAAAGAATGTGAACTATGACCTAAACTATGGGTGGGATTGGGATAGGCCTAGAAAGGCATTCCTAGAGGTATGGCAGAAACTGAAGCAAAATCTTAGAAGTAGAAATGAGTTTAGGACAGGAGTTTCTTTTAGGGAAATCATGAAGAGAAAAGGTAAAAAGTAGCTCATCAAACCATTCTAGGCTTGGGGTAGAATGGAGGTAATAACTAAAAGCAGTAAGGATTGCATGAAAACCTGATGGATTCCATAGGCGGTGTCCTGGGGACAACAGGGAGGGAGTCAGCATTAACTTGAGACTTCAGGGGCTGCATATCAGTATTTGCTGAACACTGACTACTGTCTGAGAGCTATAAGTATTGGTATATGGTATTGGTAGGATATTAAAAAAAAATAAATCTTGACCCAAGCTTAAAAGAAAGTGTAATTCAATTGTCAAGATAAAATTTAGGCTCAAAATATTTGGAAACACATACAAAAAAGAGTAATATGAAACCTGGTTAATGGCTAAGATAAATCAGAAGCTGGGAAATGAGGAACCAAGGAAGTTACAGAATTTAAGTTTTCTATAAATCCATCCTGTTTTTTTAAGGAAGTGCATTATTATGATGGTTAGTTTTATGTGTCAACTTGGCTAGGCCACAGTACTCAAATATTTGATCATACATACTTGGATGCTTCTGTGAAGGTATTTTTTAGATGTAACTAACATTTAAATCAGTGGGCCTCATCCAATCAGTTGAAGGGCTTATGAAAAAGACTGACAGCCCCCAATGATGAAGAAAGTTTGCCTACAGACCACCTTCAGACTTGGACTGCAACACCAGCTCTTCCATGGGCCTCCAACCTGCTGGCCTGCCATGCAGATTTTGGAAGTGATAACCTCTATAATCACATGAGCCAATTCCTTAAAATAAATACCTGTTTCTGTCTTTCTGGCTCTCTTTCTCTATATATATACACAATACACACACACACACACACATCTTATTTGTTCTGTTCTCTAGAAACCCTGACTAATACAACTATGAACTAGGCTGATATAGAGAATGTTGTGACAGATGAAAGCAGCAAACAAATCTCCGCAAGTGGAGAACTTCATCAAATGTTCATATGCGTTTGGTTGGGTTGCTTTTTGTTTTGTCTTCTTTTCCTTGGAATGGAAAATTCATTTCAAAGCATGATCAGAAATAAAGTTAGTTGGAATTAGAAACTAGTGAGCAAATAGTCTTCAGCTCTAATACAGGTACTGATGGATTGGTCTAGGCTCAAACAATTCATGTTAGACACTAACATAAGGTGGATAAAACACAACCATTAGAAAAAAAAGAAAAACTACATCATTTTTGTGTCACCAAATAATATATTCACTAGGAGGCTGTTCCTCCTTCAAAGTACCTCTTTTCCAGTATGATGGTTCCTCCAAAGCCAGACGTATTTGCCATATGATCCAGTAATTCCACTTCAATACCCAAAAGAACTGAAAGAAAGGGCTCTAACAGATATTAGTATGCTAACATTCATAGCAGCATTATGCACAAAAACCAAAATGTAGAAACAGTACAAATGTTCATCAGTGGATGAACAAATGAACAAAACATGGTGTATATATATGATGGAATATTATTCAACCACAAAGGGGAATGAACTTCTGATATATTCTACAACATGGATAAACCTTATGCACATAATGCTAAGTGAAATAAGCCAGATATGAGGTCAAATATTGTATGATTCCACTTATGTGAGGTACTCTGAACAGAAAAATTCATAGAGGTAGAAAGTATAATGGTGGTCACTAAGGATAGGGGGAAAGAGGGAGCAAAGAGGTATTGCTTTGTGGGTACAGAGTTTCTGTTTGAGATGATTAAAAAGTCGTAGAGATGGATGTTTGCACAATAATGTGAATGTACTTAATGTCACTGAACTATATACTTAAAAATGATTAAAATGGTAAATTTTGTGTGGTATATTTTACCACCATAATAAAGTACCTATTTTCTGGGCAGGCAAGTGAGCTTGCAATAGGGATTGAGGAAAATTAGTAGCTATCAGAGTTAGGCAAAGACATCCTGAATTTAGGAAGAGAAAGACGATTAGACCGGGGCTAATATTGGAAGGAGATAAAGAAATTGGCTGAATGAGAACCTTGAGGGTCTCAGGACAATGATAGCATCTGTATGCTGAGCCAGTAAGAACTGGGTGAGCCAAAGTACACATCATAGTGAGTAGCATAAGCCCCGCAGAGGATACACCCACACAAAAACACACATAAGAATTTTCCACTAAATATTTATTCATGAATAATAGTGGTGACTGCAAACAATCCTTCCAAATTTGCTCTTTAAATGGCCATATGATTATAGTCAGAAAAACATTTATTGAACTCCAACTGAACTCAGAAGTATACCGTTTCTCAATTCATATGGGTAAATTTGATACATTATAGTCTTTTCTTAATACTTCTTTACTAGAGAACTTTTAATTCATTAGAAAGATTCAAAATGAAAATTTTCAGAAACGTGATATAGAAAGACATGTTGGTTGTTTGCTGCTACAAAGAAACCACCTAAAAATGTAGTGACTTAAAACAACGATTATTTAATTAGCTCATAAATCTGCAGTTTGGGCAAATCTTCATAGGACAGGCTCATCTCTGCTCTGTGAGGTGTCAGCTAATATTCAGAACCTGAGGAACCACTTCCAAGATGGCTTACCCAAACTACTGGGAAGCTGATGCTGGCTATCAGCTGGCAACTCATCTGAGGACGTGGGTTATTCCTCTTCACGTGGGCCTCTCCAGCTGGGCCTCTCTCTAGCTACTTGGGCTTCCTCACAACATGGTAGTTGGATTTCAAGAGCAATAGTGTCAAGAGAATGCCTTTTATGACATAGCCTTGGAAGTCATTTTCATAGGTTCACCTAGATCAGATTCAAAGGAAGGAAAGGGACATAGATCCCCCACCTCTCAGTGGGACAGTTGTCAGCATCACATTGTGAGCAAAGCATGTGAAATAGGAGATATCGTTGAAGTCATTTGGGAAAATACATTCTGCTACCCTAGATATTATAAAGGAGAAATACAGCTAAATCAAATTTTAAAAGTTAAGTTTATTTAAATTTAAAATGAATATCATACTTGAATACATGGGGTCTGCTAAAAGTGATATTATGATATTAAATTTACTTTTGGTACCTTATCAATTTACTAGCCCCTTCTTCTACTCCAGCCATTCCCCTTCAGGCCTCAAAACTTCTATAGGTCAATTCTAGAAGCTTCATCATCTCTGCCTCTGAAGGTGGCCTTCTGAAAATCATGGCTGACAGTGTCATGTTATCCTTCCCTCATCTTTATCTCCCTGATACTTATCTTGAACCTCATCTTGAACCTCTCAAATAACTGTTATAATAAATTAATATCTGTTATAGAAAACTGATGGAGAGCTTGATATATATATATATATATATATATATTAAAGGATGAAATTTAAAAGAATATAAAATTATGATTCCCATACAAATATAAAATGGATATGTGTCAAAGATTTTATTTAACTCATTAAAATAATGAGGGAACAAATGAGATGTTATAACAGATTCAAAGATCTCAAAGGACCACACATTTATGGTAGAAATGCTGAAATAAATTTACAAATGGGTGCACACTGGCAAAACTGCTCAACATCCACAGGGTCATCAATTGCATTCCAAGGAACACAATCTGTATTTTCATGGACAGGATCTATTTCCATTTCTATTAATTTATACAAGTTAGCTTCTATCTCTACTGAGTTATAAAAGAACATAATTAAAGATAAAGACACACCTCCCCTCTAAGATTACATAATCTCCAAAGGCTCCTGCATTTTATTGAAAGGATGTTCAATAATCTCTTCTATCCATTTCAAAATTTTCTACACTCTTCCCCAGATCTTAAAGTATCATCATGATTGACTTAACCAATCAGGGCCCATTTGTTTTCTAATATTTTAGTGGTTAAAATAGTAAGGCTATAAAATCAAATAGAAAGAGTAGAAGGAACAGCAACAAGGTGTAAATTAGAGGTTGAAATTGACTGATGGATTATTTCTGGAGCCTTTACATCTCAACTCCCTTATTCATATGTAGATTGGCTTGCCTGATGTAGAAAATGCGTGCTCACTATAGTACCATCCAGTGTATGCAGTGAGAAGAAGAGAATTCCAACAGATGCACTTCCAGCTGGTTATCAGTCCCTATAGATGATCATTTTTCCGTCCATGCCCAGAAACAAACAGGAGACCATTGTGGAACTCCCAACTCAGCTGTTCAGGACTTAAGATGAACTTTTCTGCAAAAGCCAAGTCCTCCATAAACAGGACTTCTGGGTGGTCATCCTGGCAGCATGAAAGTATGATTCACTGAAGTGCAGAGTATTAGAGATGACAAAGGCACAAATGACCCCTACAAGGTTCAAATTAGAGAGAATCCAGGAGCAATAACAAATCCAAAGAGAAATTGAAGCTGAATATTATTTTGTCCAAAATCAAACTACTCTCTCAGCAGGGAACACATCACCTCAACAAACAACTCTTCATTTTATTGGGCTTGACACCAAATCAGATTTCTTCATTAAAATGTCTGTTATGCTGAGACTCCATGGCCGGAATTAACATGCAGCATTTATGTTATTTATTCCTGACTCTTTCACTGAGAACTAAAATATTTGGATTACATTACCCATGACAATGAGAGTTCTGGTGGTAAAAGCATGATCACATTAAGTCACCAAACTCATCAGATACAATTTTGCATGCCGTGCATAAAAATTTGCTTAATGGGTTGGTGTTTGTGTTTGTTTTCTCTACATGCTTCTTTTTAAAAAGAAATTATTTTGATACTCATAATAAGCCCTAAGATATTTAAAGCAGGTACTATCATCTTGTTTAATAGAAAATGTAACTGAGGCATAGCAACTTTAAATGTGTTTTTCTTATCATACAGCACTATGGTGATGAATACTTGGGCAAAACATCATATGTGCATAGCACAGGGACCAGAAAGAAATATTTAGACACCCAACCTTGGTCACAATTTATATGAATAATAAGTGACAAGATTAGAGCACAGCTGGGGAGAAGAGACAGTGTCACCCAGATGTTTTTTTTTTCTTTTTAACATCTTTATTGGAGTAAAAGTGCTTGACAGTGGTGTGTTAGTTTCTGCTTTATAACAATGTGAATCAGCTATACATATACATATATCCCCAAATCTGCTCCCTCTTGCGTCTCCCTCCTGCCCTCCCTATCCCACCTCTCTAGATGGACACAAAGCACTGAGCTGATCTCCCTGTACTATGCAGCTGCTTCCCACTATCTATTTTACATTGGGTAGTGTCTATATGTCCATGCCACTCCCTCACTTTGTCCCAGCTTACCCTTCTCCCTCCCCGTGTCCTCAAGTCCATTCTCTATATCTGCATCTTTATTCCTGTCCTGCCCCTAGGTTCTTCAGAACATTTTTTTTTTTTTAGATTCCGTATATATGTGTTAGCATATGGTGTTTGTTTTTATCTTTCTGACTTTCTTCACTCTGCGTGACAGACTCTATGTCCATCCACCTCACTACAAATAACTCAATTTCGGTTTTTTTGTGTGTGTGTGTCTGAGTAATATTCCATTACAAAAAGAAGATGCCACATCTTCTTTATCCATTCATCTGTCGATGGACACTTAGGTTGCTTCCATGTCCAGGCTATTGTAAATAGTGCTGCAATGAACATTGTGGTACATGACTCTTTTTGAATTATGGTTTTCTCAGGGTATATGCCCAGTAGTGGGATTGCTGCATTGTATCATAGTTCTATTTTTATTTTTTTAAGGACCCTCCATACTGTTCTCCATAGTGGCTGTATCATTTTACATTCCCACCAACAGTGCAAGAGGGTTCCCTTTTCTCCACACCCTCTCCAGCATTGATTGTTTGTAGATTTATTGATGATGACCATTCTCACTGGTGTGAGGTGATACCTCATTGTAGTTTTGATATGCATTTCTCTAATGATTAGGGATGTTGAGCATTTTTTCATGTGTTTGTTGGCAATCTGTATATCTTCTTTGGAGAAATGTCTATTTAGGTCTTCTGCACATTTTTGGATTGGGTTTTTTATCTTTTTGATATTGAGCTGCATGAGCTGCTTGTAGATTTTGGAGATTAATCCTTTGTCAGTTGCTTCATTTGTAAATATTGTCCCCCATTCTGAGAGTTGTCTTTTCATCTTGTTTATGGTTTCCTTTGCTGTGTAAAAGCTTTTAAGTTTCATTAGGTCTCATCTGTTTATTTTTGTTTTTATTTCCATTTCTCTAGGAGGTGGATCAAAAAGGGTCTTGCTGTGATTTATGTAATAGAGTGTTCTGCCTATATTTTCCTCTAAGAGTTTTTTAGTGTCTGGCCTTACATTTAGGTCTTTAATCCATTTTGAGTTTATTTTTGTGTATGATGTTAAGGAATGTTCTAATTTCATTCTTTTACATGTACCTGTCCAGTTTTCCCAACATCAATTATTGAAGGGGCTGTCTTTTCTCCATTGTATATTCGTACCTCCTTTATCAAAAATAAGGTGATCATATGTGTGTGAGTTTATCTCTGGGCTTTCTATCTTGTTCCATTGATCTATATTTCTGTTTTTGTGTCAGTACCATACTGCCTTTATTACTGTAGCTTTGTAGTATAGTCTGAAGTCAGAGAGCCTGACTCTTCCAGCTCAGTTTTTCTTTTCCAAGATTGCTTGCTATTCGGGGTCTTTTGTGTTTCCATACAAATTGTGAAATTTTTTGTTCTAGTTCTGTGAAAAATGCCATTAGTAATTAAAGATGATACAAACAGATGGAGAGATATACCATGTTCTTGGATTGGAAAAGACAACATGGTGAAAATGACTATACTACCCAAAGCAATCTACAGATTCAATGCAATCCCCACCCAGATGTTTTTAACACACATTTCAAGCTCTTGCAATGGTTTGTTTGGGTTTGGTTTGGGGTTGTTGTTTTGTTTTTTGTGTTTTTTTGGTGTGTAGTTTGGGAGTTTCAATGAGAATGGTTTGACCTTGGACATAAAGATAGGTGTAGATGAAAGGCAACTTCTACAGCATAAAATAGTGATGAATTTGTTGACTTCCCACCATACTTTGCCCTTTAATGAGCCTAAAAAGGTCTGTGCATATCTGCAGAACGCATAAGAACAGTGAAGGAAATACTTTTTTGTTGTTGTTGTCTTGCAGAACAACAGTAAAGATATACTCTTTATTGGGAATGGAGTTTTAATCTCTTCAATCACACAATCTGTACAACCAATACTGACCACAGGGGAAGTCTTCTTCAAAAGTGAATTTGCTATATGACACTTCAGTGAACCAGGAACAAATTATGCTATAATGAGAATATTCTTAGCAGAAGAATCTAACAAGTTGAAGGAAATACTTTTATGTTGACTTTTTGTCATAGAAAATTCCTTATGACCCACTAAGCAAAACATAATGAATAGAGGCTGTTGACTTAGATATAAAACAACTACTAAATCTAATAAATATTTCTTGTTGTCCTATATCAAATTTTGTCACCATAGGATACATGTATAGAAATCAAATCATGTCTTTTGTTTTTTTCTTCCAAAGTAAAAAAAAAGCAACTTTAATATCTAATACATTCAGCAAAAAGAAATTGTGAAATAAAAGTTGGTTTTTGTTTGTTTGTTTGTCTTTTGAACTAAGTGGGACTTTCCAACAGGGCCCTTGGTACCTATGTTCAGATCCTAAATGCCTATGGTAGAACAACACAGTCCTTATAACAAAGCTAATAACAAATAAATTTCAGGCATTTTTTCATCACTTAAAAAAAACAACTATTGTAATTTTCCTCTCTGTCTTAAAATCTGAAGATTAATGAATCTTCATAAATAGATTTGGACAGGAAAAGTCCATTAAGAGAGCATCACTTAGGTAAGTTCAAGAAGCTTTGTTTCTGATGTAGACAATGGATTTTTCCATTCTATTTTGACTGCCTCAAAGTTGAATATTGAAGAAAAAATGAAAAAGAAGTTTCTAGTCAAAGAAGGAGTTTTAACCAATTCCATAGTAGTTGTGCAAAGTAAGAATATTCTTTACTAGCAAATCAGGAATTGATGATCCATCCAAATGCAAAAAAAGTCCTTTGATGATAAAAGCAAATTCTCAGGACAATTTGATTTCTTTTTTTCCAAAGTGAGCCTCCACCCTAAATTTCCGACCAAAGTACTTAATTTGGCAAGGGGACAGTAGCATAAAAATGAGTTTTGGTCATGAATTATATTTTTTCCTGTTCTTCATGACATTTATGTGTGCCAAATATAAATGACCACACATGTATTAAGTAACAAAGGTGTTTTTCCTTTCCAGTAGCACACATTTTATTAATAACGATTTGTCCCAATAGTCAGAGTAAAGAAAAAAAATTTAAACTGGTTTCTGGAAATAAATAGCATAGTCCATCTGAGGTGAATTATCTATTTCTAAGCTCCAGTTTTGTTTTTAGTTTTTTAGCATCTCAGGAGGTTACATGCCAAAAATTAAAAGTCATTTCTTGAAGAAGTAATTTACCTCAGGTGGAAAAAGAGCAAAGGTATGGCCCTTGACCTTGCAAAGTCTCTAACCAAGGTTTGAGAACTCAGTTGTTGAACGGATCCTAGTAGTTCAATACTGAAACCAAATTGTAAGGTCTAGAGACATTGTATTATACTTAGTGTTCTATTTCAAGGCTCTTCTTATTTTAAAAGGGCTACATAAAAGGTGTTATCCTAAGAGCCATTTACCACACCCCTGCTTTCAAACTAGAGAGTAAAGATTTGGTTTTAAATTGGGGAAGAAAAAGGTGTTACCACAGAACCCACATCCTCCCAAAACTCAATATTGGCACATTTTACTACTTTACATGCAATTTCTGATCTTTCTGGAGGGATTTGAACACAGAAATGAGACACAGCTTGTTCAGGAGTATTTATTGGTATGCTAAGTTCAAAAATAATTGTCTCATTTGTTCTCATTCTAAGCATAGATTCTCCCAGGTAGCTTCCCTTGGGTCAGGAAAGCTGAAAATCCAATTTATACATGTAGGTGGGAGCTTCCTGAATATCATGTTAATAACTGTCATCATGATACTTGTATTCAGTTCATTCTCTATGTATATTTTTAGCTTCAGTTTAGATTCTCTTGTCTGGGTTTAATGATAGTTTTAAGGCATGTATGTCCAGCACTGATCTGCACCAGCTGTTTTATAGTTGTGTTGTATGTGGCATCAGGTACAGTGGGGCTCTGGTTTCTACTTCCCTTCCTTATCTCTGAACCCTAAGCCTTGGTTCCACAACACTACCAGATATTTCATCTGGGACTTCAAGTTCCAGATTTGGGGGTAGGAGGAGAAACAAGGGTACAGTTTTTCTTTGTCACTTTGTCAAACATTCCCTAGTGACATCATCTTGAACTGGCTTGAAGGAGGTGTTCAAAAACAAAGATGTCTTAGATAGACATCTAAGTAGCTCATCAAACTTCTTCTCTATGAAGAGAGGAATAAACAGATCTAAAACAGTAAACCATGAGTTTCTGTGTAAGTGAACGTTCTGGATCTGTTGGGCTCATCATTTCAGGAGTATAACTTTATTGATTTGACATAAGATGTGGAGAGCTTAAATGCAAATGTGTGTGGAAGCTAGAGTTTGAATAGTAAAATTATTCTGACAACTTGAGCTATGAATAGGTGTGGGTGGCTTAGGAGGATGGAATTAAGATAAAGAAAAATGCATTGCACTTAGCATTTATTATTTTTGGTCTAATTTTCCAAGTCTAAACTAAATTTTCCTCTTGATGTGGATAAATCAGAGGGGGTCAGGTATCTGTGGGAACTTTGCATGAAGCTTAGGAGGCTTACGAGAGCTTTCTATGACGAAAGATCACCCACAGAGGAAAGTTAAAGTATATGAAGTTCGTCCAAGAAAAGTGTCCCAAGAACTGAAAGGCAGGTAAATTCGAATATGGCAGGCTCTCTGCTACTTGCAAGTTCCATGGCCAAGTCTTATGCAATTTTACTGGAGCTCTGTGGAGTGGTTCAAACTAGAAATGGAAAGAAATTTTCCAACCAAACCTCTGCTCGGAGAGCACAAAAGAGGATGACATGACCCATGGAAATCAAAGGTGAAGAGAGGGATCCTCATCACTTTTGAGGTAGGTCTTCACCACATGGACTCCAAAAGAAAACAGTTACCATTAGCTGAACCACAGCTTGGGTGCTGTGGGACCACTTCTGCAGAGAAGATGCACAGAACAATCTTGCCAATGGCAGCAGCAATAAGAAATGATAGATTATAGTGGCGTTGACAGTGGCTCGTAGCGCTTTCAGAAATATCAGACACCTTGATCTCTGATTACTATGTGAAGCCAGTGCAGGAAAAGAGAAGTATGGATGTGCATGATATATGTCAGAGCTGGGTTTGTGAGTACTCACAAGATATCTTCTGGAGACTTGCATAAATATTTAGGAGAGACAATGAAGATTCCTGTAAGTCTGGAATAGATTGTGGGGGGAAAGTCAGAGAAACACTCAGGGAGACTTATTCTGACTCATATTTTTGCCCTAAAATCTGTGTGGTCCGAGGAAACACATGTTAAATCCACAAAGAGCTGCCTATTGCTGGTCAGAGGCATATGTGGCAAATGTTATGAGCTGGTTCATTTAACTACTGTTTCTAACCCTTTCCTTCTTGATTACCAAATATTAAGAGAAAATTATCATTCTTGCTTCCTTTTAGGGGGTGACCTTGTAAAACAGTTTTGGCCCATGAGACTCACAGAATTCTCAAATGAGAATGACAAAATCTTGTGAGAAGAAAGCTTTGACCTTTTATACTTGCTCTCTTCTTTCTGTCTGGAATGAGGATGTGATGGCTGGAGTTGTTAAAGTTAGTTTCTGATCATGAGGTCAAATGCAGTACCAGACAATTGAAGGAGCCTGGCTCCTAGATGGCATTGCTGACATCTACAAAAACTCTGGACTGTTAGTTCCTGGACTTTGGAGCATATGAGAAAACTTTTACTTATTTAAGCCACTATTTGTTTGGGGTTTTGTCCATTTGTAGCCCACTGGATTCCAAATGGATATGTTTGGAACATATTCTACTATTCTAAATAAGCTACCTTCTCTTCCTTAACTAATATAAACCTAAATTTACTGTTTTCCAATTAGTCAAAGAATGACCTAAGAAAAGAGCCCCCAATATTTGTTCGATCATCCTGTTAGCACAGAACAAAGATGAAATACTCATTAATTACTTGGGATCCTGGAAGGGAAAATGTTAATCTGAAAGACAGAGCGCCATATTTGCATTTTTTGCCTTGTAATTTTTTTTCTTTTTATAGCAGGGTAATAGACATGGGGATAAAAATAGCCTAACATATTAACAGATTGGCACCTGGTAAATGTTATGTTTCATCCCTTATCTAAGTTATAAACAAGAATAAGAGAATCAAAATTCCATGGCTTTAGTGATATTAAACTAGAAACATCAAAAAAGAGATCTTTTAACAACCCCAGTTGTCAGTTTATGTTGGCCAGTAACTTTATATTTTTACATTCATTGTAGTCTATTGATCATCAAAGTTGTTTATTTACATGTACACATGAAAATATGTAGGTATCTGTGTAAAAATATCCTGGAAATCAAGCATAGAGAAAAGTTGTAAGCTAAATTGGGGGCCACTGGTCTGCAGTTTGATGAGTATGCCATATCTAAACTGGAGTGGAAACTTTTCCTGATCATATAATTATCTCCAAGTAGGAAGGGTTTTGTTTTTCACTTTAGGCCCTCCCTCTCCCCAGGCTTAATTGGTATAAATGGGGCAGCAATTTTCAGACAAGTGTGTTATGCAGAAAAAATAAAATTTATTGTAGTTCTATTTTTTAATTTCAGTAAAACCATCGAATACCCATTTAGCAGAGATAAAAGAAAGAGAGAGGTGAAAAGAAAGGGGAAAGCACATCCAAGAATGAGGGAGCCTGACCCTACAGTGGAAATGGTGTCTGCACCTTGTATGCGCCACACACTCTGATTAGGATAATACGATCCAGATGGCCACTCCAAGAAGATTCCTTTCATGAGGAAAGTTCTGGGTGGGGTGGATTATTGTGATCAATGGAACAAACTGCAGCTGGATGAACTCAGGTTACCTTTGAGAATTACTAAATTAATGATTTAGATTAGATTCTGACAAATCTCCCAGGAATTTTTCTAAGATGGCTGGTAAACAAACAAACAAAGTGTTTAGGGGCTAGATCTTTTCAAAGCAAGGAATAGCAGCTCTTAGAGATCTGTGGACATCCAGGAGGATCTGATATGGCAAGGCTTAAGCATTGTTGATTTTTTAGCAGGTAAGCCCCAATACAGCTGTCCAGGTTGTTTATAGCCAGCGCTGATTCCAACTGGTCGAGGCACATGCAGTACCAACTGATAAATATATTGAATACTTATCCCCTGCTTTTCAGCAGAAGTTTTTGGCATTAATTAGAACCCCTTGACAGGACAAATGTTGGGTCAACAGACTAAAGACATCTAAGACGAAGTCAGGATGGGAAATGAGTTTAATCCATCAAACGCTCACGGAATATTTACTGGGCACTCAGCTCTATAACAGGTGCTAGGTCAATAATATCTCATTATGTTTGACTCAAGAACTTGAGCTCACTAATGCCAGAATCACTCAGATGCACACCAGAATTGTTGGCCTGAATGAATCGAAATCAGTTATTCACTTGGTATTTATGTATTGAGCCCTTGCTACTTGTCTGATAGTCAACCAGGGACTAGAGATGAATGCATTAGGTGTGCCATGACTGGCTACATTAATTCTTTTAAACCATGACATTTTAGAATACTCAGCAGTAATTTGCTTAACTAAATAGACATCTTAAGTCTGCATCCCAGGAGCTTAGCTTCCTACAAAGAGGAAGAAAGCCAAAATAATACAGGCACAATTTTCTACCTGAAAGTCTGTAAAGAGACTTTGACTAGGATCAAAGGAAAACTCTTGATATGGTCACTTTGGAGAAAAAGTGCAATAGATGTCATATGTAATATAAAAGAAAAGAATGAGTTCTAAAAATTGCAGGGTGGGGGAATCTGAGAAACTATGATGATTTTTTTAAATGGCCAGAATAAACCCCTCCAAAAACCATTATTTAAATGATGATTTTTTAATGGCCACAATAAACCCCTCCAAAAATCATTATTCACCTTTGCATTTATGGTTTGTTTTTTATGAGATATTATTTACTAAGTTAGAGGAAGACATTTATGGGAAAGTGTGAAACAGTGAGATAAAGGGAAGGAAATGAAAGGGCGGCCACGCAATATTACAAAAACAACTTCTAAAATACGTTCACAGATAAATAAGGGCAGGTGCACAATACTTTCTGCAGCTGCTAAGCCCAAATGAACCTTGTCAAATTAAAAAATAAATGTTAATTGGTCTCAGAAGAAAACAAAAAAGTTTCTCTGAATTCACAAAGCAACTAGGGAGCAAGTTATGCTAAAGCTGGAAGGGGAAGGAGGAAGGCAAGAGTAGGATAGCAAGACAAGAATAAAGGAAGAAGGAGTGGGGAGGATGGCAGGGAGCTTAAGGATAGATGTCAGAATTGTATTATTGATGATATAATTGTTGAGTTTTACAAGCATTCTAAGATATTTTTCTAATTCCAGAATTAAAGTGATGCTGTACCAGAGAACTGTATAAGATATTCTGCATCTGGGCATATTTGTTAGATTCAAACATGAATAACAATGTTATAACAAACATTGAAACAATGTTTCAATCCTTGTTATAAACAATATAACAAATATGAAAACAAAAATCATAATATCAAAACTCAAATTACATTGCCAATTATATTTTACATGATATTTCATTTCAGCAAAGAAATGATCTCCCCTCAAGAAGAATCTTCATACATAATGGCTGCATACCTGCAAATGTCTAGACTACTTTCCCACAGAAACATGTCTTCAATCCATAGGGATTTGTGATTGAGTATTCATGGTACCCAAGATCTGGCTGACTGGTAAATGATACCATTTTTTCAGTTTTCATTCTAATGGTTAGTGTGTTAAGTCTGATTTAACTTGAAATAACAAATGTATCAGAGAGATTAAAACTATGGAATATTCACTAAAGATAAATCAATATGTATCCACTACATTGTTCTGACTCAATCTGCCATGCATCTGGTGTTAACAGATGAGTTCCTATTGGAAATACTGGTATTTTAGAAAACTCAGTTGATGAAAAAATATTGATGAGCAAATAAAGTGAAATAGAAAAGCTTGTGCTGTGGAAAGAGGTGACTATCAAAACCATGTTTGAAATCCTGGTGAAAACATCATAAAACCAAAATTTCTCTGATTCCATGATACTAAGTGCCTGGGTATAGAAAGAGCCAAAAAAAAATTAAAAAACAAAAATACACCCTCTCTGAGGTATTTTTCCAACTACTTGGAAAGGTAAACATAGTGAAGATGTCTAAAAAGTCACTTGAAATATAATTCGATTTCTCACCCACTTAAGCTTGAAACCTGGCTTAAAGTCTATGTTTGTGCATATATTGATATTTCTGCTCATTTACTATGGGAAACAATGGACACAAATAATAAAGACTAAATAGCTCGGTGTAAGTCTCTTCTACCCTAACTTTAAAAATATATATATGTATATCTCAAGGACATTTATTTGCTTGATTTAAACAAGTCTTTAATGTCTTAGATTTAGCTAACAGGCATGAAGCCTACAGCATACACCCAGCAAATGAAGACAGATGTGTGTGAAGGAAAAACCCTTTCATGGTTCTCATAAAAGCTCTCAAGTTGCAGCTGGTGGTATTTTCTCCTTAAAAGGTATTAAGAAGTTACAATTACAAAACTTTGCATAGTGGAAAGTTGCATAATTCTCCCCACCAGCACTTGTAAAAAATTCCCGTTATTTTCTTTCTCTTTTGATAATCTCTAGTTTGCCAATGCATTCAATTTCAATCGAGATTTTTTTCCTTGTACTATTTCAAATCAGGAATTATACATGTAGGAAAACAACATTTTACAATTTGGGACCATGACATTTTCTTTTTAAAAGTTTTTTTTACTGGACAGAATATACGAATGGTAATGAATCACCAGAGCTTTCCAAGATGTCCTGAAGCTTTGGTGACGGGGACATGAAGTTAATCGTGTAATTTCTTTTCATTTGAGGTAATTGCCTCCTTGTTTCACAGTAGTTTTCTCCTGAAGTTTCGCTCTGGCTCTCAGCAGATGTTGTGATGTTTGAAGCACACGATCCTTCTCTAGGGCTCTGTCATGAAAAGGTCACTGATGAGAAAACAGAGTTTGAACAGAGCGTGGGACCCTAACCTGGTTGTGTACTTATCTGGCTATTTTCACAGATCTATTTTCTACGGGTTATAAAACTAGATGATATTCAGTAAACTCCTGAATTTGCTTTTTCTCTTTCTCAGTCTTCTGGAAACTTTCCAGATGGATTAAAATGAAAGTAACATCACACGTGATCACGTGATCGTGTAGACAGAGGAAGATAGTAAGGAGAGGTCATAGAGTGGATCCCGAGCCCTTTATAAAAATGAATTCATCCAATATGCACACTCAATTCTTAATAAAAATGCAGGATATAACCCATCCCTTTATTTTTGTAATCCTCAAATGCTGTAAAATCATGGCTATTCTACAAATTGATTGTGTTCATCCCTTAAACTAGGTAACTTAGAAACCAAGCTCAAAAATGACAGCTAATGGTCATCTAACCGTCTGTGCTTCATTCTGTCTGTTCCTGGTACCACCAGCCCAGTGAAAGAAGATAAATTTTAAGTCATAAAATGAATTGGCAAAGTCATAGCTTCTCCTCATGTCAATTTCAGGGAATTTAAGTAGATCGTGTTGGGTGAAAGGGGAAGAATGTGATGAGGAATGGAGTGAAGCTTGATGCTGGGAAGGAGAGACAAGGGAACTCTTTTAAAGCAGCATAAAGTACATACCAAAGCCATGAATTGGCTTGGCTCACAACCTGGGTACAGTGCATATGAACGCACGTACCTACATACTTCCACACAGCCCATCACCCACCCACCTGCCACCCACTTTTAGACTTCCACAGGCTAGGCTATCCAAGAGCTTGGGAGAGGCTCTTAAAAAGCAGTCTGGTTCCTTCTGCTCTGGGGTCTGATGGAGGAAGGGCTGCCTGGAATGAGTGGCAGCACCTTCCACCCAGGACAGCTGAAATGTCCAGAAAGGGGACTGCACGTTCTATCCTCATGCTTTTCTCAGAAACAAAGGGAAGGAGGGAAGAGTAAACAGTTAAGGCGGTGGGTCTGGAGAGTCTGAATTGGAGGCATTCCTAAATGTGAACACAGAACAAACTACCAGCAGCTGGCCTTGACCTGCAAGAATCAAGTGTATTCTTTGAAAGAAGTAATGCTCATTTCTAATGTGCAGCCTTAAAAAGGGGATGGGAGAAGGGAGTGCTTCTTTATTCAGTCTATATAGAAGAATGTCATTTCATTTACTTCTCTCTTCAATTGATTGATTTTTTAAATATAAGAAGCATAGGTCCTTGCTTTAAATATGGTCCTCACCCCACCCCCTTTTCTGATAGCTTTTCCCCACACGTGATTCATAATATATAACTCAAAGGAGATAACTGATGGAGTAAGACTCTCAAAAGGGAAATTTTGCAGAGTCAGAAAAGCAAAGGCAGCTCCAGAGCTTATCTTCAAGTTCTGCCTTGTCTATTTCTGAATCTTCCTTTGTCACATGGTACCTGGTTGGGCAGAAGCAGTTGTGAGCCTTCACAGCATAAGAACTGAGTGGACAGAAGAGAATTCACCATGACAGTGAGCGAGCAAGTGTGATGCTGTAACAGTAACTCGGGAAATGAACCCAAGTAATTGGCGGCATCATTCACTCGGCCCCATGGTAAAGCCGTTTGTGCCAAATGCAGAAACTACACAGACAGATCTCTGGCGATGCAAACTGCAATACCCTGGAGTTCTCATGCTTCATCTTCGGTGGATCATTGACTACTTTTTGAACTGGATAAAAATCATGAACCCTCTCCCCTCCCCACAGACACACAGACATGCACAATTTTGCATGCACTTGCCAGGAAGTCCCAGACTCCTGGAGCCGTTGCACATGCCCTAGGTTAAGAAACCTTCTCTAGAGAAGCCTTACTGAAACCTCTTCTGGGATGTTTATAAGAGTTGGTTTGTTTGAGAGAGGATGATGCCATAGCTCTTAGTTTTGAATGCTTGTCAGAAATTGAGATTTCCTTTTGGGGAGTGGCCTTTCCATGTTAAGCACTTGATAAATATTTGTTGAGTGACTGAAAAAACAAATCAGTGAATGTGCAATATCTAGATCTTATAATTATATATATATCTACTCTATATCAAAGGCTAGTCTGATTTTCTGCACATTTTGGATTGGGGTAGTGGCACAGACTTGCTCACCATAAATCCTGGCCTATTATAGTGTTAAACGAATAGCTGGATGGACACATATGGGACACAATGTGATAAGAACACATTCACATTTTTCATTCAGATTTATTATCATTAATACTTCCCACTGTGGTAAGCATCTCCCCCAAAGATGCTCATATCCTAAACCCGGAAGCTGTGAATGTGATACCTTACAAGGATAAAGGAACTTTGCAGATGTGATTAAGTTTACAGACATCGAGAGTGTCCTGGATGAACCATGTGGGCCCAATATAATCACAAGAGTCCTTAAAAAGCAGAGAACCTCTACCAGCTGTGGTCTAATAAAGATGTGAGGATGGAAGAAGTGTCAGAGAGATGCAATGTTGCTGGTTTTGAAGATGGAGGAAGGGAGATGGGAGCTAAGGAATGTGGGTGGTCTGGAAGTGGATTTCTCCCTAACACCTCCAGAAGGGAATGCAGCCGTGCTAATACCTTGACCTTAGCCCAAGGAGATCCATGTCAGACTTCTAACCTACAAAATTGTGAGATAACAAATTTGTGTTGTTTTAAGCAATCGTTTGTGATAATTTATTACAGCAGCAGTGGGAATCAAATATGGTCCCCAATAATGGCAGGCGATATTTCTTGAGCTTTGGCACTGTTTTAAGTACTTTACATGGAATAAATGGATCTTCACTAATCCTTTCAGGCAGGTACTAATATTAACAATACTGGGCAGAGGAGCAAATGGAAGTGACTTGCCCCAGGCCATCCACACCCAGCCAGTCTGACTCTGGGTATCACATACTTCACCAGGGGCTACTGAAGGGAAGATGGTGGCTCAGGCCAGAGAGCTGATGGACATGAGAAAAATGCATGGATTGGAGTTTTTGAAACTCTCCTGTGGAGGGTGTGTGTTGTGATCGTACATGGGTGGGTTTGTGTGTCTGTGTTAGTGTGAACAGTGTGTTTACTTGTGTAGCTGTCTAGGCATCTTTGGGTAGGTCTGTGTCATCTTACGGCTGATGCTAAGCACATAACAAAATGTCAGTTTATAATGTTTAAAGACATGGCTTACATATTTCCAGGTCACTACTTCTTAAAGTAGAATAGCATATCCCTACTACTACCTCTTTGAGGCACTGGAGATAGATAGCACATCTTGGTGGCAACTAGTCTACAAGAACAAAAAAGTCATCAAAAAAATAAAATCATCAGGCTTTTCAGGGTTTAAAACAACCCCTCCCCCTGTTCTTTATGCTTTTAATAGTCTCTAAGGTGGCGTTTTGAACATGAGTTGCTAGTTTGGAGTACGTAGAGGCCATAGAATTCACACTATGTATGTCAACTCATATTCCAACTCCAGGCAAAGTGAGAACAGAAGGCATCACGAGTATTTGCTGTGCTCCTTTCCTAGAAAGGACCTTTGCCTTCAAGCTCTGGAATCCCTTCTCAAACTGCTATGTAATTTCTTGTTTCCAGTCCTGGGCAAAGGAAGGAAAATCCTTCCACCATCAACCCCAAGCCAGTGAATTAATGAGTACACATAAGGGTATATTTGTGAGTTTTTTCTTCTTTAAACTTGGAACTGTTCTAAGGAAGGACTTAGGTCAAAGAAAGGGAATCTTTTGATTAGCTTGAGAGAAGGAAAGCTGTCATTTTTAAATGTTATCCTATGACATCAAATAAATGTCAATAGAGGAAAACATTTGCAATCATGACATTATTTCTTATTTGTGCAAAGTCCAAAATCTATTTCTGACATAATTTCATGGGGATATTCTGAAACAAATGGAAATATATGCTGCATTTACTTATCCAGGAAATGTCAAAATATTCTGTAACCTTTGACATATACTCTCCATATAGAGAAAAAGAGAGAAAGATATGGATGGACTATGTTGTAGATTATTTTATTAAAAACACAATGTCCTTCATAATATAGCTTGCATATGATTTATTTGAGTGAATGAGAAACATATGTCCTTGCTCAGAAATCTTCAGTTAGAAACATCATGTGTTTCAAAAATTGAGAAATTAGTTTGATAAGCAGTTCCTTGAAAAGTTAAAGACCAATTTCTGGATACTGCCCATCATCTCATATTAGTTTCTGTCTGTCTTAAGTGTATGTGGTTTTCTTTTTAAAGTTTCCCAAAGAAAAGAAAACCGACAGTCTTAGGGGCCAGTAACATGAGTCAAATTAGGACTTAATCCAAGAGTTTTTCTACGTTCTCAGAAACAACTGGGTCTCAATAAGCCTCTCTTCTACGTAAATAAGTCTGGCTGGACAACGTTTATAGCATCACAAGGAATGAATCACTGTTTTATTTATTTATGTTCTTTCTAGCTATCTCTAGAGAAAGAATCCTTTTGGCAGCCTTCCCATTACTTTTTCACAATCTCTCTCCACCAAGTTCCTCCAGCTATGCACACTAGCACGCATGAGTATATTATGCTGAGTGTGATAAGCCAGACAAAGACAAATACCGTATGACATCACTCACATGTGGAATCTAAAAAAGGTGAACTTGTGAAAACAGAATAGTATGACAGTTACCAGGGGCTCGGGGTACAGGAACAGGACAGATGTTGTTAAAGGATACAAATTTGCAACTAGTAGTTAAATAAGTCCTGGAGATCTAATACACAGTATAGTGATTACAGACAACAATACAGTATTATAAACATCAAACATGCTAAGAGACTAGGGCTTAATTATTCCCACCACAAAAAAAGAAAGGACAATTATGTGGCATGATAGAGGTGATAGTTAACGCTAAAATAGCAATCATATTACAATTGTAAATGTAGCAAATCACCATGTGTACACCTTAAACTTACAAAAAGTTGTATGTTGAATATATTTCAAGAAACCTGACAAACAAAAAAACAAGAAATGGAAACAACCTAAGTGTCCATCAACAGATGAATGGATAATAAAGATGTAGTGTATATATATATATATATATATATATATATATATATGTATGTATATATATATAATGGAATATTACTCAGCCATAAGAAGAAATGAAATTGGGTCATTTGTAGAAATGTGGATGGACATAGAGTCTGTCATACAGAGTTAAGTAAGTCAGAAAGAGAAAAACAAATATTGTATATTAATGCATATATGTGGAAGCTAGAAAATGGTACAGATGAACATATCTGCAGGGCAGGAATAGAAACACAGACATAGAGAACAGACATGTGGACACAGTGGGGGAAGGGGAGGGTGGGATGAATTGGGAGAATAGGTTTGACATAAATACACTACCATGTGTAAAATAGATAGCTAGTGGGAATCTGCTGTATAGCACAGGGAGCTCAGATTGGTGCTCTGTGATGACCTAGATGGGTGGGATGGGGGGGGAGGTCCAAGAGGGAGGGGATACCTGTATGCATACAGCTGGTTCACTTCACTGTATAGCAGAAACTAACACAACATTGTAAAGCAATTATACTCCAATAAAAAAATTAGTTAATTAAAAAAAGAAAGAAAGCAGCTGCCTCTTTATATTCATGGCCAACCTTGTTCTCTTTGAATACTGTGGCAGCTCCTTTGTCATTAGAGAGTCTCCATTGTCTTTATGGCTATTCTTTCAAAAAGAGGTGACTTGCAATTACTAATTCCTTTCTAACCACTTTTTTTTAAAAAAACATCTTTATTGGAGTATAATTGCTTAACAATGGTGTGTTAGTTTCTGCTTTACAACAAAGTGAATCAGCTATACATATACATACGTTCCCATATCCCTTTCCTCTTGCGTCTCCCTCCCTCCCACCCTCCCTATCCCACCCCTCCAGGCGGTCACAAAGCACCGAGCTGATCTCCCTGTGCTATGTGGCTGCTTCCCACTAGCTATCTACCTTACATTTGGTAGTGTATATATGTCCATGCCACTCTCTCACTTTGTCCCAGCTTACCCTTCCCCCTCCCCATATCCTCAAGTCCATGCTCTAGTAGGTCTGTGTCTTTATTCCTGTCTAGTCCCTAGGTTCTTCATGACCTTCTTCTTTTTTTTTTTTTTTTAGATTCCATATATATGTGTTAGCATACAGTATTTGTTTTTTTTTTTTTTTTTTTTTTTTTTTCTGTACGCGGGCCTCTCACTGCTGTGGCCTCTCCCGCCGCGGAGCACAGGCTCCGGACACACAGGCTCCGCGGCCATGGCTCGCGGGCCCAGCCGCTCCGCGGCACGCGGGATCCTCCGGGACCGGGGCACGAACCCGCGTCCCCTGCATCGGCAGGCGGACTCTCAACCACTGCGCCACCAGGGAAGCCCAGTATTTGTTTTTTTATTTCTGACTTACTTCACTCTGTATGACAGACGCTAGGTCCATCCAACTCACTACAAATAACTCAATTTCATTTCTTTTTATGGCTGAGTAATATTCCATTGTATATATGTGCCATATCTTCTTTATCCATTCATCTGTTGATGGACACTTAGGTTGCTTCCATGTCCTGGTTATTGTAAATAGAGCTGCAATGAACATTTTGGTACATGATTCTTTTTGAATTATGGTTTTCTCAGGGTATATGCCCAGGAGTGGGATTGCTGGGTCGTATGGTAGTTCTATTTTTAGTTTTCTTAAGGAATATCCATACTGTTCCCCATAGTGGCTGTATCAATTTACATTCCCACCAATAGTGCAAGAGGGTTCCTGTTTCTCCACACCCTCTCCAGCATTTACTGTTTGTAGATTTTTTGATGATGGCCATTCTGACCAGTGTGAGATGATATCTCATTGTAGTTTTGATTTACATTTCTCTAATGATTAATGATGTTCATGGTGTATGATCCTTTTAATGTGCTGTTGGATTCTGTTTGCTATTATTTTGTTGAGGATTTTTGCATCTATGTTCATCAGTGATATTACCCTGTAGTTTTCCTTCTTTGTGACATCTTTTTCTGTTTTTGGTATCAGGGTGATGGTGGCCTCGTAGAATGAATTGGGGAGTGTTCCTACCTTTACTATATTTTGGAAGAGTTTGAGAAGGATAGGTGTTAGCTCTTCTCTAAATGTTTGATAGAATTCACCTGTGAAGTCATCTGGTCCCGGGCTGTTGTTTGTTGGAAGACTTTTTAATCACAGTCTCAATTTCTGTGCTTGTGATTAGTCTGTTCATATTTTCTATTTCTTCCTGGTTCAGTCTCAGAAGGTTGTGCTTTTCTAAGAATTTGTCCATTTCTTCCAGGTTGTCCATTTTATTGACACATAGTTGCTTGTAGTAATCTCTCATTATCCTTTGTATTTCTGCAGTGTCAGTTGTTATTTCTGCTTTTACATTTCTAATTCTATTGATTTGAGTCTTCTCATTTTTTTTCTTGATGAGTCTGGCTACTGGTTTATTAAATTTTTTTTAATCTTCTCAAAGAACCAGCTTTTACTTTTATTGATATTTACTGTCATTTCCTTCATTTCTTTCTCATTTATTTCTGATGTGATCTTTATGTTTTCTTTTCTTCTGCTAACTTTGGAGTTTTTTGTTCTTCTTTCTCTAATTGCTTTAGGTGTAAGGTTACATTTTTTATTTGAGATGTTTCTTGTTCCTTGAGGTAGGATTGTATTGCTATAAACATCCCTCTTCAAATTGCTTTTGATGCATCCCATAGGTTTTGCGTCTTCATGTTATCATTGTCATTTGTTTCTATGCATTTTTTGATTTCCTCTTTGATTTCTACAGTTACCTCTTGGTTACTTAGTGATGTATTGTTTAGGCTCCATGTGTTTGCATTTTTTGCAGATTTTTTTCCTATAATTAATATCTAGTCTCATAACGTTGTAGTCAGAAAAGATACTTGATATTATTTCAATTTTTTTAAACTAACCAAGACTTGATTTGTGACCCAAAATATGATCTATCCTGGAGAATGTTCCATGACCACTTGAGAATAAATTGTAATCTGCTCTTTTTGGATGGAATGTCCTATAAATATAAAATAAGTCCATCTTGTTTAATCTATTATTTAAAGCTTGTGTTCCTAATTTATTTTCATTTTGGAGAATCTGTCCATTGGTGAAAGTGGGGTGTTAGAGTCCCCTACTATTATTGTGTTACTGTTGATTTTCCTTTTTATGGCTGCTAGCATTTGCCTTATGTATTGAAGTGCTACTATGTTGGGTGCATAAATATTTGCAATTGTTATATCTTTTTCTTGGATCACTTGATCCAAGAAGATCAAGTGATCTTGATCACTATATAGTGTCCTTTTTTGTCTCTTGTAATAGTCTTTATTTTAAAGTCTATTTTGTCTGATATGAGAATTGCTACTCCAGCTTTCTGTTGATTTCCATTTGCATGGAATATATTTTTCCATCCCCTCACTTTCAGTCTGTATGTGTCCCCAGGTCTGAAATGGGACTCTTGTAGACAGCATATATACGGGTCTTGTTTTTGTATCTATTCAGCCAGTCTATGTCTTTTGGTTGGAGCATTTAAGCCATTTACATTTAGGGTAGTTATCGATATGTATGTTCTTATTACCTTTCCTTAATTGTTTTGGCTTTGTTATTGTAAGTCTTTTCCTTCTCTTGTGTTTTCTGTCTAAAGAAGTTCCTTTAGCATTTGTTGTAGAGTTGGTTTGGTGGTGCTGAATTCTCTTAGCTTTTGCTTGTCTATAAAGGTTTTAATTTCTCCATCGAATCTGAATGAGATCCTTGCTGGGTAGATTAATCTTGGTTGTAGGTTTTTCCCTTTCTTCACTTTAAATATGTCCTGCAACTCCCTTCTGGCTTGCAGAATTTCTGTTGAATGATCAGCGTTAACCTTATGGGGATTCCCTTGTATGTCAATTGTTGCTTTTCTCTTGGTGCTTTCAATATTTTTTCTTTGTATTTAATTTTTGATAGCTTGATTAATATGTGTCTTGGTGTGTTTCTCCTTGGATTTATTCTGTATGGGACTTTCTGCACTTCCTGCACTTGACTGACTATTTCCTTACCCATATTAGGGAAGTTTTCAACTCTAATCTCTCAAATATTTTCTCAGTCCCTTTTTTTCTCATCTTCCTCTGGGACTCCTATAATTCAGATATTGGTGCATTTAGTGCTGTCCCAGAGGTCTCTGAGAGTGTCCTCACTTCTTTTCATGCGTTTTTCTTTATTCTGCTCTGTGGTAGTTATTTCCACTATTTTATCTTCCAGGTCACTTATCCATTCTTCTGCCTCAGTTATTCTGCTATTGATTCCTTCTAGAGAATTTAATTTCATTTATTGTGTTATTCATCATTGTTTGTTTGTTCTTTAGTTAGTTCTTCTAGATCCTTGTTAAATCATTCTTGTATTTTCTCCATTCTATTTCCAAGATTTTGGATCATCTTTACTATCATTTGTCCAAATTCTTTTTCAGGTAGACTGCTTATTTCCTCTTCATTTGTTTGGTCTACTGGGTTATTTCCAAGGTTTTGGATCATCTTTACTATCATTACTCTGAGTTCTTTTTCAGGTAGACTGTCTAGTTCCTCTTCATTTGTTTGGTCTGGTGGGGTTTTACCTTGCTCCTTCATTTGCTGTGTATTTTTCTGTCTTCTCATTTTGCTTAACTTACTGTGTTTGGGGCCTCCTTTTCACAGGCTGGAGGTTCGTAGTTCCCGTTGTTTTTGGTCTGCTCCCCATGGGTAAGGTTGTTTTAGTGGGTCATGTAAGCTCTCTGGTAGAGGGGACTGGTGACTGTGTTCTGGTAGATGAGGCTGGATCTTGTCTTTTGGGTGGGCAGGATCATGTCTAGTGTTGTGTTTTGAGGCGTCTGTGAACTTATTATGATTTTAGGCAGCCTCTCTGCTAATGGGTGGGGTTGTGTTCCTGTCTTGCTAGTTGGCATAGTGTGTCCAGCAGTGTAGCTTGCTGGTCGTTGAGTGGAGCTGGGTCTTAGCATTGAGACGGAGATCTCTAGTAGAGCTTTCACTGTTTAATATTACATGGGGCCAGAAGGTCTCTGGTTGACCAATGTCCTGAACTTGGCTCTCCCACTTGAGAGGTTCAGGTCTGACACCCAGCCAGAGCACCAAGACCCTGTCAGTCACACGGCTCAGAAGAAAAGGGAGGAAAAAAAAAGGAAAATATAAATAAATAAAATAAAGTTATTAAAATGGAAAAAAATGATTGAAATTTTTAAAATATAAAAATAATTTGAAAAAAGAAAGAAAGAAGAGAGTAACCAAACCAAAAAACTAATCCATCAATGGTAATAAGCACTAAAAACTGTATTAAAAAAAAAAGGTCAGTCAGAACCCTAGGACAAATGGCAAAAGCAAATCTATACAGACAAAATCACACAAAGAAGCATACACAGACACACTCACCAAAAGAGGAAAAGGAAAAAAAATATATATATATATATATATATACACATATATATGTATATATATGTATATAAAAGGAAGAGAGCAAACAGATCAATAAACAAATCTACCAGTTATTATAAGCTCTAAATACTCAACTAAGATAAACATAAAACCAGAAGCAAATTGGATGCATAAAGCAAACCCGAAGTCTACAGTTGCTCCCAAAGTCCAACGCCTCAATTTTTGGATGATTTGTTGTCTATTCGGGTATTCCACTGATGCAGGGTACATCAGGTTGACTGTGGACATTTAATCCGCTGCTTCTGAGGCTGCTGGGAGAGATTTCCCTTTTTCTTCTTTGTTCACACAGCTCCTGGGGTTCAGCTTTGGATTTGTCCCCGCCTCTGTGTAAAGGTCACCTGAGAGTGTCTGTTCCCCACCCAGACACTTTGGGGTTAAAGGAGCAGCTGATTAGGGGATTCTGACTCACTAATCAGCTGCTGCTCTGGATAAGGCTGTGGGGAGGGAGGGATATGGAATGCGGGGCAAGCCTGTGGTGGCAGCAGCTGACGTGACATTGCACCAGCCTGAGGCGCACCGTGTGTTCTCCTGGGGAAGTTGTCCCTGGATCATGGGACCCTGGCAGTGGTGGGCTGCACAGGCTCCCGGGAGGGGAACGTGTCGATATTGACCTGTGCTTTCATACAGGCTTCTTGGTGGCTGCAGCAGCTGCCTTAGCATTTCATGCTGGTTTCTGGTGTCCGCACTGAGAGCGGCAGCTTGCGCCCATCTCTGGAGCTCCTTTAGGCAGTGCTCTGAATCCCGTTTCCTTGCGCACCCCAAAACAATGTTCCCTTGTCTCTTAGGCTGCTCCAGACTTTTTCCCAGACTCCCTCCAGGCTAGCTGTGGCACATTAGCCCCTTCAGGCTGTGTTCACGCAGCCAACCCCAGTCCTCTCCCTGGGATCTAAGCTCTGAAGCCCTGAGCCCCCGCCCGCCCCGGCGGGTGAGCAGGCAAGCCTCTCGGGCTGGTGAGTGCAGGTCGGCACCGATCCCCTATGCAGGAATCTCCCCGCTTTGCCCTCCGCACCCCTGTTGATGAACTCTCCTCCATGGCTCCAAAGATTTCCCCCCACCCACCCCCTGTCTTCACCAGTGAAGGCGCTTCCTAGTGTGTGGAAATCTTTCCTCCTTCACAGCTCCCTCCCCGAGGTGCCAGTCCCGTCCCTATTCTTTGTCTCTGTTTATTCTTTTTTCATTTGTCCTACCCAGGTACGTGGGGGAGTTTCTTGCCTTTTGGGAGGTCTGAGGTCTTCTGGCAGCGTTCAGTGGGTGTTCTGTAGGAGTTGTTCCACATGTAGATGTAGTTTTGATGTATTTGTGGGGAGGAAGGTGATCTCCATGTCTTACTCCTCCACCATCTTGAAGGCGCCCCTCCTTTCTTTATTTTCTCTCTCCCTCTTTCCTGTCATCCAACGTGAGGTGTTCCAATTAAACACACCCTGAGCCAAGTTCTGCTGTCAGTGATTTTCATGCCAAAGCCTCCCAAGAGCTTATGCTCAGTTCCAGTTTCATCAAAGCTGATTTCCCCGGTGATTGTGCATAAGAATACGAGGGCAGGAACTGACTCTGAGGTCATGTGCAGCAGCAACTGATGGCCAAAAGTTGGCCCAAACTGAGTACATCTACTGTCAGCAGAGTAATAACTTGTTGATAATATCCCTGGCCAACTTGACTGCTAATGCCAAAGCAATTCAGATTAGGAACAATTATGTAAATCATGCACCAAATACAAATGTGAAACAAAATACAAACAAACAATGCTCTCAGACCACGAACGTTAGCAGCCCACGTTAGGGGACATGTGAACAGTAGCAAAAGAGATACAAAGATGAGTTTGTATGGATAGAAAAGGATTTTCAAGGGGGAAAAAAAGGAAGACACAATAGAAGCTTTGGGGGATGATGGCTCAAACTGCAGATAAATTCAGCCTGTATATTATCAAGTTTGCTAACAATGTAAATAATGAATACATCAATGACTTAAATTAGCATTAGTAGAAGACTAGTAAATTTGAAGGCCATGGAGGAACATCTATTTTTCTAGTGATATTACTTCATTTCAAGGAAATGATCTAAGGGTCCCACCCTTTAAAAATGAAAGGCACAAGAATTACATTTCTAGAATGTAATGGGATGTCAAGGGATACCTTTATGTAAAATTACCCATCAAATAGAATAATTAATAAGAAAGTAATGATAAAATCAAAACAAACTAAGATATGAGAGTCTGCCACAGAGAGAGACTAAACTCTAAATTCATTAATGTCATGAGAGCCATATTTATCTCTTAAGAACACATCTCATTAGCTTTATGTTTTGTTCTGTAATAACAAGTACATCCTAAGTCATTTATTGTTCCATTTGTTGTAGTAAAGCCAATGCAATAGTCTATTATATTTTGTTAAGATTAGCTTTGTTATTTTTAGACTAAACTAAACAAGCACTCACATCTCAAAAAGAAATCATTTTTACAAAACAATGGATTAGCCATCCATGTCTCATGTTAAATCAATAAAGATAAAATAACATGGTAGATGTTTTATATTAAATGAAGCCCATTGCTGATGTTTTTAAAAATTGGAAATATTGGGCATCCCTGGTGGTGCAGTGGTCAAGAATATGCCTGCTAATACAGGGGACATGGGTTTGATCCCCGTTCCGGGAAGATCCCACATGCCGTGGAGCAACTAAGCCTGTGCACCACAACTACTGAGCCTGTGCTCTAGAGCCTGCGAGCCACAACTACTGAAGCCTGCATGCCTAGGGCCTGTGCTCCACAACAAGAGAAGCCACCACAGTGAGAAGCCCACACACTGCAACGAAGAGTAACCCCCGCTCACCACAACTAGATAAGGCCTGCGCACAGCAACAAAGACCCAACGTAGCCAAAAATAAAATAAATAAAATATATAAATTTATTAAAAAATTAAAAATAGGAAATATTAAAAACCATCTAGATTATATTAATATAATGCAAGCTTTTAAATTCTAAAATATTGGACCTTGATATACTTAGAATATTTAATTGGAAAATTTACCCTTAAAAACAAATATGCACTTTGTTTTTTACTAATGTTTTCTTAGTTTTGACCTTAAGTTTAATTTTTCTTCTCAATATGTAAAATACAATTTAGACACACAATATGTATAAAGAAATCATAAGTTTTAGTTTTGTCTACATTTGTTAGGACTTCTATAAACATTCTGTAAAAAATGTTATAGAGAATAGAATAGCTATCACTATAAATATATATATATATATATATGAGGAATTATCTTGGATAAAAAATTACTAAAATTATTCTGGGTTAACCCAGAGAGCAAAATTTGGACCAAAAAGAGAAATGTAGTGATCAGTCCAATGAAAAGTCTTACGAACCAGAACTATTTTGTGAAGTAGTGAGGTTCTGGAAGTGTTATAGAGGCCCTGTGGTCATTGGTTAAAATGTTGAAGAGGTGATTTCTAAAATAATTTGATTTTTAAATGTGTTTCTTCAAACACTAGAATTCTTTGTTTCACAACCCCTGCATTCATTTTATTAAAATATCCTGTTATATTGAGAATACTGACATGCATTGTAGCAGTTGACTGGTCAGTGTGTTGAGAGAGATAAATTAGTACTTAAACCTTGATTATAATTGTTTGATTCTGAATCTAATATCTATTAAATCAGCATAAAATGAATTATGCTTGTAAGAAGAAAATTAAGAGGAATTATATTTGAAATTATAGAAAAATCTGTAGTGATTTCAGATGGAACTAGTGATGGAAAACATTTTTAAATTTTGAGTCAAGATCATATACTGTGTAGGCAAATAAAAGAAATTGAGATATGATGGGTGGAGTCTAACTTTTTTTGTTTAACTTCCTATAAGAGGAACTTGGAGAAATTGAATTCCATCCACTTTTAAGCTTCCTATGTATTGATAAAGAAATTCTAAATGTAATTGTTTAGTGTTTTACATATAAAGTAGAATCTATAACTATGTTTTCCTAAGAAAATTTTCACAGATTCATAGAAAATTGACAATTACTCAGGTGTCTGAGTTGTCAAGTGGCTGTAATTGCATATATGAATCATCTAAATGGGTGAATTTAGATGATTGTAAATCACATACATTGGTTCATATACATATGTTCTTCAAATGTAAACTCAGTGTTATCACTCCAGCATCTGATAAGCCCTGGATATGGACTATGCTGCTAAACTAGAATTGTCAAATTTAAGCTACTCATTTTGAAAATTAGGAAAACAGAAATCTCAAAGGCTGAGATTTTCCAAACACAGTTTTAAAACATGTGGTCCTTTAGGATAACAAGTTGAATGTTCTAGAAGTCAGAAGGAAAAAAAAAACTCTGTGTAGACGAGGACCAAATTCCAAGGGAAAAAATCTGAATCAGTACGTTGAGGCTTAGAGCAGCAAAAAAAGAGCACAACACCTAGTTCTCCAAGAGGGCTTTCTGTACACTCATCTCTTTAATACTTGTTGTCTGATAAAATTATTCTTTGAAAGTACCACCTAACTGTGTCTCAGAATGGCTGTGATTAATGAGGGGAACCAATCATATCACATAGTTGAGATGTGTGTCCTCTGTGTTGGACTTTCCTAATATAAAGTTATGTCTAGAAAGTTGAGTTTATTTATATTTGCTTTCCAGTTATTGAATTCATTACCTGAATGTTGGCAGATAAACTGTTTTTCAGAATCCTCTCAAGCAAAAATTCCAGAATCTAAGTTCTGAAGGTGGGACGTGGGCAGAAATGAGGGATTGGCACAGGAAGTAGTCATGGAAAGAGTAGGGTTGAAAATAGTTATCATAAGGGCAAAGGAAAATACTAGAAGGAAAAGATTCTAAGAGATCTTTCTTCTGATATGTATCCCTCACAGTTCCAGTGTGGAAAAGCACATTTAATACTTTTTGGCAGTAGGTCCCAGGAGAGAAGGACTTTGGAAAGAGATAGAATTGGCAAGATACAAATCATCCTAAGGAGAGGAGAAAGGAGAAGAACAGAAGAGAATGATAAAAAGTGGGGTAAGAAGATGGATGTGGCATGGAGAGCCCTAATCTTAAGCTGGAGTTTTCTTTCTTCTTGCTCATGACATAGAGAACTTTAGGCAAGATTTGGTAAAGGTTTTGGGTCATTTCTCAAGGGCCTACTTATTCTGCACTAATTAAGTTCATATTACATAGATTGTCATTACAGAGACACCAATTCTGGCTTTGTGAGAATGTCCAGTTCTTCCTAGTTTCCTGCCCTCTTCTTAACTATGAAACCTGTCTAGAATCATAAGTGGCTCTATGGTATCGTGCAGAGTCCACTGAGCCTCTACTAGTGAACAGTGATTCCAAGAATGTGTGTTCCATCCCATCAGATCTAGTTGTATTTGAGGGGCAGGATAGTGTAGTAGATGGGAGGAATAGATCTGGAGAAATAATGGTCATGTTCACGTGGCTAGGTTATGACGACTTTGTTTGAATGTGGACAGGTTACCCAACCTCTGTTCTCAGTTTTCTAATCTGAGAAAAAAAAGAAAAAAGAAAAAAAAAAAGAGAGGTTAAAAGTACTCCAAGGATTTGTTAAATTAATCCATGCAATGTGCTTAAAAGAGACCATGGATTTTAACATGTTTCAAATGTGTGCTGGTTAATAATCTTACCCTCTCCAGGTGGAAAGAAAGCTACGTTCTGTCTCTGGAAATAAGCACGCTTCTGGCTCCAGGAGCCCTGCTAGTGTTCCATCATGGGCCCTGTACACTAGACGGCCTTCCTTTAACAATGGCTCTGAGGCTTGGATATTCTATAGGGTAGGAACTTGATGCAACCCAAAATCAAAGTTCTTTCTTGAGGGTTACTGCCTCTGTTTCTTCCAGGGATCTGAACTGGGAGGAAGATTTGACAAACAACAAACAAACAAAACAAACACTGTTTCTAGATGCTCTTTACTTTGCCTTCATCTCCAAGGGGACATTTTAACTTTCAAAAATAAAACTGGATGGGTAGTGGTTCAGATTATGGCCAACCCACCCAAAATTATTCTGGCTAAATCAAAATGTATTTCCCCTACTCAGGCCTCCCACTACCCAACTCCTAGGATAAGGCATGACAGATATAGTTAAGAAACAAGGAAAGAAACCATAACAGGATATCTCTGTAATGTTGTAGATAAAATTCCATTGAATAAAGTTAAATTCATCTCTAAATTAGGGTGTATGTTCTTCATATTTATTAGAATCTTTTGTAAGTCTCCATGATTCATTTTGGAATATTTTCTTAGGCATTTTTTCTGACAGGTCAGTCTCTTAATAGCCTGCCTAGAAAAGGAAGTTTCCTGAGCAGTGTCTCCTATAAATTCTCTTCAAAATTTTCCTACAGAGAAAATTCCCTAAGACAATATTTCTGTGAATAAAATCATATTCTGTTTGCCAAGAATCATCATTCTGGAAAAAAAAAATCTTAGCAACAATCTTCTTCTAAGCCTTAGAATCTGAGGGAACATTCTACTATATATAGTAGTCAGTATAACATATTTAAGTGGCTTCACTCTATTTATGGCATATGATTAAAGTATTAAACAATATCATTTTGAAGGTTATAAAGTCATTTGGGGGGTAACATTTTTTAAGTTTAAAAAGATCCAAATACACTCTAAATGTGTTTGTGTGTGTGTGTGTGTGCGTGTGTGTGTACCCATGTGTTGGTATTGATACATATCTAAGTTTACTGACTATTTTAAGTCAGGCTTGATCTTTTCAGTCAGACTGAATTGAATTCCAATGCTGACCTTGCTACTCATTATCAGTGTGTTCTTTCTTAAGCCACTAAATTTCTGTAAGTCTTAGCTTTTCACCTGCAAAGTGGTACACCTAAACAAAGTTGTTTGATTTATGGTTGATATATATGATAAAATATATAAAGTCTTCTATGTATCGCCTTTCCTATACTAAGTACTCAAATGTAAGCTAGCTATTTATTTATTTTTACATAATTACTTCAAACAGAATGAGAAAAATACTGTCTTTTGGACAATCTTAGCAAAGACTACTGTGCAAAAAAAAGGCAATTAGGATGACACAAAGTTTTATTCCACCCTTTAAACTTCTTGAGGTCTTAACTGTGAATAGACCAGTTTTGATTAAATACAAATATTTTTTCAATTGTGTGTCTTTACTTTGGATTTTAAGTTATCCATATGTGGTGTTTCTGAACAGCATGAAAGCCTTTCTATCAAAAATTCACCCCCAAATTTCAACCTTTAAAAATATTATAAGCATTTCTTCATTTAAAGGAATGATGCTCTATTCAAAATCATTTTATCAGGCATGAAATTGTTGAATTAGCTTTAAAAGTCAGGTCAAATGAATGTGGGAAGAAGGTAATCAGAGAGAACAGTTCATTAGCTCATGAGAAAGAGCAGTTAGTGTTGTCATGTCTGGGCTGAGACAAAATTGGTCAGATTGTCCTGCCAAGGAAATGTCGTGGGAAGGAATTATATTGTCCAGGAAGGAGTCCTAAGAGGAATGTTCCCTTAAAGTCCATGCTAAAATCCACTATTTTGGGTATAAGACTGTACTCCACTAAAATGAAACTGTTACAGCTGTGACATTTTATCAATAAAAGCCATAAAGTACTCCCACTAGTGACATACTCCAGTTTGATCATAGGTAGCCTGAAAATGTCAAGGGGAATGAGTGTTGGGCAACAATTATTTCTAGTTTCCATGCCATTAGTCTCCCCCAAACCCAGAATTTTGGATCTGTATTAGACTGTTCTGAAATCTTCCCTGAAATACTCTTACCAGCCACCCAAGGAGCCCTGAATCAGCTCTTCAAAATTATGGAATTGGACTCCCAGACATGGGATTAGTCTTGGGTTTGGCTGTTCTTTATTGAGCTAAGCCCAGTTGGGTTTGAAACCTCTTGGGTGTGACAGTGACTGCACATCATCAGTGGGATATAGACACTTTGAGCCAATGGAGATGGAGTTGATGGAGATCTATTCTGGATTGCCTAAGGTATAATCTCCCAAGTGTCTGAGAAATAGCAGCTGTCTTATTGCAAACCAATGCATTATGGGTGAAGAAAGAAATGAAAGAACCTAAACAGTTGGTCCAATGCATTCATCTTTGTGACGAGACACCACAGTTGTTTCTAGGTTGAGAATTAGCTTTTGGGAAAATTACAAGTATCCAGAGGTGATTGGAAAGGAAATGTGATGGAAGCTCATTGTGGAATGGAATAGAGCTGCCTGGGTGGGACGGGGGCAAGTCATCAGCATCTCATAATTTTCTAAGACAAAGTATAGAAGTTTGGGAAGTGTGGTAGATTGCCTGTTTTCATGGTCCCAGTCAATGACTATCTATGTCTTTTGTGATGAGAACTTGCAGCCACTTCATAAAGAAATGGAGTCTATATTCTCCCCTCTTGAATCTTGGTACTCTCTCTGGTCAGTACATTATGTCAGAAGTAAGTGTGTGCCAATTCCTACTCTAGCTCTCAAGAGGCCTTTTGAATTTCCACTTGCTTTCTTGGAAACTTGAGTCTTAGCTGGAGAACAAGTCTGGGATAATATCCAGAAAAAAAGGTTAACATAGCAGGTCCGAGACTGCTGTCCTTGGAAAGACCTGCTTGCAAGATGGGCCCTGAGCTGGCATCTGAAAACTTGAGTTTCTCAAATGTCCCTACCACCCTAACTGATAAGAGTGGTTCACTGTGCCTAAAAATGTTTGTGCAAACAATATGGTTTATGCTGAACACCTGCTTTTGTTCTCAGAGTCTGAAATTTTGGTACATTCCAGGCAGAGGGTGCTTACTTAACCAGCCCCTCATACAAACCTCAGGTGTTGAATCACTAACAAAATTCCCTTGTAGACAACATTTCAGATGTATTGTCACAATTCATTGCTGGAGGAATTTGGCACAGCCTATGTGATTCTACTAAGAGAGGACTTTTGGAAGCTTGCACCTGGTTTCCTCAGGAATTTGCCCCAAATGTCTTTGCTCCTGTTGATTTTGCTTTGTATCCTTTTGCTGTAGTAAATTATAGCCATGGGTGTGACTATCTGCTGAGTCCTATGGTTTCTCCTAGTGATCATTGAGTCTGGGGAGTGGTCCTGGGGACCAGCTGATTGAAGATGGCCTCACGTGGCAACATTTCTCTGCTTCACGGGGCCTTTCATTCCTCAGTAGGCTAATTCAGTTGACGGCCAGATACGTGAGTGAATCCCAGATGAACACCCAGAGGTGGGAGCAATTTTGGATTTGTTTGCTATTTAAGGTAAGAGTCTACCGTTGGCAAGCCAAGCCCAGAAAATATCAGTAGTCCTCACCCAATGTGTTAATTTGTGAGAAGTAGTAAATGATTGTTGTTTTAAGACAACAAGTTTCAGAATAATTTGTTATTCAGCAATAACTAACTGATCTAAGAAGCCTATGAATTAAGTAAAAGATAACTGAAAGTCTTCAGAACAGAGATTAAAACTTGGCTGGCAAAGGAAACAGTTGAAAAGTTCTTGGTTTGAAGAATATCTAAATCCTTTGCACATTACTCAGTAGGTGAACTAAAAGAGACATTTGAAGCCAAAAGAATAGAATTGGTTTTCAATGTCAAAAAAAAAAAAAATGAGCTCCATAAGTTGGCATGGCAAATGTGAATTCACTTTTTTTTTTTTTTTCATTACGCGGGCTTCTCACCGTTGTGGCCTCTCCCGTTGCGGAGCACAGGCTCCGGACGCACAGGCTCAGCGGCCATGGCTCACGGGTCCAGCCGCTCCGCGGCATGTGGGATCCTCCCAGAATGGAGCACGAACCCGTGTCCCCTACATCGGCAGGCAGACTCTCAACCACTGCGCCACCAGGGAAGCCCGTGAATTCACTTTTAATCAGGGCATAGGTGTAAATAAGATCTTCTTTGACCAAATATTTAATTTCATATTGCCTCCAGCTTTGATCATGAAGCCCGGCTTTAAAGATAGTTATCCTTAAAGGCTGGGCAGTGTTTTGGGGTGACTTTAATATGTACTAATATCTAAAAATTATCTTTGGTTCTGTTTTGTTGATGCATTATCAGATTAAAAGAAATCCAAACTATGGTTCTTTCATTTGATACCAATGGATTTGTATAGTGGGAATCAACTGATGTTCACCATTCAGTAATTTCTAATGTTATTTTGAAGAGGAAATGTTTGCATTCTTATGAAATCATTCTGCCAAAATAGAGACTAAATGAAAAGAATAGTAGTATTCTCTCATTTGTTATTTTGAAGTGGATCAAAACTGTGTATTACATCAATATACCATTTTAAATTACTTTAAAATGGGAAGAAAGTGGCTAATCATCAATTAAAGTACTCGTGAAATAAAAATATATTGTAAGAACTGTAAAAACGGAGCCTGATAAATATCACTGCTGCAAATCAAAATGAGGGTAACAATTTCAATTTTTTCATGGAAGATATATTTGCTGTATAGTTTTGAAATCTGGGAAAAGCTATTAAACTCACAGCATCTCATACATTTTATAAGAAGCACTCTTGACACTAAATTAACTAAGAAAAATAAATAGTAAACTTCCTGGATTCACCTAAATGTGCTTTCTCATAATTTAATTATTTCATGTAGATTAATTATACTTAACTTCATTAATATCAACAGTTCATTTTGACCCAGCACATTAAACATATATATTTTCTGCAACAGATGTATAAGAGATGAATTAGCAAACACTGAAAACCACATTGGTGAGCCTGTTAGGGAGTACATTTCAAACTAATGGAGCAGAATTCTTAAATTATGATAGCCTCCAAGTATATACAATTTTCTGTATTTTAGTAGATGATTTTTGCCTGGTCCGTATCACATGAACTAGATAAAATTCAACTGACTATTTTGTTGTTGTTTATTCTACTTATTTCTTTCCTAATAAATTATCTTATATATTAGATACCCCCTTACCCCAGCTATCAAACTGGATGCTTAGTTTGGCATCAAATATGTGGCTTGTTAGCTCAGCTAGTTAGTAATGTGTGCTATTATCAGTGCCAATGACAAGAATTTCTTCCTTCAAAGTCAAGTAACCAGGAAGAATCTCTTCACAGGGGCAACTGAGGAACCATCATAGCAGAACTGGAAATATGTATGTAGTCTGTCCTCTTTTTGTCGAGGCAGAATCATGTGCCATTGCATTGGTGAGGACAGGTAGATTAGGTGGATAGCTAGCACTTAATTAAGACTAACTTCAAAATAAACCTCAAGCTACTGTTACCCCAAGTCCTCTGTTCCACCAGTTTAAGCTCTCATTCATGCTGGAAATGAATGGAAATGGTCAGGATGAGGATGGTTAGAATTTAACTAATGCTTAAATTGGTACACACTGTTCCTTGTTATTGAATCAATATTTCTTTCTTGATCTCAGAGTGTTACTCTTTTTCAAGAATTAAGGAAGAAAAACATACAACTCTATGTCATTTTGGAGAGTCTTAAAAAACAGAAATCAATGCACATATACAAAAAGAAAATTATGCAAATTTAGGGAAAGAAGTACATGACTGTATAGCTCTTTTATCTCTTTTATAAAACATGAAAAGATCTGCAGTGCATTTAAGACATAATAACACTATTGCATATTAGAGTTTTTTCTCCAAGAAACAGAAATCTGTAACTACTACTACTTGTGACCACAAAATGTTGTTTCACAAAGTTTTTGTGCATTAGCCCAGGATAAATACATAATTATAATAGACTAAAGAGGAATTATAGGGAAGGTGGCAGTTTGAGAATCACTCTTGCCCCACTCTCTCCTGATTTCCCATGGAAGAAACTCAATTGTAAATGAAAGAAAAGTCACTCTTCAACTGAGAATCATGAACTTTCTGTTTTGCTTTGTTTTGTTTTGTTCATTTCCTTCTTAGGTACTTGGGGTGATACACATTCTGAAAGTTTAATCTAGCCCAAGGTAAATGTGATGGTTAATTTTATGTGTCAATTTGGAAGGTGCCTCTGGTTGAGACTGACATTTTAAATGGTGAAGGTGTGAGTAAGGAGATTGTCCTCCATAATGTTGATGGGCCTCATCCAATTAACTGAAGGTCTGAAGAGAACAAAAAGACAGGCCTCCCTGCACAAGAGGGAAATTCTCTAGCAGACTGCCTTCCGATTTCATCGGCACCATTAGCTCTCTTACAGGCCTACATTATAGAATTGGATTTACCAGCCTCAGTAAATACATAAGCCAATTCCTTGTAATAAATCTCCTTCTACATACATATGCATCTTAATGTCCCTGTTTATCTGAAGAATGCTAACTAGTACAGATTTGGTATCAAGAGATTATAGAAGAACAGAACTTTAAGGATGGCCTAATAGAACGAGTAGATATAAATGGATTCTTCAGAGCTTTATCCAGACCTGTGTGCAACTCACTAAATGATGACCTTCAAAATATGGAAGATCTGTCATGGGCCCCACATATGTTGCAGTAGTAGGTTTCAGGCTTCCATTGAAAACATAAATAGGAACAATTAAGTTGACATTTCACTGTGTAACAAGGAATCTAATGTTAGAATGTCTGGTGTGTTGAGTACATTATTCTGAGCCCTTGGTCAACAAGGGTCACTGACTTTCTCCCTAGGGAAGCATGAGCCACTATACCACCTTTGCTTCTCCTATGTATCTTTCTGAAACTAATGAAATGAGCTGGGCACAGCATGATAGTTCAGACATTTACCCCAAAAACTTCTTAAAGCTTGGAAAGCCCATATATGACACGTATTTTATTTCTCATCTTAAATTACCCCAGTTCTTCTGTCCATTCTTGCTCACCAAGAATAGCCCAAAGAGTCCAAATGATAAAAGTCCTGCAATGTTCAAATCCTCACAGTTTAAAGTGAACCACTTGCTGTTATTACATTCATGTAAAAAATATCTCATCAATAGATTCCTCTTTTTCTTTGAAAAAGTTAAAGACTTATGATTCTGGGCAGGTGACAACACTGGTAGAGTCATGGGTTTTGGATCTCCCTGAATCCCCAGGTGAAACTAGAGGGAGCAACTAGATTGCAAATCTCAAATCCCAGATACAATCCTCTCAACAAAAGTGTCAAGGTAACCTCAAAACTCAAGCAAGTGAAAACAAACTTTTAACAGGAACAAGAGTTCAGGGTTTCAACATTTGTGTTGGAATAAAAGGAAAGAAAAGAAGGAAAGATTTGTGTTTACCTTACCTGAGAAAAGGAAAATTTGAAAATAACAAGCAGGAATTTAACCAGAAGTAATGAGGGTCATTTTGCAAAGAGCAGCTAAAATTGAGAAGGGATTTTTGTTTTGTTTTATTTTGTTGTTTTCTTTTCTCTTCTCTTTTAATTGAAGTATAGTTGCTGTACAATATTATATGTTACAGGGGTATGATATAGTGATTCACAATTTTTTAAAGTTATACTCCATTTATAGTTATTATAAAGCATCTGCTATATTCTCTGAGTTGTACAGTATATCCTTGTAGCTTATCTTATACCTAATAGTATGTATATTTTAATTTCCTACCCCTATATTGCCCCTCCCCCTTCCCTCTCCCACCTGGCACACTTGTCACACTGGCTATTATCATCAAAAAGAAAACAAATAATAAATGTTGGCGAGGATGTGGGGAAAAGAGAACACTCGTGCACTGTTGATGGGAATGTAAGTTGGTGCAACCACTGTGTAAAATGGTATGAAGGTTTCTCAAAAACTAAAAATAGAACTACCATATAAGCCAGCAATTCTACTCCTGGACATGTATCCAAAGGAAACATAAGCACTAATTCAAAAGATACATGCACCCGAACGTTCACAGCAGCATTATTTATGATTGCCAAGATATTGAAACAACCATGTCCATCAACAGATGAATGGATAAAGAAGATGTGGTATATATGGAATATTACTCAGCCATAAAAACAGAATGAACTTTTGCCATCTGCAGCAACATGGAGGGACTTGGAGGGCACTGTGCTAAGTGAAATATGTAAGAAGGAATTTTTTTCATCAATAGTGATAGCCAAGAGTGTAGTAGTCCATCATAAAAAGATAAAGGAGCTGGAGTGACCTGGCCTTTGAGATGCACCACCCTAGGGCCCCTTCCAGGACGGTGTCCTCCACTGAAGAGAAACCGATGGGAGTGGAACAAAAATTGAGTAGCATCCTGATAATGGAGGAGGAGTCAAAAGATCCAGATAAAAACAAGAGGGGGAAAAACGAGGGGGACAGCCACAAGAGTTCACAAGAAAGCAAGTGACTGTATAAGGAAACACCAAATGAAGGAGCTTGGGAAGTTAGAAAAGCTATCTTAAACCCTGCCTCCTTTAAAAAGTTTAGAAAAACAAAAATCATTTCACATAAAAATAAGTAACAGAAAGCTATCAAAGTCAAATCTTATACAAAGATGTTTTGAAAAAAAGGAAAAATAAAATAAAACTGTGTAACATCCCTACACACAATGTAAGCATATTTGAGAGACACATTCAAAAAACTGATCAAAACCATAACTTACTCTTTCAAAATAAGCTAGAAAACTTGAAGAAAATAATTCAAGTATGAAGGACAACATAAATCAAACAAAACTCAGGTAAATATTAGAAATATGAGAAAATATTTAAGATGAAGTTTGAAAAACTTTGAGGAATTATAAGAATGAACAAATGAAGCTGTTAATGACTTATGAGAGAGAAATGGTAATAAATAAAATTTAAAAAGAAATGAAGAAATAGGTTAAAAGGATTTAAAAGAAAGTAACAAATACTGAACATAGACAAAGAAGATTAAAATATGGATAACATCGATCTCTGAAGAAGAACAAAACGAAAATACAGCAATAATAATAGATTTAGATCTAGATAAACACAGTTTACTACATAGAGATATGGATATGATGGAAATAGTAGCTTTTATCTTTGTATTTTTATTTCCTAGCTATTAATGAACAGCATTAATTTGATATCAACCACAGCATATTTGTTAAATTCTCTTACGAATCTGCTAATTTTTTGGCAATCCACTTGGGCATTCTCTATCAACAGCCATGAAAATTGCTAATACTAACAAATTTATGCTTTCTTTACCAATTCTTATAATTTTTTTTGAAATATATAACATTATATTCATTTCAGGAGTACAACATATTGATTCAATATTTGTATATATTGTGAAATGATCACCTTAATAAATCTAGCAACACCTGTTAGAAAATCAAATTGTGTATTTAAACATATTAACAGATCAAAGAGGTAAAAAGTATGTGATCATGTCCATAGACGCAGAAAAAAGTATTTAATAAATTTAACATTTATGTATAATAAAAGTACATATTAAACTTGGGGCAGAAAATCTTATTACTTTTGTGATACATTTTTACACTTATACATTTTTTCCAGGTATATTCACTGGCTTTATTACAGAATTAAATACATGAGACTGTAGTGGATTTCCTTGTTTTGTTCCAGATTTAAAGGGAATGCTTTTAATGTTTCAGAATTAATATTTGCAGTAATTTTAGATTCTCTTTAAAAAGTTAAAGAAGGAAAACATAGGCAGAACGCTGTATGACATAAATCACAGCAAGATCCTTTTTGACCCACCTCCTAGATAAATGGAAATAAAAACAAAAATAAACAAATGGGACCTAATGAAACTTCAAAGCTTTTGCACAGCAAAGGAAACCATAAACAAGACGAAAAGACAGCCCTGAGAATGGGAGAAAATATTTGCAAATGAAGCAACTGTCAAAGGATTAATCTCCAAAATTTACAAGCAGCTCATGCAGCTCAATTTTAAAAAAAACAAACAACCAGATCCAAAACTGGGCAGAAGGCCTAAATAGACATTTCTCCAAAAAAGATATACAGATTGCCAACAAACACATGAAAGAATGCTCAACATCACTAATCATTAGAGAAATAAAAATCAAAACTACAATGAGATATCATCTCACATCAGTCAGAATGGCCATCATCAAAAAATCTACAAACAATAAATTCTGGAGAGGGTGTGGAGAATAGGGAACCCTCTTGCACTGTTGGTGGGAATGTAAATTGATACAGCCACTATGGGGAACAGTATGGACATTCCTTAAAAAAACTAAAAATAGAACTATCATACAACCCAGCAATCCCACTACTGGGCATATACCCTGAGAAAACCATAATTCAAAAAGTCACGTACCAAAATGTTCATTGCAGCTCTATTTACAATAGCCAGGACATGGAAGCAACCAAAGTGTCCATCGACAGATAAATGGATAAAGAAGATGTGGCACATATATAAAATGGAATATTACTCAGCCATAAAAAGAAATGAAATTGAGTTATTTGTAGTGAGGTGGATGGACCTAGAGATTGTCATACAGAGTGAAGTAAGTCAGAAATCAAAAAACAAATACCATATGCTAACACATATATATGCAATCTAAAAAAAAAAAAAGTCATGAAGAACCTAGGGGCAAGACGGGAATAAAGATGCAGACCTACTAGAGAATGGACTTGAAGATATGGGGAAGGGGAAGGGTAAGCTGTGACAAAGCAAGAGAGAGGCATGGGCATATATTTACTACCAAACATAAGGTAGATAGCTAGTGGGAAGCAGCCGCATAGCACAGGGAGATCAGCTCGGTGCTTTGTGACCACTTAGAGGGATGGGATAAGGAGGGTGGGAGGGAAGGATACGCAAAAGGGAAGAGATATGGAGACATATGTATATGTATAACTAATTCACTTCGTTATAAAGCAGAAACTAACACATCATTGTAAAGCAGTTATACTCCAATAAAGATGTTAAAAAAAAAAAAGTTAAGGAAATTCTTTTCTGCCAGCTCCATAAAAGAAATTGAGGAGATTTTCTTACTGTTTTTCCTTTTAGAGATTTTGTGTAAGAATATAATTGTCCCTTAAATGTTTTGTAGAACTAGCCTAAAAACAGTCTCACTAGTTATTTTATTTGTGGGAAAGATTGCAAACACAAATTCAGCTATTTAAATTAATTTTAGAATCTTTTAGGTCTTCTATTTCTTCATGAGATATTTTAAGATCATATGCACACAAATACACACAGACATGGTACATATATGTAAATATATGCATATACATATGTACATCCTCATATGATTGTACATTTCATTGACCTTTTCAGTTGTTTCAGTGTAAAGTTATTCACAAGAGTGTTTTATTATCACCTTAGTCTTCACTGAGTCTATGGTTATGTACACCACTTTGATTTCTTGAACTGGGTTTTTGTTTGTTTGTTTCTTTGTCTGCATATTCTCTATTATTTTCTTGACTAAACTCCCATACTAATTTTATCGGTATTTTTTAAAAACTTTTTTTATCCTTTGCATTTTATCACTTTTGTGCCTTAAGTTTTGCACTTATCTTGTTCCTATTTTTGCTCCTATCTCATATTTCTACTCTCTTTTGGTTTAATCTTTTATTCCTTGTCTAACTCAATGATTCTCAACTGGAGGCAGCATCACCTACCTAGAGACATGTAGAAATGTGTGGAGGCATTTTGTTTCCACCTTGACTCTAGAGAGCTTTTGGCACTTAGTGGATGACGTTTATCCAGCAGTGTGTGGAACATTCCTGTTCAATAAAGAATTCTTCTTCCCTAAAAACCAATAACAAGAGCTTTGGTTAGGTTTATCTATAAAAGGCTTAAAATTCAGAGTATTTACATACTGTTCAGGACATATTGGTCTTTTTTGTTGTATTTTTCTAACTTTAGGTTACTATGTAAGATGAAACTATTTTTAACCCAAAAAAGGAGTTACAGACTCACTAGGGAGAGTGTTTTATAAATAGAATATGAAGATCATAATGTGAAAAGACTGTGATATTTGAGACTAATAAATTTTGGGATGTGTGCTCTGGTGCATGCATATAACTGCTCATATAACTGAGCTATTAGATCAAATGACAGACACATACTTCATGTATGAAATCCACTGGGGAAGCTTTTAAAACAAATGTAGGATATGCCCCCTTGTGTTTGATTTTTCTGTGGTTAAGTACATTTAAGGAAACTGTCTTCACTTCTTAACCTAATTTTTTGATAGTCTATGAAAAATGTAAAAATTGCTTAACGTTTATTAGGTGTCTACAAGGTATTATTGTATGTTTAAAATACAATATCTGTTTTCTAAGAAATCATTTTCCTGTGATCAGAATGACTTTACATTTTATTCTCTGCTTTGATTTCACTTTAACATTGTGAAAAACAAATGTTCCATTGAACAATTAATATTTGAATTCAGCCACTTTTTTTTTTTTACTCGAAATAATAGATACAGCTGTGGACAAAGAAACCTGTGCTTGCAAGGTATTATATAGATTCGAAAGTGTTTTCAAGCAAAATATTTCCCTTGTTTCTCAAAATAATCCTGTGAAATGTGTAAGTTAATTGTATATCCCTGTCTCTGGGATGTAAAAACCTGGAGCTCTGAACCTCAGCAACACCTTGGAACCAGACCACAAGTTCCTTAGAGCCCAGTAGAAGAGTTGGACCTGAACCTGGCCCCAGGCCTTCACACACTAAAGGATGAGCTTGACCTATGAGGCTTGACAGTTTTCTGTCATATTTTCTGAGCCAGTGTTTGTGACTCATGGCTTGACACATGACTTTTCTCTACAGAATAGAATACTAGAAATTGGAACTAACCTTGAAAAATCTAGACATTATCTATAACAAGTATCACATATATATATCATGTATGTATTACAATATACATACATGTGTGCATGCATAAGTGTGTATGTATTACCTTATCTCTATAAGCTAGCATTTATTCAAATTGAAATTGTCAAGTTTTTACAAAGGCAATTCTGATAAGGAGAACATTTTAAAATATTTAGTGTTTAAATGTAACTAAATGCTAGAAACGCCTGGCTATTTCAGCCTTCCCAAATTAGGAAACATCTTAAATCCAAATATCAACAACTTCTGATATCTTCGTATTCTAGTAAGTGTTAGGATGATTTACAAAAAAGAGGGACGGCCATGAAGACATATTACTCATGGCTATGTTACTAAAATCTTCAATCTGATTTGGTTTGAGAAATCAAAGAAAGTTGGGAATTCACTGGACTGTCTCCAAAATTATCTTAAGCGCTGAAATGGAATGGATGCCCTTTTCATTTTGTGAAATGAATTTTCCATGTTCTTATGAAATGGATGATCTTTTGATTGTATTAATGTGATGTCTTTTGTGATTCTGGAATAATAGGTCTGGCCAACGGATCATCCAGTCTCTGAGTTTAAGACCAAACTGGTTAGACATGAGGGGAGAACATATAAAAGAATCTACAGACAGAAAGGGAAGACAAAAGTGTTGCTGGCTGTGGTGAGGTGACATTTGATACCTCATGAAAAGCTACTTCCTTGCCATTTGGAGGGAAGTATCCATGTTCTTTGCCTTGTTGACTGAACACAGATTTCACCTCACTGGAAACATTCTTAACAGACTCTTTAGAGCAAGAAATGGATTAAAAGTCTTATCTTAACCAACTGTAGTTTTGAGTGTTGTCTGCTGCTCTGATGACTCAGAAACACCTGCAGGACGAGTGTTGCTGCCCCTTGCAGGCTGCAGAGCAGGAAAGTATCCCTGCATTCTCTAGAGGGCTCAGAGTACTACCTTTGTATCTTTCTGGCTGAAAAAAGCTGCCTTGTGTTTTGTTGTGTATCTGGTGAGGCATGTTGCTTTAATTTTGTGTTAGTGGTTGTGATAGACATTTTTTTTAATCTAGTCTGAATGAACCCTTTGTCTCTTTTCTGCTAGATAGTGTAATAGGTAAAATATGTATTTGTTGATTTAAAAAAATAATTAGATGAGGTCATGAGACCCATGAAGTTTATACTTATCAAGGCATGAAATATGACCACATAGATAATCCACACTTGCTCTGTCCCACGAGGCTAATTCAGGTCACCTCACTGGGTGGGATCATTAGAGGTAGAAGGTGTGCATTTGGTACATTCCAAAAACCCACCTCTTCCCACCACCCCCTCTCCCCCAGCCCCATCTGTCAGCACAGCCTGTAAGTCTCACACTACTTGCTGGCCCCAAATAGAAAACCTAAACTCGTCTTCCTGCTGAAGACCCACTTTTCCCTTTCATTTTTCCATTGCTGGCTCAGGTTAGTAAATAAGGATGAGGGGGGAAGAGAGATGAACTATGAAGATATATATGTGAGGTCATGAGAGTGGATGGGTATGAGTGTGTGTGTGTGTGTGTGTGAGAGAGAGAGAGAGAGAGAGAGAGAGAGGGAGAGAGAGAGAGATAGATAAAGACAGAACAAGCTTAGAAAAACACTATTGTCAGAAGAGTAATGTTAACATTATTTACAACCTTTTAGAATAAATTGTATATAACTCTGAATTGCCAGCTGAAACTGTTGATATAGTAAATGAATAAATACATAAGCCTGTTTATCTCATTTGTTTATATTCTTGCTGTCTGGGTATTGTTTTTACTATCTTTTCTAGACAATGTCAACACCTTTGGAAACCATGTCTAAAAATATACCAAAACAGCAAATTTTGGTTTCACAAAGCATTGGACAAATCACAGTGATGTGTTATATATTAATAAGTCTTCATTTGTGTGTTACATTGAAAGTAACAGAATTCTGTTTCCAGGGTACTAACGCAGTGTGTTCATGTGTGTGTGCACACACGCACGTGTGTGTGGTTAAAACTGACTCCCCCTTTAAAATGTTTGTAGCTGTTTTTTTTCATTTAATCAGTCTGGCAGTCTGATAAGGAGACAAATAAACAGAGTCACAATGACTTCTGGGAGGTCAGAGAAGGGAAATCATTGAAAAACTTTTTAAAGAACTATCCAACTTAATAGTAGCAGCAATAAAAACCAAAAAATACAGGTATAATGCTTTGACTCTGAAAACTTTCCAGTTGGTAAACTCTGGACCCTGAACACTTACTAGCAGGTCACTCGAGGTGAATTTTCACATTTACCTATTACCAAGGTCCACATAACTCTGGCCTTTCCTCCAGCTGCCCCTGAGGCCATCCTGATAGCAGACTCAATTTCTGACCCCTCATCTTTATCAAAGGCCTGGGCCATGGATACAGGATTGGCTACAACAGTAGGGTCCACTGTGAAATGAAAATGAGAGGCCCCTTATTGAACAATTATTAAGTTCAAGGTGATGAACTTTGACCTTTATAGTGGCGAGCCCTGTGTGACTCTTTGGGTCACACAACCATAAAGCTGGCCTCGTCTGGATGGTTTTACTGTTTTTCCACTGGATTATGTTATAGTTAGCTCCTGAATCCTTTCTCAGTCATTGGTGACAAACGATACTTCATACTTGTTGGTATCTCCTCAATACTACTCTGCTTTGTCTCTTCTAATAAGAGTTCAGTCCAATCTCTGAATTACACTCATTAATTCATGGGTAGCTCTCAGTCAATGTTCACAGAAAGTCTCTTTGGCCTCCTAACATCTTATCCCAGTTCAGATGCTAATGGGCTGGCCTACCAGCACTGCCTCTCCCCAACTCTCTCCAATAGGAACAAGACAAAAAAGGGCATTTGTTTCCATATGTTTTGTCATATCTGTCAGTTTCCAGCCACATGTAAATCATGAAGGAAGTAGAAGAGGTTAGATTGGAGTTTAAAAAAACAAAACAAAACTGTGCAGATTACAGATTGCTTTGGCTGTCGGAATTTGCCTGAATCCTATTTTAAGTGAAAAATATTTTAGTCAATTCAATAATCTCCAATTGAAAAAAAGTTTAGAGTTATCAAGTAGATACAGTCTGGATGTTTCTTTTTACTAATCAGAAATGAAAATTGTACTTACCAAGTACTTAATATATGCTAAAAACTTTAACACTCCATCCTGTTGTGTCCCTAACAATATGGTGAGGTAAATATTCATATTTTCCATTAGCCTGGAGGAGTATAATGCCGAGTTTGTGGATAATTCCATTGTTGGCAACAAAACTAAATTTCTTGAACAGCCCCTATTGGAAAGCATTGGACGAATGGCTAGAGTTACCTCTAAGCCCCCTCCCTCCTCAGGGATGGCAACTGGGCTGCCACTCCCAGTGCCACCTGGTTTGGTGTTCCCTTTGTCATTGTCAGCACTTTCTGATCTTGTTTTCTTTACCTCCATGACCCAGCTCTGTGGTGCTCTGAGATTGGCAACTTCACCGTATAGTCTGATCTGCTCTGAAACTACATTGCCAGGGGTAGACCCCTTTACTTCTGAGGCTGGGTAGGAAGCAAATTCCATCATCCTTAAAGGCTGGGAACATATGGCAGGACTCACTCTCCTCCTTACCCTACAACTCAAATTACTTTAACCTCTTAGAATCTCTGTGGTCTAAGGGTATTGACAGCACTTTCCTTTCCAGTAGAAAAGGGGGTTTCTCTTCCTCTCTTGTCCCTCCCCATCTTTCCATGGGGGTGGGGGAGATTCATTCCATATGCCCACCATATTGCTCTTATCTTCAACTATAAATTCCTGCATTCCTATTGATAATCACCAGATCACCTCCATTGCGGCTGCAGATTTAGTTCTTCTCTTTTGGAAATACCTTTTCCATGCTACAGATGTTCAAGGTGATACAGATGTTAAACTGAGGGCACAAAATATAAGTTTGTGGCTGTGTCCAATGTCCAAGCTTTTCAATTGCTCCACACTGTTTGTTCACTTAAGAGTAGAGAGGATGCACCAGACAGACTTTAAGGTAAACTCTAAGATCCCCATGGTCTGGTATTCACACACTTGTATAATCCCCTCCACACCCAGAGTGTGGGAGGACTCTGGGACTTGCCATAGTAGAATGTGGCAAAGGTGATAGAAAATCACTTTCTTGACTAGGTTGTGGTTTGTGGCATAGGTGATGGATATCACTCTCTTAATTATCATACATCATATAAGACTTCCTCCTGGTGGATGACTGGATCTGGAGTCTCTCTTTGTTAGTCAGGCTTCTCCAGAGAAAAATAACCAGCAGTGCATGTGTGTGTCTGTGTGTGTGTGTGTTGTGTGGATGGATAAATAGAGATTTATTATAAGGAATTGGCTCATCCAGTTATGAAGGCTGGCAAGTACAAATCTGCAGTGTGGGCTGGTAGGCTGGATACTCAGGAGACCTTATGGTGCAGATGAAGTTAGAAGGCAGTCTGTTGGAGAATTCTTTCTTATTTGGGGAGGTCAATCATCTTGAGAACAAAAAGACTTTATTTGATTAGACTAGGCTCACTCACATTATGGAAGCCCATCTGCTTTATGCAAAGATCACTGATTTAAATATTGACTTCATCTAAAAACATCCTCCAGTTGAAACATACAATTAACAATCATACTCCTTTTTAAAAAGTTTTTACTGCAGTATAGTTGATTTACAATATTGCATTAGTTTCAGGTGTACAGCAAAATGAGCCAGTTATATGTATACATATATTCACTCCTTTTTAGATTCTTTTCTCATATAGGCCATTACAGAGTATTGAGTAGAGTTTCCTGTGCTATACGGCAGGTCCTTATTATTTATCTATTTTATATATAGTAGTGTGTACATGTCAATCCCAATCTCCCAACTTATCCCACACTTTCCATCATACTCTTCTATGCTCACTTTCAAGAACTGAGCTGTTATCAGTTCTACAGTCACAAGGAAATGGATTCTGTCAACAATCTGAGTGAACAACCAGTGGACCCTTCCCCAGCTGAGCCTCCAGATGAGAACCTAGCTCTGGCCAACACCTTGATTGCAACCTTGCAGAGGGTCTGGTTAAGGCATGCCTGCACTCCTGGCTCATAGAAACTGAGATAATAGATGTGTGTTGTTTTAAGCAACTAAGTTTGTGGCAAATCATTACACAATACAGAAAATAATGCAGAATATAATTTGTTATAAGCTAATTGTCTTTAAAGTGTCCACCATCTCCATTCCAGAAACGATCTTAATATTCTGTTTATCAAAGTTGTATATTTACTGGTCTCACATGATCTATAGTATATCATTATTATTAATAAAACCAGTGCAATTCTTTTATCACTTCTGTTGGTCCTAAAATATAATCCTAATGTTCTCATATGGTCATATGGTTCTCAATGTAACATTAATAAAACCCATACATCAGTGTTTGATTATGCCTTTCCTATTTTTCTCAACTACAACATGGAGTAAAAAATGAGGAAACACACATAAGGGGGACAGAATTCAACTTGATGATTGGAAAATGCTTTCTCATCTTTGTGCCTATAATCAGAGAGTTGAACCAGATGAGTCTTGCATATGTATTCTCTGGGATTCTATGACTCCTTGGATAAGCATTTGGCTCTATATCATCCTGCACCCAAGAAAATGAATTAATTCCAAAAGTCAGTCCCAGGCAAGTACAATATACAATACTGCATGTTCTCTCTGTGTCAGAAGGGTGGGGTTAGACCCAGGGGTGCTGTAGAAACTTGTGACAATATTGTACAGAGGTACACCACCACTCTGAGTTGCTCTGATTCTAAAGCTCTGGGCACATATTCACTTGCTGATTTTCATAATCCTAGGTAAGTCTAATCTGAGAGTTTGTTTATGCATTCAACCCACAGGTTGGTTCTTTCGTTTTTGAAATAGAACTTGTCTGTGAGTCTTCCTTTCTACCTTAAATTTTTGCCAAAATGGGAGTAGGTTGATCTCCAGTCTGTTTCTTTAACCATGCTGACTCTTTCATGCACTAGGAAGCAAATAAAAACAGGCTATGGACACTCCAATCTTTTCAAAGCCATCACTGAGGGACCTGCTCACTTTAGCCTAACCTATGTCCTTCAAGATCAGAGATCTGCAAGGATACAGTTGGAACACTGGCAGGATCTGCTTCAGTGAGAGATGTTGTCATTGAATTGGGCTCCATATTTCTGGTGGAAATTGGTCTAGGAGTGAGTGAGGCCATGTGCCAACATGTACCCATTAGAGATAAAGTGGCTGTAGTACCCATGGTTAGCAGAAAGACTGTAGTGGTAACCACAAAGTTTTAAACTCAAGAATCTGTGGCAGTGGTTAAATTAATTATGAATTATTAAAACTGAATTAAATGGAAAGTATAATAAAGTAAGCCTTCATTTTATCTAAGTAATTGAGAATACACAACCTCTAGATCTACTGAATGGAGAACAGATTTGAATCATAATGATAAAGAGACCCAGATCATTACCCAATTTCCAGGAAAAGATCCTAAAAGCATAGTTTGAAAGAAAATCCCTAGACACCTTTGGCTCCCTGAAACATGAAGTAAGATCCATTATTGTGGGAAAGCTCATAGAATTCTGTTCCTCTTCACAAGATGAATAAACCAAAAACAATACTATACTCTTCAGAGATGAAGCTGTGGCAATTTCTATAACACATCCTCGTTTAACATGATGTCATGTGAAGTTGGAAGATATGACTTGGACCATGAAAGTAGATTTACCCTTAAATAAAAATGGATGGTATCTTAAACTGCAGTTGGAGCCCAGATTTTGTCCCTTGACTGTAATAAATCAACACCGTTGCTATGCAATTATTTTTTCTCTAAATCTATCAGTAAAGACCACCAGAGCAATTTCATTTGTTAGTGACAGCAGTGCATCTTCACTCTTCTGGTTAATACTTCATCAGTTTTATGACTCTCTGTTACTATTTACTTCACAAGGACCTTGATTGTCTCATCATCCCACGGAATATAGGCTGGTTCCCTCTATTGATGAAATAAGGCCTGGTGAGCAAGAAATAGCAGCTGCCCTTGGTTCCTTGGTAAGACAAATATGAAGTAGCATAGAATTTCACAAAAAATCAGAAGTCTGCCACTTCAGGGAAGTTTTAGAAGGTCCAGGGGGGAGGAGAAGATAAATACCAATACAATGTGAAATAGAATTTTTTCTATCTTGTACCCCTTTCCTCTAAGAAAGAGGCATAATGTTTTCATGCTTTCTTAGATTTCAGAGGCAAATAATTTTGGATGAGGTCTTGTGACCCATTTATCAAACATCCTGTGATTATGGCAGCTTTGAATGTGGGGACATATCAAGAAAAGTCTCTCCATCTGGGCCAGGCTAGAGTGCAAGCTGCTCTGCCATTTGGCTTCATAACCAAGCAGATAAAATAGTATCCAAAGTATCTGTGACAGCTTAGGATGCTCAGTGGAGCCTATGACAAACATGGAAAGGAGAATCACAGGGCACAAGATGAAGAACCCTAGGGATTTTGGAAAATCCATTATTTTATTTATTTATTTATTATTATTATTTTTTTTTTTTTGCGGTACGCGGGCCTCCCACTGCTGTGGCCTCTCCCGTTGTGGAGCACAGGCTTCGGACGTGCAGGCTCAGCAGCCATGGCTCACGGGCCCAGCCGCTCCATGGCATGTGAGATTTTCCTGGACCAGGGCACGAACCTGTGTCCCCTGCATCGGCAGGCGGACTCTCAACCACAGCGCCATCAGGGAGGCCCCATGACTTTTTTTTTTTTTTTACGAATGCTAAAAATACTTTATTGCAATATAATTTATATATAGTAAAATTATAAGTATTAAGTGTACTGCCCATTAATTCTGACAAATATATACACCTGTACAACCATAACATAAAGATAAAGATCATGTTTTTCACTCCAGCAAGTCCCTTCTTACCCCTTTCCAGTCAAGTCCCACCACTTTAGACAACCACTATTGACTTTGATCACAAGAGATTATTTTTCCTTATTCTTCAGCTTCATATATATAATGCAATCACACAGTCACATTATGTATCTTTTGTGTTTGACTTCTTTGGATCAACAATATATTTGAGATTCATCCTTGATGTGTGATCAGTAGTGTTTCACTGAGTGGTAGAGTTGGTCTTCTGTATCCCCAGGCTCTGCATCCATGGATTCAACCAACTGTGGATGGGGAGGCCAACTGTATTATGTCATGGAAAAATCCATGTTCTCCTCTGCAAATAAATATATTCTCTCTCCTTCTCTCTCTCTCTCCCTCTCTGTCTCTATCTCTATCTCTATCTCTATAACAGCTCCTGGCTCACTACTGAGACCTTGAGAGACGGAATTCCTGACCATGGGATATTACATGACCATGTGACCTATGCTGACCATCATGAACTGGCTCCTGTATGATCCTCCAAGTCATAAAGTTGAGTGTGAATAAAGCAGTACTCTGTCATCAAGGAGAATAATAGTTAATAACAAGATCAGGATAAAACCAGTTCTTAAGGCACAAGTATTTTTTATGAGCAACTGGTTCATACTTCCAGAGTCCCTATATCTACTGCTATTCCATGTTTCCTTTATTCCACATTTATGACTTAATTGTGAGCTCTCCACAACCAACTGATAGAGGAAGAAAAAATAATTGTGGTTTATAAATAGTTCAAAACTAAGGAAGACATAGAGTGCTGTGGGAACACAGATATCCTTGAGGAGGGAGAGTGGACAGAACAAAACTTTCAACTGGTTTTATATTTGCATGAAAGGAAAGATGGTCAGAATTATGTATCTATAGTGATTCATGGGCAATAATTAATGGTTGACTGGATAGAAGGGACTTGGAAGGAAAGTACCATTATATTTCTTACAAAGATATCTGAAACATAATTGGAGGTGAACTTTTAAGAATATGAATGTCTGGAGCCTGTGCTCTGCAACAGAAGAGGCCGTGACAGTGAGAGGCCCATGCACCATGATGAAGAGTGAACCCTGCTCACCGCAACTGGAGAAAGCCCACGCACAGAAACGAAGACCCAACACAGCCAAAAATAAATAAATTAATTAATTAATTTAAAAAGAATATGCCCAGGACTTCCCTGGTGACACAGTGGTTAAGAATCTGCCTGCCAATGCAGGGGACAAGGGTTCAATCCCTGGTCCAGGAAGATCCCACGTGCCACAGAGCAACTAAGCCTGTAAGCCACAAATATTGAAGCCCGGGAGCCTAGAGCCCACGCTCTGCAACAAGAAAAGCCACCACAATGAGAAGCCAGTGCACCACAATGAAGAGTAGCCCCTGTTTGACGCAACTAGAGAAAGCCCACGCACAGCAACAAAGACGCAACGCAGCTAAAAATAATTAATTAATTAATTAATTATTTTAAAAAAGAATATGCTCAGAGGAAAATAATTGCATCTCATGTAAATACTCCCCAGAGGGCACTGACTGCATAGGACCTTCTCAATGAAGTGTTGCGCAAGATGATCTGTTCTGTGGATGTCATTATTTCCTTTCCCATGTCAGCTAGTGCCTGTCTGATGGGCTCATGAAAATGTAGCAATGATGCCAGAATCAGAGGTTATGCAAGGGCACAACAATGTGAATTTCCCTTTCAAAATGCAGATCTAACTACCACCAGTTCTGATTGTCCCAATGGCCAATAACAGACACCAAGATTGATTTTCAAAATCAGCACAATAACAAAATGAGAGCAGCTAGTTGACTTGTGGAAGTTTATGTTGGATTTCTTCCATTATGGAAAGGGTTTCAGTTTGTTCTCACATTAAGAGAGACTCATCCTGGATGTGGGTTTGCCTTCTCCACTCACTGTGTTTCTTCCATTGTTACCATCTGTTGACTTAGTCAATGCCTCATTCATCATCATGTTGGCACATCACACCTAACAATGCTCCTGTTCACCATTCCTTTTACAGCAAAAGGACCAAGTCAATGAAACCCTGAGGGGTAGAGTCCACTGAAACATCTAATAAAGTCCATGTTTGCTCTCCAGATCATTTGTTTCTTCAAGATTGTCTTGGCTATTCATAGACCTTTGCATGTATATAGAAACATTATAATCAGCTGGACAAGTGTTATGGACTGGATTTTGTGTCCCCCCCAAAATTCATATGTTGAAGCCCTAAGTCCCAATGTGAAAGTATTAAGAGGTGGGACCTTTGGGATGTAATTAGGTTTAGGTCATGAGGGTGGGGTCTTCATGATGGGATTAGTGTCATTATAAGAAAAGATCAGAGTGCCCCCCTTCCTCCCCACCCCCTCCCCAGCAGCCATGCAAGGACATACAATAAGAGATGGCCGTCTGCAAGCCAACAAGAGGGTTTTTACCAGGAAGTGAACTGACCAGCCTCAGATCAGTCTTTGATCTTGGACTTCCCATCCTCTAGAATTGTGAGAAATAAATATCTGGTTTTTTAAAGCCTAATTTTTATATAAATTCCTAGCAACAGAATCATTCTGTGTAAAAACTCTTGCTATGTGTTGCCTAATTGCTTAGTGTCTTCCAAGTAGAGTTTCCAACTTCTGAGTGGGAATTACGGAGGTTGTCCACTTCTTTGAATATTCTACATGCTCCTGAAATTGATCGCTCAGTGAAAGAAGATAAACTTTTGGATAAAGTGGTATAATTATGTCAGGAAAAACACAGGAAGCTATACAAGCAAGAAGATTTCTACAAGCTCTATCTAAGCAAGGAGATTTCTACAAGCTCTTCAGGCTTGTTCAATGATAAGCTCAAGAACAAGAAGACCCACAGTTCCTGACCCTTATTTCAGTCCACTTACTCTTTTCATATGTTTTACTGTATTACTGAGAATGCTCCCAAGTTGTCATACACACACACACACACACACATACACACATACACACACAAATTAAGTGAATTAAATTCAGATGTGGCTCAAAGTTTAAAGCCATGTATCTAAGTTTAATGCACAATAATTAGGAGTCAGAAATGGCACATTAATTTTTTCTAAATAAAATTAAATATGACCTTAAACCCTACTGACTGCCATTTGTAAGAAATCTAAACACCTAGCTTCAAGGTCAGTGACAATGATAATGAAAATTTTCTTTTAGCCTTATTATGTTGTCATATACATTGAGGCTTGGTTGGTGATCCTGAAAATAAACCCTCTGATGTCAGGTTTTGTAATTAAAAAAAAATCTCACTAGCTGGCTAGTAGCTTCTCTGCTGAGAAGGACTCAGCACTCATCTGTGAGGACAGGATTTGTCATAGACAATAAGCACTTAGGGATAACAAAGAAAAGGCAGAATGAAGGTGTCAAACCAAGAGCTGAAAATGAAACAAAGGACTTATCTCTTATCTACAAGACCACAGCCTGGTTATATCAAGCTGCGGTCTTGTAGATAATCCCAGGTCTTTTGCTTTACATTGGGTTTTCTACAAATCTCCATCCTAATGAATATGCCAGTATGGGGAAGCCCCACACTGAAATGCCCTGAAAGACAATTTGACCAATTGCCCATGTGCTCTTTTCTTCAACAATTTAGATATTATGGGAAAATGTCAAATGAACAGGTAAAGATGACAAGTTGTAGGAACGATTTTTTTTTTTTTTTTTTTTTTTTTTTTGCGGTATGCAGGCCTCTCACTGTGGTCACCTCTCCCATTGCAGAACACAGGCTCCGGACGTGTAGGCTCAGCGGCCATGGTTCACAGGCCCAGCCGCTCCATGGCATGTGGGATCTTCCCAGACCGGGGCATGAACCCGCGTCCCCTGCATTGGCAGGTGGACTCTCAACCACTGTGCCACCAGGGAAGCCCTGGGAACGATTTTTTAAAATGTTTCTTTATTAGATCAACTCTATTGGATGAAGCAAATCACTGTAAACTGGTTAAAAATTAAAAGGGAAAAGTCTATATTTACAAACTAATCCTAGCCTAATTCCCTTTTTATCATGGAGCTAAAGTTTTCTTTCTTTTTGTACTTTTATCAGAAATTAAGTATATAAAATATATTGAAATTTAAAAATACGATGGAGAAGAGTATGTGAAACTAGCGGTTTTTCATCTATCTTTGTAAGTAAAGCTTAGATGAAATAACACACTAGAATTTTCTATGCCCTTCTCATAAGTCCACAGAAATGGTGTCAAGGTATATGTTAAAGCTTTGGGTAGACTTGAATACAACTTCATAAGCCCTTATATGTGCAGTTATTTGACAACTGTAACTGCCTTGAGATTTCATGAAATGTCACATACTATTGAGAGGAAGAAGAAGCCCATAATCATTTTTTGTCTCTTATAAGCAAGATTTTTCAGCATTTGTTAAAGCTTGTGAGGATGATTGCAGTGACCCACCTTCTACTGCCAGGTTAGATGGGTGTTAATTTCTCTTTACCTAGAGGCATACATGGGACTGAACCTTTAGGAGATAACAAATTAACTTTATACAGTTGTCAGTTTTGATGTTGATGTTAAAAACCAAATTATTTATCATATATTTCTATTTCCCACTATTAAAAAAAGGACTTGAAGAAAACTACTGGGAAAGAATAGCACAAAGATATAACAGCATTGAAAAGGGAGAAAACAGAATTAAAAGGAGAAAAGCAAATATACTATGCCTTCACTTAGCATTGATGTATGGCTAACTATGTATCTTAGGGTGAACAGGAAAATGTTATAACTCTCCTTACATGAGAGAGGGAAATATATTCATTCCTCAATCATACTAAGGCTTCATGTATCCCAAATGCTTATATGCATTTTCTCCTGGGACATGAGGTTGAAGCTACAGAATGATACAATGCACAATGTTCATGAAAGCAGAGTTACAATAAATCCAGCTCTGGATTTAAATGGCTTTGCCAGGAAGTCCAAAGCTGTGCATTAGGATACAGTCCAGTAAAGGTGAATCTATTATGCACTCAAGCACTATAACTGAACTATGCAGCCATCATATCAGAATTTGATCCAAAGTTTGCATGTAAATCACTCAGAAAGGTGGTCATACAGGTTTTCTCCTAAATTATATTCCGGAAATGTTCTTTCTTTCCACCAGGACTTTGATAGAAGCTTTATGACAGACAGATTAGCAGGTTAATTTCATCCAGGACTGGAATAATAGCTATGCTCTCTGTTTACTAGGGACAACCATTTATGTTTCTTAGATTTCAAGCACTGTGTGAAATACCAGGACAGGTGAGCACAAAGAGCCTCTTAGGAAATAAATTATATCTCTTCCAGCTTCTGCACTCCTGTTTAGATGAGGACTCAAAGTTCCTCACCATGGAGCATGACAAACATGGTTTTAGTCTGAAAACAGACCATAGCTTCTGCTGCCAGATGCACACAGGATAACTGAAAAACCTCAGTAACGCAACAGAACAAGAACCAAGTTCTAAGAACGTGATCTCCCCACATGCCTGCCAAGCTGTTTCAAAAGACAGTTTTATGAAGCTGATCAAATAAATCATCTAGAAAGAGTGACTTGTACTGACTACTTAAATGAGTACAGTTCAATATGTGTAAAAAGTGTCTTTCCAAGACAAATTTTCAAAATCAATGTTAATTAATGTTTTGGAAATTTAAAAGAATAGCAAAGCCATTTTTTCTTCAGGTCATTACTGTTCCATCATAAAAAAATAAGCAGACAGGATACAAGAAAATACTTTTCCTCACATCTATTTTAAGAGAATCAAACATTCAATTAATCTAAAACTAGTGTCAATCATTAAGTTAAAAATTTTATATAAGATATAAATTTAAAAGGAGAGACCAAGGCACAACTTTGCTTTAGGTTGTAGAATTTTACAAAATTTACAGACACACTAATTACACTAGTTACAGACATTTTTTATTACTTGATTTTGTCAATTTATTTCTACCATAGCTCCAATACTTAAATTTTCTCAAAAAATAGGTTTTAAGGGGCAATGGGCAAAGTCTACTGCATTTTGCTACTGCCATAGCAAAATACCATAAACTAAGTGCTTTAAACAACAGAAATTTATTTATCACAGTTCTGGAGGCTGGAAGTCTGAAATCAGGGTACCAGAATGATTGGGTTCTGGTGAGAGTTCACATCCTGACTTGCAGACTCCCTCCTTCTGGCTGTGTCCTTACAAGGCAGAGAGAGAGCAAGCAAGCACCTTGGTGTCTCTTCTTATAAGGGCACTAATCCCATCATGAGGGTCCCACCCCCATGACCTATTCTAACTTTAATTACCTTCTAAAGGCCCCATGTCCAATTACTGTCACACAGGAGGTTAGGGCTTCAGCATATGAATTTGAGGGAGACACAAACATTCAGTCCATAACATTTACCAAACTGAGATTCTAGACAAAGCTAAACCAGGGTCAAAACCCAGTAATGACAAGCAGGGAAATAGAAGCAGAGGTGAATAGACAGAATAAGAATGCTTGTAACAAGAGAACATATAAATTAAGGAAGCTGGGTCAGTTAAGACTACTCTCAGAGGAGAGTGAAATTTATTTATGGGTCCTGAGGAGCCTTTATGTCTTTCTTCAGGATCTGCTCCTAATCTGACTACCTGATATGCAGGAGGTGGATTGCAGAGCTACTTTCCTCTCTTTTGCTGCATATTCTTAATGTTTTTTCATATTAATAATGTGAATTTGCTATTGACCACATAGTGTTCCAGAAGCACCTTTAAGTCTTTTTGGACCTATCTTTTTCAGTGTCCCCAACTAGCATGAAGCTTCTTAAGAACAAGGACTTATTTCTTATGTCATACCTAAATGACTACATTAGCAACAAATTGCATCCTGCAATATAATGTTAATAGTTCAGTTATTTACTGAAATTCTACCTCCTCTCTCATATTTTTTCTCACACTAGATCTCACATTTTCTCCAGCTTCACCCTCTACAGATTAATCTTTTCTTCTTCTAACCATGTCATTGTAGCTTTCAAAATTTTCTCTGCTGAAGTTTTATATATTTTAAATTTAGAGTTTTTATATACCACTTGAGATTTTCTTAAACTATGTTTTAAAGGAAAGTTTGGATTTCTTAGGATCAGGTTTTTTTTTTTAATTTTTGGGAAGTCATAAGTGGAATGACAAGCATTTTATGGTGGCTTCCTCAAGGACATATTCTTAAGATGAGTTATGAAAAATTTAGATTTTGCCTTCGACTCAGTGGGTAATTTTGACTCAAATTCCATCACCAAATGCCGTCAGAAAGTGTTAATCCCTGGTAGGCTATTCTCTTGAGTAGAGCTGTGTCAGGACAAAATCATGGTATTTTAACTAAATATTTCTGTAATATTTTTCTGATTATAAGTAATATCTTCTCATTATGGAATATTTGGAAAATATGAAGACTATGCAATGGAAAATAAAAATCACTTGAAGCATAGATATAAATAGCATTAACATTTCAGGGAATTTCCTTTCAGTCTCTCTGTGTATTAATAAATATAGTTTACATTACTTATGCATTCACTTCTGTGTCTTGCCATTTTGCATAACATTATATTAATAGCATTTCCATGTCATTAAAAACATCAAAAGTATCATCTCTAATGAACGTAAAATGCTACACTGATGGTCATTTTCTTTGGTAGCAGTTTTATTGAGATACAATTTATATACTTATATTCATATAATTCACCCATTTAAATTATACAATTCAGTGATTTTTAGTGTATTTACAGGGTTGTGCAACCATCACCACAAGTAATTCTAGAATATTGTCATTACTCTACCAAAAGAAAAAAAAATACCTTTTAGCTATAACCTCCAATGACCCCAGCCCTCCAGGCCTAGGTAACCATTAATCTACTTCCCATATAGGTATGTCTATTGGACATTTTATATAAATAAAATCATATATAATGTGATCTTTGTGACTGGCTTCCTTCACTTAGAATAATGTTTTCAATATTCATCCATGTAGCGTGTATCAGTACTTCATTCCTTTTTATGACCAAATAATAACCCATTGTAGTGGCTATGTTTTTAAGATAAGTTTTTATAAAGCAAGGATATGGTTCTAGGCTTGTCACAATTTATTATAGAGTTTTACATAATAAAGAGGATCATTTTTTAAAACATTTTTTCAAGTTAAACATACTAATTTTTTTTTCCCATCCTCAGATCTTCTTTCTTCTCCAATCATTCAACAAGTATTTATTTACAGACTACAGAATACCATGCTTTGTACAGGCTTTGTAAATACAATGTGAACAAAATCGACACAATCCCTGCTTTTACAATTCTGTGAAAAGCCCAACTTTAACAAATAGTGGTACAAGTAAAGATAGAATCAAAATTTAAAACTGAGATAAGAGCTACCAGTGCCCTTCAGCCCCAGTCTACCAGGAACACAGCTGCAGTCAGACAAAGCTGGGTTTGTTGGCTTGTTGCTCTAGGGAGAACACACTCCAGGGGGAACCATGGAGCATTTCAGTGAAAGAGCCTTCAAGATGGGTGTTATAGAATTGGGGTTTATACTATAAGATTTTGGAGAAAGTTCAAGAAAGCATAGTTTTGCTCTGAACTGAGAGCTGTCAGAAAGTAAGGGCCATTCTATGATTGGGATGCCTCAACAATTTTTTTTATCTAAAGGCAGGAGGAATGTAGCAGGGTAAAGCTATACTTAGTAAAGAAGCACCAGTCATTTACATAGCTAAGAGAGGGAGGTGTCTGATCGTTTTGTGATTTGGACTGTGATCTTGATTTTGGCTATGCTCAGGCCGACATGACTAAGGAGTGGTCTTGTTTTGGTTTTGCTCCATCTTGGTCACAGAGTGGCCTTGTCTGATGTGTTCTGTGATATTCCTTATATTCAGCAGAACACCATGGCCTAGCTGTTAGAGCCAGGCCAGCTCAGCTGACAGCCATCAGAGGTACTTTTATCTTTCTCAGTACCCTCTTTTGGCCAGGGGTGGACAAAGTTGGCCTGCAATATATGAATATACAATATCCAGGTCATTATCATTACCACGATTTTTCCTATCAAGAGGTTGTTTGGAGAAGGTTGTCTATAGTTGCTCCTTTGTTAGAGGAGAAGTCATTGAACCATCTGATGTGACAATGGCTATGATTTTGGAAAGGATCCACTGGCCAGTTGTAACTCAGCCAATCACTCAGGGGAAAATCTGGTGATTAGCCCTTGTAAGACAACCTGAAACAAGAGGTAAATTACCAAACACAACCCATGAAAATTTGTCCCAACATTCATCTGGGTCTTTTCTACAGACCTGGTTTCCTTTTTTCCCACTAGTCATGGATTTTCTTTTTACCTGATCTATAGTATTTATAGGTGTGGTCATTGTGTTTATTATAAGCATAAACTGTCTTTTGGCTACCTAAAAGGAAATCAAATGCTATGCAATGCCCACGATAAACCTTGATAATGAATTCAAACTCTTTTGTTGGACTTCCAAAGCAGAAGTTGTGTTCTCATAAACAGTAGTGATTTAAAAGGGTAGAGGGCCAGTGGAAATATAAATATTGAAAATCTCAACAGAAATGAACTTATGATTGTGCTCTGAAAATGGGAAAATTTTCAGGGTGGAGTTAAACAGCTGCTGAAAAGCTAGCTGGAGTGTCTCAGAAGAGAACAAACTGAATATTTTAGCTAACATAGCCCCAATATTTATTCTGATTCTGAATGGGCTAGATTTCGCTGGTAGGGTCGACAAGTCTGGCTCTGAAATTTGAAAGACTCAATGCAGAATGAAAGCAGAGCCCATTTGTTCAAAATTTTTTAAGAAATTCAAGATGGCAACAGCAAAGCATTAAACCATCCTGAAATTCTAAGGGCAGGGCTGTATGAGACTGCACAAATCCTGAGTCAATGGATAACTTCAGCAGAAACGTTTCGTTGATGTTAGGTCAAGGTCCAAGTTTTACAGTACTGAAATCTGAATTAATTGCATAAGGTATTCACCAGGAGGAACCTATAGAAAGGCATTTTGGTGGCCATGAGAATGCACCTTGCAGAACTCTAACTTAAGGGAGTGTAACTGTCCTAGGTCCCTAGCTGCTGCTCTCTGAAATCCATTGCTATGTTTGGCTCATCGCCAGCCAGTGAGTAAGCACTCCAGTGACACTAAGTGCCAACACTAGGATGCAGGGGACTCTGTCATTGGGCGCCTTTTCCTTGTGGGTTCCCCAGTGGCCTTGCTCAACCTCCCTTAGATTACACACTTGTCTAGGATGCTTTCACCCAACATTATTTTCTTCTCCTTCACTCAGGCTCAGACTTTCATGGGGTCTGATGGCTCTCCTAGCCTCTACCTACCTCCTCTCCATTTTTTCTCACAGGAATTTGCCAAAATAAATTTCTTTGGATCTGCTTCTTGAAGTACCTGGACTAATACAAATGGTACTGGATGTGATCTGAGAAAATAGGTGGTAATAAGGGGAATGGCTCACACATTGCTCAGCAGATGAGAACAATGTATCCTTCTTGGTAGATAGGTCAGGGATAGTCCCTTACATGTGGCGGTGGTCACTTCTTAATGATTGCATCGACAGTGACCTAGAACAACGTTCTGATACAGTCATTTGAAAAATATAGGGAAAACAATGCCTGCAAAGACAGAAAAACTGCAAATTTGGGTTAGCTGATTACTGCAAAGGTACACTGATGCCCTGCAGAAGGAGCATGAGAAATTGAGAGCTGCCAATAGGCAGTTAGTGGCTAAGTGTGAGAGATGGAGTTTAGGTGGGAGATCACAAAACAGTCCTCGTCTCCTTCAGTGGAAAGACAGACCAATAGCGTGGCAGGTAGAAGACCAAAGGATCCAAGTCTCTGAGCTCAGGGATATCAAGACACTCAGCCAAAGCAAGCTGTTATATGAAACTCAAGGCCCTGGAGGGAAAATTCTGGAATTCTGAAACATGAGCTAGAGGCATCTGGATGGATGCTGCTGCTGATGTTTACCAAGCATCCTCCTCTGGACCTTCTGGGCTTGCAGAGGTGGCCCAATTTTCTTTGGTGAGAGCTAATACTTCCACTGTGCTAGAATATCTACAGAAACCTCTCCACTACAGCACAACAGACTTCCTGTCAGGAGATGTCCCGTCTTCTCTCCTGGACACTAGGTCGGTAACTACTGTCAAACCCCAGCCTAAAAGAGCTAGGGATATGGTGGTCCTGATAAAAGAGGATATGAACTATATGATGAAAGAATTGCTGGAATTAACTGGCACATACTGGTCAGAGATAGGGGAGTACCCTGAGATTAGATTTTTCTTTTCTTTTTTTTTTTTTTTTTTTTTTTTTTTGCAGTGCATGGGCCTCTCACTAGCCTCTCCCATTGCGGAGCACAGGCTCCGGACGCGCAGGCTCAGCAGCCATGGCTCATGGGCCACTCCATGGCATGTGAGATCTTCCCGGACCGGGGCACGAACCTGTGTCCCCTGCACCGGCAGGCAGACTCTCAACCACTGGGCTACCAGGGAAGCCCTGAGATTGGATTTTAAGGGTACTTGATCAAGGGCACCTGAATTTAAGACTGGATAAGCAAGAACTCCTTGACTTGGGGGTCATTGCTCTGGGACTTAGCATTTAAAATTCAACCATCTACTTCAGAGGTAGGGCAAATTTTGCTAGGGTTACTTTTAGAAACCTGGAATAAAATGACAGCCAAACCTCAATGAAGTGGAAATGTCTGATTTTCCCTGGAACATATCAGAGAAGGGAATATGGGTGCTGAGAAGAGGGTATGCTTGGCTATCTGTTACAATGCTAGACACCAACAGGACCCAGGAGAGGAGAGAGGACCCACCATTCACCAAGGCCATCAGGAATGTGATGGTGATAGGGGGAACAGACATCACTAAGAATTTCCTTGTGGCCTCCTCTGCAGGCCAGGGATGGTAGGAAGAGTTGTAGTCACAAAGCTAGGGTAATTAATATCCATGGAGATGATGGACCCTGAAGAAGTAGAGACCAGATGGAAGCACTTGATGGTCACAAACCAAGAGGCCACAATTACTAAAGTGAGCAGCAAGGTGGAAGGACAAACAAGGGACCATGATCCACTGAAAGTTTTGGAGCTGTTTAACCAACATGTTTGTGTTTCTAGGGGCAAGGTAGACAGGCAGTCAACAGATGTTGTTTGTGATCTAAAACCAAAGGAACAAGAACTGAAGAACAGGGAGATAATCATAGTTTCAAAAAAATGACATCTTGCAAAGATCCCACAATTTATTGATTGAAGAAGTGGGTGAGCCTCTACGGTGAAGAGCCCTGGAACACCATGGCGAGCATACACCATAACTATTCCCCTAAGTCTTAGCCTCAAGGGACCTATATACACCTCCTCAGGTCATAGTATGCTGGGCAAAGGAAAATATAAACACATTGAGGAATGTTGAACACAGGTTATGGGTTGACATTGATGATCAAGGATCCAAAGCATTATTGTGCTACCTTCCATTAGAGTAGGGAGCCTATGGATCCATGTAATATAGAGAGTTCTGCCTATAGTGAGCCCAGTGCATCCATGGGCCACTAAGTAGCCATTTCCCCAGTGCCTGAGTGCATGATTGGAATTGATATATATGGCAATTGGAGTAACTGTTCTATCAGATCTCTTCTCTATGAAGTAAAAGCCACCATAGTGGGGAAAGCCAAACATAAACCTGCAATTACTCCCCACTCCCCTCAACACTGGCCAAGGTAGTAAATCAGAAACAGAATCTGATCTCCAGAGAAATGGTAGAGACACGAATAAAGACCTAAAGGGTACAGGGTTGGTTTCACCTGTCATAAATCCATTTAATTCTCCAGACCAGACCCTGCAGAAGATGGATGGAACCCAAAGAATGATTGTAGACTGGTGTACACTTCACTGAGCAGTAGCAGTGACCCAGTTGCTGGGCCAGACATGGTTTAACTGTTAGAGCAGGTGAGTAAGATCCAGAGAACATGGTACTCAGCCATTCATTTGGCAAACTCATTCTTTTCCTTTCCAATTTTAAAAGAGGATCTGAACTATTTGGGGACAGATAAAAAATATTTATTTACAGTCTTTCCTCAAGGCTATGTTAATGCTCTTATCCTCAGTCATAATATGGTACAGAGATCTCGACTGCCTGGACATACCTCTGAATGCCACATTTATTCACTACATTGATGTTATCATGCTGATTGGATAGAAAAGGCAAGAAGTGGCTGGTGTGTTGGAGGCCTTGGTGAGACACATGTGTTCCAGAGGATGGGAGATAGCCCCTATTAAGATTCGGGACTGGCCACTTCAGTGAAATTGTTAGGGGTCCAGTAGTCAAGAACTATGATGGACTAAAAGTTAAAGACAAATTGCTGCCTCTTGCATACTCTATCACAAAGAAGGAAGCACAGAGCCTGGCAGGCCTCTTTGGGTTCTACACGCAAGGCATTCCTTCTGTCTAACAAAGAAGGCTGCCAGCTTTGAGCTGGGACCAGAGCAGGAAAGGGCCCTGCATGGTGTTGGTGACATCACTGGTAGGAGAAGATGCAATATGGCACTCGTGACAAGTTCCACTGGGAGAATAACAACACAGTTTCCTGGGTTTGTGAAACAAGGTCATGCCATTCATAACAAAGAATTACAGTCTTTGATAAATAGCTTTTGACATATTCCTGAGACTTCGTAGAGATGAAGTGCTCAACCATGGAGTACCAAGTGACTGTGTGTCCAGAAATCCTCACTATGAGCTGGATTCTCTCAGACCCACCATGTCATAAATGGGTCAGACAGGCTCATCAGCAAACTATAATAAGATGAAAATGGTATTCTTGGAATGAATCCAAGCAGGACTAGAGGGCAGAGGAAGCTGCAGGTGGCTCAGACCCCCATATTACCCATAGTTGTGTCCCTCCCCTGCCTTTCACTCAGGGCTGCAGGAAGGGACCCATACAACCAGCTGAAAGATGAGGAAAAAGTCCAAGCTTTGTTTATAGGTGGATTGGTTCAGTACATGGATACAAGCCAAAAATGAACAGTGGCTGAATTACAGATATGTATAAAGGTGGCCTTGAAAAATAGTAGAAAGGGACATTCTTCCCACTAGACTGACCTATGAGCAGTACACTAAGTCTTTCGCTTTGTGTGGAAAGAAAAGAGGCCCAAGGTGAGAATATGTATAGGTTTCCACTGAGTGGCCAAAGATGCCTGGTCAAAGACCTGGAAAGAAAAACACTGGGAGAACAGAGTCAAGAAAGTCTAAGGTAGAGGCCTGTGGAGGACCTATGAGAGAGGGTACTAAGTGTGAACTAAATGTGAAAGATCATTAAAACACCCACCGTGGGAAAGGGACTGAACAACCAAGCAGACAAAATGACTTGGCTGGTGATGGCCACCTGTCTTTCTCATTGGTCACCCCAGTACTGCATGATGGACAGAATGGTCATGGTGGCGGAGGTGGAACCCAACAGCCTGGACTCTCACGTGCCAAAATAGGTCTGGCTACTGCTGTCCCTGAATGTCCAAATGGTCCACAAAGGAGACCAACCCTAAGATCCTAATGTTTTAGCTTGCTAGAGCAACCGTAACAAAATATCACACAGTGAGCAGCTTAACCAACAGAAATGTATTATCTCACAGTTCTGGAGGCTAGTACCTAAGATCAAGATGTCGGCAGGATTGGTTCCGTCTGAGGTCTGTGAAGAAGAATCTGCCTTTCTCCCAGCTTCTGGTGGTTTGCTGGCAGTCTTTGGCATTTCTTGGCTTGTAGAAGCATCCCTGATCTCTGCCTTCATCTTCACATAGTGCTCTGTGCATTCCGTATATCTGTGTGCAAACTTCTTTTTATGAAGACACCAGTCATATTGGATTAAGAACCCACCCTACTCCAGTATGACCTTATCTGATCTAACTACATATACAATGACTCTATTTCCAAATAAGATCCCATTCTGAGATACTGGAGATTAGGACTTCAACACATGAAATTTGGGGGGGATGGGGGTTGGGCACAATTCAACCCTTCACACCCTGATAGAGCACAATTCCTCAAGAAGATCAACCAGACTCTTGATGGTGAGTTAATTACATTGGACCCCTTCTGTCATGAAGGACAGCAGTTTTTCAGGACAGACCTCTATCAGATATTGGTTTGCCTTTCCTGAGCAGAACTTCAGCTAGCATTCCTATTTGGGGGCTTATTGGAAGCCTGATTCACAGCCATGGAACCTTGTTCAACATAGCTAACAACCAGATCACAGGAGTGACCCAGGACATTCCCCCGCCATGCCATCCAGAGGCAGCTGGAATGTAGAATGCTGTAATAGCTTCTAAAAGTGCAACTGAAGCTCCAGTTCTGAGAAATCACTCTGATTAATGGGGTGTCATCCTTTAGAACAGAGCGTATAGATTATATCAGAGCCTCCAGGAAAGGTCTCAATCCATTCTGAGAATAAACAATTACCAAAACATATTCATAGCACCTGTAATTCATATTCATTTCTTATTTATGCAGTCTTATCAAACTTATGGTGCTGGTAGGTAAGACATGTATTGCAAACATCTTTGGAAATACTCTTAAAATTACCTCACTAATGTTGAGTCAATATCAGTGCCGATTTATCTTTGCTGTTACAGATAATATCCTGAAGTATTTTTGTTAAACTCCACCATTATCATCTCTATCTTCTTAAGTAATAGAAAAGCATGTAAAAAATCTTTATTTTGTTTTCATAAGATTTTTCTACAGAAGTTAGGAAGCACTACAATATTTGAAGTCAAGGACTAGCCCCAAATCACGCTCACTTTTAGTGTAAATATTTGCTCTTTTATCTTTTTCTAGCTGGCAAGGACAATTAAATTCATGATTTGAACTGATTTAATTTTGGGGAGTGGATTATATTTCAGTAACTCAGATCTGTTATAACACAAGCTGCTTGGTAATTTTCAGTTTTTCTTTTGAAGCTAAGCCGTCAACAAAGCTAAATTAGAGATACTCAAGGCAGTCTCTAATGAGTCTCTGCAGGACTTGGAGAGTTTTCTAAGAGGTGAACAATCATGGCATTCTCCTTCTTCCGGGCTTAGAGTGTTGCAGCAATGGGTAGTGATGTGTGAAGGGAAAGAAGGTAACTAGCTGAGAAATTCTGGGTGTGTTATGTCAGTAGAAGAGTCTGCATAAAAAATGATTAATCTTAACGAAGACCCTAAAAAGAAATAAGCTGAAGCTTTCACAAGATTTGCCACTGCTTCTATAGCTCTTGGACGGATCGAATATACCTTGACTATTGCATCTAATGAAAGACTGAATAAGGCAATGGGCTTTTGATGATTTCTATGTATTGATTTAGTACCCTGAGTGGATTGGATGTTTGCGTCCCCCCAGAATTCATATATTGAAATTCTAATTCCCTGTGTGACTGTATTTGGAGTAAGGAAGTAGCTATGGTAAATAAGCTCATAAGAGTTGGTCCCTGATCCAATAGAGTTAGTGTCCTTATAAGAATAGACACCAGAGAGTTTGACCTCTCTCTCTATTCCCATGTGCATGCACCAAGGAAAGGCCATGTGAGCACACAGTGAGAAGGCAGCCATCTGCAAGCCAGGAAAGAGTCCTCACCAGAAACAACCATGCTGGCATGATGATTTCAGATTTCCAGCCTCCATAACAGTGAGAAGATAAATTTCTGTTGTTTAAGCCATCCGGTCTGTGGTATTTTGTCATGGCAGACTAATACAGTACAAAGCCTGTCTAGAGTTCTCATGAATAAAAATATAAAGTGCTTATAAATCAAGAATTCTAAAAACAAAGCATTTTCATAGTCACTTATTGTGCCATTCTTGCACTTAAAACATGAGTATCAACAGAGTATATAAGGGACAGGAGGAACCTCTGCTAATCTGGGCATAAAAGAACTTAGTCATGTTACAGAAAAAAAGATGTCAATGTTCACGTTACTCCTTTTGTACGTTCAGTGGTGAGAGATTTCTTTGACTGAAGTAACAAACTTTTTTTCTCCAGAAACAAGAGAAAACTGGAGGACAGATAAAGTAGAGTTCAAGTCTGCAGCCTAAGCCTACTGAACTGGAATCCTTAGATGTGGAGCACCAATATCTGCATTTTTGATAAGCTCCTCCAGTGATTCTTTGCACATTAAAATTTGAGATGTAATCCCTATATGGAATAAAGGGACGGGGGAATGAAGAGGTAGTGGGTCAGGAGAGAGAAGAAAGGATTTGAATAGAGATAAAAAGATTGTGACCCAAAAGATTGATTCTTATGTGGCTATTTCTGAGAAAGAGGGATTGTACAACTTCCTTCAAAAGCCACCACGAAGTTATCAGCTCTAGCTGGCACCCCTAATAAATGTTCAACTATCAAGACTTTAGTATAGATAGAATTCTACTTTAAAAAAGAAAAACAATGTAAATCCTGCGGGAACTTATATATATGAATAAACCAGAAAATATCAAAAGAAGAAGGAAATTTCATTGAAATTCTACTATTGGCTTGAATGATTGCAAACTTAGCAAAAAACAAAAACAAAAACAAAAACACTGAGCATGAATATGTAATATAAGACAAAGGCAGTGTATGTTCTATTCATTGGAATCTGAATATTGGTTTTGTTGCTCTTTACACCTTTCTGAAAGAATCAATCCAAGATGGTGAGTCTATATTAGTCAAAAACAGATACACTCAGGGGGAGACATGCAAATGTAGAGTGAACTCAGGCTTCTGGGGTAATGCAGTGCCCATCCCAAAGGTATGTGAGGTGTTTATGCCAACATGCACTCTACCATATTGGTGATCATTTATAAGAGAGGGTGACTGAAAGAACAGATTTATGTCCACATCAACTCCGGGCCATGTGGCTGAAGAGGGCCTGGGGACAAGGTTGCATTATGACATTGTTGAGTCCTAGGAACCTTTGCTTTGGTGGTCCCTTGTCTCCATAAAAGAACATCAAAAATTATATTTTATGACTATGCTGGTATATAGACAAATTTAATCCAAAGTGAATTCTTTACTATGTATTATTATATTCATATTTTTTATCTGATTCAAAAGAAATCAAACATTCCCTGAAAGTATCATGGGCCCTAGGCACTATAGGGTGTGTCTTCTGTCTATAGGATAAATCCACCCTGACCAGAAGAAATAGCAGTGATCAGAGAAAAACTACAGTGAGAGAAGACCAAAAGTCCCAGGCTGAAAAGTCTTACTGCTCAGGGAGAACAGAAGAAATATTATTTTTAAGAAAAGAAGGGAAATAAAAAGTGATGAGCAGGTAAACAGCTCCTTAGGAGGAGGGGAAAAAAAAGCCCTCATTTGTAACTTTGGCAATTTCTGTGCTATAAATACTCTCCCTATGGCTGGTTGTAATCTACTAATGGTTTAATAACCAGTTTGAAAAATTCCTGAATATCTATCAGCCCACTCTCGTTAGCCTGCACAAGCACACCACTTCAGAGGACTGTTATCCGTCTGCAGAACATTCTACTTTTTCTGAGGAAACCCACCAAAGCACCTCGAAATGATGTAAGCAGACTTCAGGACCAGTCTTGCGCTTGGTCATATGAAAGCCTCCAGCCTCCTTCTACCTATTGTTAACAATAACCTAAAAATTACTCCAAAATTAGGGAGACCTAAAAATTCAAACTAAACCATAACCTATTCTTTCGTTATTATCAGTTAGTCAAGAAGTAACTCTAACATCATATTCTTTTCTTTTTAATAGACGTTGGATATTAGAACCCAGACACTCCCTGGCATTGTTTTCTGAACGTGTACAGAAGTAAAACATCTGGGGAGACCCTAAGGTTGAAATTTTTCAACCAGAAATTTGTCTTGAGAGCTGCCTGTCCTTGCTTTCTGCACGGGCCTAGAGAACCCAGGTCCGAGGTCACTTTATGGTCAAGAGTTGCAACCTTCTTCACAGTTGTGGTTTCAGTAAATACTTGTGTCTGAGATTTTTACGCCAATATTACCCCGAATAAGTAAGCCTTTTTTTCTCAATGAAGAGCATATCCAGATGGTTTCTAGAGAATATAAATAATGGAACTTTCCACAAATGATAATGCCCTTGAGGAGGACAGCTGACCTTGGTTTTTATAGAAACCACACCATGGTATCTCAGTGTCTTAAAAACAGGAATTATACATATAATTATATATAGTAAATATTAATATAATATAAATATTAAAAACATATATATTATACACACCCACAATTTTCATTTTTAGTGGCTGCTGTAAAAAATTGCCAGTGTTTACTGCCTTAAAAACATACAAATTTAATATCTTACACTTCTGGAGGTCAGAAGTCCAAAATCAGTCTCACAAAGTACCAGAAAGGCTGGTTCCTCCAGCAGGCTCTAGGGGAGAACCCATTTCCCAGTCTTTTTCTGAGTCTAGTCACAGCCTGCCTTCCTTGGCTGCTGTGTCCTTCCTCACATCACTCAATCATCTCTTGCTTCCATCCTCACATCTCCTACTGACTCTGATCCTCCTGCTTCCCTTATGCAAGGATGGGGATGGTTAATTTTATGTGTCACATAGACTGGGCCACAGGGTGCCCAGATATTTGGTTAAACGTGATTTCTGGGTTCGTCTACAGGATGTTTCTGGGTGAGATTAACGTTTGAATCAGTCAACTGAATAAAGCACGTTACCCTCCCCTAAATGGGTGGGCTCATCCAATCAGTTTAAGACCTGCATAGAATAAAAGTCTAAGTTAGGAAGAATTTTCTCTCTCCGTCTCTTTTCAAGCCTGAACATCTTCCCCCAACTTTGGACTTAGACTTGGATGGGAACTTATACCACCAGCTTTCCAGGTTCTCAGGTTTTTGGATTTTTACTAGAACTACTCTCTCAGGTCTATACTTCTCAGGCTCTATAATCACAAAAGCCAATTCTTATATATATATATATATATATCCTTGAATACAAGGCCTGTTATGATTACATTGGTCCTGCCAAGATAATCCACCCTAATTTTCTCATCTCAAAATCTTTAACTTAATCACATCTGCAAAATCCCTTTTGCCACATAAAGTAACATTCACAGAGATTAGGACTTGGATATCTCTGTGGGGCATTATTCATCCTAATACACACACACACACACACACACACACACACACACACAAACAAGTACAAAAACTAGCAAATAAGTTTAATTTTAATTTTTCTGACTTTTGTGTGTTTAATCTAAGTATTACAATTATAACAGAAACCAAATAGCTTTCAAATTTCTACCATAAAAAATAAATTTTGTGGGGCTTTAACAGATTGCTTTAGCTTCTAATTACAATGAAACATTTATCTAAAATCTCTGTAACAAGAGTCTCAAAAGACTTCATGAATATTATCTTAATTTTATCCTTGCAACATCCAAATGAGACAGAGCAGTTGTCAGGTATTTTATGATAACAAATACATTACAAAGTCCAAGCTTTTGAAATGAAGGAAGATGACTTAGTAAAACCTTCTAAGTATCCCCGATTTACTGATAACTTTTAATGCAGAAGGAAATGAATAGGTGTCTGACGTTCAACTCATGGTTTAATTGCAAATACCTAGATTAGGTAAGCAATTGTTATTGGTTCCTAACTAAAAAAGAAGTTGCAGAATATAAAACATATACACTATTTTCATATTTAGCATCTCATTAAGACCCATGTTTCTCTATTTTTTAATTAATTAATTAATTAATTAATTAATTTTTGGCTGTGTTGGGTCTTCGTTTCTGTGCGAGGGCTTTCTCTAGTTGCGGCAAGTGGGGGCCACTCTTCATCGCGGTGTGGGCCTCTCACTGTTGCAGAGCACAGGCTCCAGACGTGCAGGCTCAGTAGTTGTGGCTCACTGGCCAAGTTGCTCCGCGGCATGTGGGATCCTCCCAGACCAGGGCTCGAACCCGTGTCCCCTCCATTGGTAGGCAGATTCTCAACAACTGCGCCACCAGGGAAGGCCCTCTCTGTCTATTATTTTTTAAGTCCCAATCAAATCATAACAGATCACACCAGAAATTCATGTTACATGCAATTATAGGATTTAAACTCAATATCAGTTATTACACCTGTCAAAGCAAATTAACATCCACTAGTTCACATAAAAATAGACTTATCTCCCCTAAAACTTTGTCCATTTCTCAACTTCTCAACCATTTGCCCTGTTTCAATATGCTGTAAATTCCCAGAATCAACTTTCTCTCATTCCTCTTGGTATTCTAGAACTTTCCTGCTAATGTTTACAATGTTAGATAAATTCTGCTAATGAAGTTTATACGTTCAGAATCCAGGAGGGTCAAATTTATTTCTTTATTTGCTTCTCTTAGTGAAAAGCCTAAATCTCCTACTTTCTCTTTAACATTTTCCTGGATCTCTTTTAACCAGCTCTTAATTAGCTATTGAGATGTAATTTTATATATTTTTATCCCTAATCCTTGCCTATCCATTTGAAATGCCACTATCAAAACAGCCTTCCCAGAAATAGCATCTCCCTCTACTCTCTAGAAAGAGCCAGAACTTCTACCATGATTATTGGGGGGGGGGGGGTGCGCACGCACACATATGTGTGTGAATTATCTTGTTTTGGCAAATTTGTGGCTGTATATAAGAATGTATTTCCTGAGACTCTACTGTTTGCTTTAGAGATTAGGGAATTTCCATTCTAAAAATGACCAACTTTTTCTTCTTGGTACATCCCAGGACGGTCCTTCGTCTACGTATTCTTGTTTGCGAGCCATCATTGCCCGGGCTGCTGTTCAGTCTTCATCTTATTTCTTCCTCCAGCTTCTCATGCCTTCCCTCTCCGTGCCAGAGCTCCATGGGTGGCCTGCTGTCATTGCCCTCTGCACCTGTCCCAATTAGCAGGCCTGAGACGCCGCCAACGCACCCTCCATGCCTGTGACTGGCTGCGGTGTGTGACCTCATTGCTGGGAAGGCTGCTCTCCGACGGTATGTGGTGTCTAGACACCATTTGTTGGAACTTCTTGGTGAGAGAAAGCTCTGGTGCTGGAAGTTTCTCACAGCTGTGTCCAAAAGTTACTCATCAGAAGTTTGACAGCTGGGATTGGGTCATACACCTCTGCACCCTCAGTGCTCATCTCGGGACTGGGGCACCTGTCAGCATTCAGAAATGTTTGTTGAATTAATAGCAGTTTGGAGGCAAATTGATTTTCTGCTGTTACCACAAAATCTAGGACAGGCTTGCGATGAAGGGCGTGGGTGCTGAAGGCAGAAGGCCATTGGGTTCAAATCCTGACTCCACCGCTTTCCAGCTGGATGACGTTAGGCGAGTTTTACACCCACCCTGGGCCTCAGTTTCCTGACTTGTTAAATGGGGACAACAGTCACCCTGCCTAATAGGATCGTGATTATTAGAAGAGCTTATACATTTTTTTTAAAAAATTGAAGTATAGTTGATTTACAATGTTGTGTTAGTTTCAGGTGTATGGCACAGTTATTTAGTTTTACATATATATATATATATATATTTTTTCTGATTCTGATTCTTTTCCTTTATATGTGATTATAAAATATTCAGTATAGTTCCCTGTGCTATACAGTAGGTCCTTGTTGGTTCCCTATTTTATATACAGTAGTGTGTGGATGTTAATCCCAACCTCCTAATTTATCCCTCCCCCTGTTTCCCCTTTGGTAACCATAAATTTGTTTTCTATGTCTGTGCATCTAGAAAAGCTTATACTTCGAAAGCTCTTAACAACTCACTGGGAACAGGGTTAAAGCTCCAAAAATGCTGTATTTTTATCCTCATCACATTTCATCTGCAATGTCTCAACCCAACTGTCATAATCTTCTCAGTCTGATGTTCTACAAACATGACATTATGTTACACACCAGTTTTAAAATATCACAGGTAAATAATTTAGCAAAAATATTTCCTCCTCTCCCTGGGCTGAAGGTGTTAAACGGACTGTAGGAATGACTTTCGCCACACAGGGAACTGGGTGTCAGCAGCCCTGGTGCTCCCAGCAAAGAAAGCAGGGGAGAGGCTCGGAGGGTTGGTCTTCCTTCCAAGTCTTACGTTATAAAGGAAAGGACATTGAGATCCATAAATATGAACAAACCACACCCCCTTCTCCTTAAACTAAGGGAGCCTATTATGACTCAACTTGTTGTCAGAAGCTATTTTACTAAAGGTGGAAAACAACAAAGTAGGCAGCAGAAATATAATCTTGAACGCAATAACTATTAGCTAAAATTTGATGTGCCCCCCCTTCCCCAAATGTACCTCTGAGGTATTTCTGGCAGAAAGAGAAATAAGCTGCTGGAAGTTGAATGAGGAGGGGCTGGGGGAATGGTCTTTTCCTCAAAAAAGTGAGGAAGAAGAAAGCAACCGTAGAGAGGTCTGTGCTGGAAGAACTCTGGCAGGCTGACACCTCCAGGTACTGCAGGAACCTGAAGAAGCTGGCACTTTTTCACCTCCCCGCCCCCCAGGGCAAGGGTTAGCCGGCGTTTTTCGGTATTAATAGGACCCACCTCCTTCCCGCATTCTCAGCTGGGGGTGCTTTCTTTTTTTTTTTTAATATATATATATATATTTTTTTTATTAAATCAGTTATACATATAGATATGTTCCCATATCCCCTCCCTTTTGCGTCTCCCTCCCACCCTCCCTATCCCACCCCTCCAGGGGGTCACAAAGCACCGAGCTGATCTCCCTGTGCTATGTGGCTGCTTCCCACTAGCTATCTACCTTACGTTTGGTAGTGTATATATGTGCATGCCGCTCTTTCACTTTGTCACAGCTTACCCTTCCCCCTCCCCATATCCTCAAGTCCATTCTTTAGTAGGTCTGTGTCTTTATTCCTGTCTTACCCTTATGTTCTTCATGACATTTTTTTTCTTAAATTCCATATATATGTGTCAGCATACAGTATTTGTCTTTCTCTTTCTGACTTACTTCACTCTGTATGACAGACTCTAGGTCCATCCACCTCATTACAAATAGCTCAATTTCGTTTCTTTTTATGGCTGAGTAATATTCCATTGTATATATGTGCCACATCTTCTTTACCCATTCATCCGATGATGGACACTTAGGTTGTTTCCATCTCCGGGCTACTGTAAATAGGGCTGCTATGAACATTTTGGTACATGTCTCTTTTTGAATTATGGTTTTCTCAGGGTATATGCCCAGTAGTGGGATTGCTGGGTCATATGGTAGTTCTATTTGTAGTTTTTTAAGGAACCTCCATACCGTTCTCCATAGTGGCTGTACCAATTCACATTCCCACCAGCAGTGCAAGAGTGATCCCTTTTCTCCACACCCTCTCCAGCATTTATTGTTTCTAGATTTTTTGATGATGGCCATTCTGACTGGTGTGAGATGATATCTCATTGTAGTTTTGATTTGCATTTCTTTAATGAGTAAAGGTGTTGAGCATCCTTTCATGTGTTTGTTGGCAGTCTGTGTATCTTCTGTGGAGAAATGTCTATTTAGGTCTTCTGCCCATTTTTGGATTGGGTTGTTTGTTTTTTTGTTATTGAGCTGCCTGGGCTGCTTATAAATTTTGGAGATTAATCCTTTGTCAGTTGCTTCATTTGCAAATATTTTCTCCCATTCTGAGGGTTGTCTTTTGGTCTTCTTTTTGGTTTCCTTTGCTGTGCAAAAGCTTTGAAGTTTCATTAGGTCCCATGTGTTTATTTTTGTCTTTATTTCCATTTCTCTAGGACGTGGGTCAAAAAGGATCTTGCTGTGATTTATGTCATAGAGTGTTCTGCCTATGTTTTAATCTAAGAGTTTGATAGTGTCTGGCCTTACATTTAGGTCTTTAATCCATTTTGAGCTTATTTTTGTGTATGGTGTTAGGGAGTGATCTAATCTCATACTTTTACATGTGCCTATCCAGTTTTCCCAGCACCACTTATTGAAGACTGTCCTTTCTCCACTGTACATTCCTGCCTCCTTTATCAAAGATAAGGTGACCATATGTCCGTGGGTTTATCTCTGGGCTTTCTATCCTGTTCCATTGATCTATCTTTCTGTTTTTGTGCCAGTACCATACTGTCTTGATTACTGTAGCTTTGTAGTATAGTCTGAAGTCAGGGAGCCTGATTCCTCCAGCTCCATTTTTCGTTCTCAAGATTGCTTTGGCTATTCGGGGTCTTTTGTGTTTCCATACAAATTGTGAAATTTTTTGCTCTAGTTCTGTGAAAAATGCCAGTGGTAGTTTGATAGGGATTTCATTGAATCTGTAGATTGCTTTGGGTAGTAGAGTCATTTTCACAATGTTGATTCTTCCAATCCAAGAACATGGTACATCTCTCCATCTATTTGTATCATCTTTAATTTCTTTCATCAGTGTCTTATAATTTTCTGCATACAGGTCTTTTGTCTCCTTAGGTAGGTTTATTCCTAGATATTTTATTCTTTTTGTTGCAATGGTAAATGGGAGTGTTTCCTTGATTTCACTTTCAGATTTTTCATCATTAGTATATAGGAATGCTAGAGATTTCTGTGCATTAATTTTGTATCCTGCAATTTTACCAAATTCATTGATTAGCTCTAGTAGTTTTCTGGTAGCATCTTTAGGATTCTCTATGTATAGTATCATGTCATCTGCAAACAGTGACAGCTTTACTTCTTCTTTTCCGATTTGGATTCCTTTTATTTCCTTTTCTTCTCTGATTGCTGTGGCTAAAACTTCCAAAACTATGTTGAATAAGACTGGTGACAGTGGGCAACCTTGTCTTGTTCCTGATCTTAGTGGAAATGGTTTCAGTTTTTCACCATTGAGGACGATGCTGGCTGTGGGTTTGTCATATATGGCCTTTATTATGTTGAGGAAAGTTCCCTCTATGCCTACTTTCTGCAGGGTTTTTATCATAAATGGGTGTTGAATTTTGTCGAAAGCTTTCTCTGCATCTATTGAGATGATCATATGGTTTTTCTCCTTCAATTTGTTAATATGGTGTATCACATTGATTGATTTGCGTATATTGAAGAATCCTTGCATTCCTGGAATAAACCCCACTTGATCATGGTGTATGATCCTTTTAATGTGCTGTTGGATTCTGTTTGCTAGTATTTTATTGAGGATTTTTGTATCTATGTTCATCAGTGATATTGGCCTGTAGTTTTCTTTCTTTGTGACATCCTTGTCTGGTTTTGGTATCAAGGTGATGGTGGCCTCGTAGAATGAGTTTGGGAGTGTTCCCCCCTCTGCTATATTTTGGAAGAGTTTGAGAAGGATAGGTGTTAGCTCTTCTCTAAATGCTTGATAGAATTCACCTGTGAAGCCATCTGGTCCTGGGCTTTTGTTTGTTGGAAGATTTTTTATCACAGTTTCAATTTCAGTGCTTGTGATTGGTCTGTTCATATTTTCTATTTCTTCCTGATTCAGTCTTGGCAGGTTGTGCATTTCTAAGAATTTGTCCATTTCTTCCAGGTTGTCCATTTTATTGGCAGAGTTGCTTGTAGTAATCTCTCATGATCTTTTGTATTTCTGCAGTGTCAGTTGTTACTTCTCCTCTTTCATTTCTAATTCTATTGATTTGAGTCTTCTCCCTTTTTTTCTTGATGAGTCTGGCTAGTGGTTTATCAATTTTGTTTATCTTCTCAAAGAACCAGCTTTTAGTTTTATTGATCTTTGCTATCGTTTCCTTCATTTCTTTTTATTTCTGATCTGATTTTTATGATTTCTTTCCTTCTGCTAACTTTGGGATGTTTTTGTTCCTCTTTCTCTAATTGCTTTAGGTGCAAGGTTAGGTTGTTTACTCGAGATGTTTCCTGTTTCTTAAGGTGGGATTGTATTGCTATAAACTTCCCTCTTAGAACTGCTTTTGCTGCATCCCATAGGTTTTGGGTCGTCGTGTCTCCATTGTCATTTGTTTCTAGGTATTTTTTAATTTCCTCTTTGATTTCTTCAGTGATCACTTCGTTATTAAGTAGTGTATTGTTTAGCCTCCATGTGTTTGTATTTTTTACAGCTCTTTTCCTGTAATTGATATCTAGTCTCATAGCATTGTGGTCAGAAAAGCTACTTGATACAATTTCAATTTTCTTAGATTTACCAAGGCTTGATTTGTGACCCAAGATATGATCTATCCCGGAGAATGTTCCATGAGCACTTGAGAAAAATGTGTATTCTGTTGTTTTTGGATGGAATGTCCTATAAATATCAATTAAGTCCATCTTGTTTAATGTATCATTTAAAGCTTGTGTTTCCTTATTTATTTTCATTTTGGATGATCTGTCCATTGGTGAAAGTGGGGTGTTAAAGTCCCCTACTATGAGTGTGTTACTGTCGATTTCTCCTTTTATGGCTGTTAGTATTTGCCTTATGTATTGAGGTGCTCCTATGTTGGGTGCATAAATATTTACAATTGTTATATCTTCTTCTTGGATCGATCCCTTGATCATTATGTAGTGTCCTTCTTTGTCTCTTCTAGTAGTCTTTATTTTAAAGTCTATTTTGTCTGATATGAGAATTGCTACTCCAGCTTTCTTTTGGTTTCCGTTTGCATGGAATATCTTTTTCCATCCCCTCACTTTCAGTCTGTATGTGTTCCCAGGTCTGAAGTGTGTCTCTTGTAGACAGCATATATATGGGTCTTGTTTTTGTATCCATTCAGCCAATCTGTGTCTTTTGGTGGGAGCATTTAGTCCATTTACATTTAAGGTAATTATCGATCTGTATGTTCCTATTCCCATTTTCTTAATTGTTTTGGGTTCGTTATTGTAGGTCTTTTACTTCTGTTGTGTTTCTTGCCTAGAGAAGTTCCTTTAGCATTTGTTGTAAAGCTGGTTTGGTGGTGCTGAACTCTCTCAGCTTTTGCTTGTCTGTAAACGTTTTAATTTCTCCATCAAATCTGAATGAGATCCTTGCTGGGTAGAGTAATCTTGGTTGCAGGTTTTTCTCCTTCATCACTTTAATTATGTCCTGCCACTCCCTTCTGGCTTGTAGAGTTTCTGCTGAGAGATCAGCTGTTATCCTGATGGGGATTCCCTTGTGTGTTATTTGTTGTTTTTGCCTTGCTGCTTTTAATATGAGTTCTTTGTGTTTAATTTTTGACAGTTTGATTAATATGTGTCTTGGCGTATTTCTCCTTGGATTTATTCTGTATGGGACTCTCTGTGCCTCCTGGACTTGATTAACTATTTCCTTTCCCATATTAGGGAAGTTTTCAACGAGAATCTCTTAAAATATTTTCTCAGTCCCTTTCTTTTTCTCTTCTTCTTCTGGAACCCCTATAATTCGAATGTTGGTGTGTTTAATGTTGTCCCAGAGGTCTCTGAGACTGTCCTCTGTTCTTTTCATTCTTTTTTCTTTATTTTGCTCTGCAGCAGTTATTTCCACTATTTTATCTTCCACCTCACGTATCGGTTCTTCTGCCTCAGTTATTCTGCTATTGATCCCATCTAGAGTATTTTTTATTTCATGTATTGTGTTTTTAATCGATGCTTGATTCATCTTTAGGTCTTCTAGGTCCTTGTTAACTGTTTCTTGCATTTTGTCTATTCTATTTCCAAGATTTTGGATCTGGGAAATAGAATCTTGGATCATCTTTACCATCATTATTCTGAATTCTTTTTCAGGTAGACTGCCTATTACCTCTTCATTTGTTAGGTCTGGTGGGTTTTTATCTTGCTCCTTCTCCTGCTGTGTGTTTTTCTGCCTTCTCATTTTGCTTATGTTACTGTGTTTGGGGTCTCCTTTTTGCAGGCTGCAGGTTCGTAGTTCCCGTTGTTTTTGGTGTCTGTCCCCAGTGGCTAAGGTTGGTTTAGTGGGTTGTGTAGGCTTCCTGGTGGAGGGGACTAGTGCCTGTGTTCTGGTGGGTGAGGCTGGATCTTGTCTTTCTGGTGGGCAGGTCCACGTCTGGTGGTGTGTTTTGGGGTGTCTGCGGACTTTTTATGATTTTAGGCCACCTCTCTGCTAATGGGTGGCATTGTGTTCCTGTCTTGCCAGTTGTTTGGCATAGGGTGTCCAGCACTGTAGCTTGCTGGTCGTTGAGTGAAGCTGGGTGCTGGTGTTGAGATGGAGATCTCTGGAAGATTTTCGCCGTTTGATATTATGTGGAGCTGGGAGGTCTCTTGTGGACCAGTGTCCTGAAGTTGGCTCTCCCACCTCAGAGGCACAGCACTGACTCCTGGCTCCTCAATTTGGGATGATGTGTTGTCTATTCATGTATTCCACAGATGCAGGGTACATCAAGTTGATTGTGGAGCTTTAATCCGCTGCTTCTGAGGCTGCTGGGAGACGTTTCCCTTTCTCTTCTTTGTTCTCACAGCTCCTGGGTCTCAGCTTTGGATTTGGCCCCACCTCTGCGTGTAGGTCGCCGGAGGGCGTCTGTTCTTCGCTCAGACAGGACAGGGCTAAAGGAGCAGCCTCTTCGGGGACTCTGGCTCACTCAGGCCGGGTGGGAGGGAGGGGCACGGAGTGCGGGGCGAGCCTGCAGCGGCAGAGGTCGACGTGACGCTGCACCAGCCCGACGTGCGCCGTGCGTTCTCCCAGGGAAGCCGCCCCTGGATCCCGGGACCCCGGCAGTGGCGGGCTGCACAGGCTCCCGGAAGGGCGGTGTGGACAGTGACCTGCGCTCGCACACAGGCCTCCCGGCGGCGGCAGCAGCAGCCCCAGCGTCCCACGCCCGTCACTGGGCTCCGCGCTTTCAGTCGTGACTCGCGCCCGTCTGTGGAGCCCCTTTAAGCAGCGCTCTTAATCCCCTCTCCTCGCGCACCAGGAAACCAAGAGGGAAGAAAAAGTCTCTTGCCTCTTCGGCAGCTCCAGAGTTTTCCCGGACTCCCTGCCAGCTAGCTGTGGCACACCAGCCCCCTTCAGGCTGAGTTCTCGACACCAGCCCCCTTCAGGCTGAGTTCTCGCCGCCAGCCCCAGTCCTCTCCCTGCGCTCCGACCAAAGCCCGAGCCTCAGCTTCCAGCGCCGCCTGCCCCGGCGGGCGAGCAGACCCCCTCGGGCTGGTGAGTGCCGCTCGGCACCGATCCTCTGTGCGGGAATCTCTCCGCTTTGCCCTACCCAGGTATGTGGGGAGTTTCTTGCCTTTTGGGAGGTCTGGGGTCTTCTGCCAGCATTCAGTAGGTGTTCTGTAGGAGTTGTTCCATGTGTAGCTGTATTTCTGGTGTATCCGTGGGGAGGAAGTTGATCTCTGCGTCTTACTCTTCCGCCATCTTACCCGGAAGTCTGCTTTCTGAGAGTAGAGGCCATGGACTATTTATTTCTTTTTAACTAAATTAGTTTTACCTTCAGGGCCGTAATTCCTTGTCCTTCCTGTCCCACATTTGTGCGCGCGCATGTGCACACACACCTGTCGGTTTTATTTCTGGACTGTATGCACTGCTTAGTTGTATGGTATGTAGAATAACAACAGAGAATTTACTATGTGGAGTGACTTAGGAAAGGAACAGAGGTAAGGATTTCAAGCTACTAACCTTGTGTTCAATTTGGTCATATTTTACCAGGTGGCACCCAGTGTCATTGGCTGAGCCTCTCGCATACCCCGAAGTATGGCTTCTGCAATCACCATATCATGGAATCATCTTGGATCTATATATGCAATATGGATAATTTCAGCACCAGCAGCGGTGATATAGAAGGACAAAAGGAGAAGGCAAATTTTGTGTTATCGTTAAATTACAAGTTAAAAATAAACTTCCTAATACAGCCACGAGGTGGCGCATTTAACCCAGAATCAGCTACTACTACATCAGAAATATTTTATTTTTATGCAGGTTTTTTTTTTTTTTTTTTACTGTTTTGGAAAGGACTCTAAAGCTGAAATAAAAGAGAATATTATGTCTCAAAAATATGAACTTTAAACAAAATTCTGTGAGCTATACTAGCGTATAATTCCCTAAAACATGAGCTGCATTTTTTAAAAGTCTTAATGGCCACGCTGCAAGTAATCCTAGACAACTTAATGAACGAAGTGATAGATTTATTAAACCTACATCTTGAAATGGATAGATTTGTAGAACGAAGGAACTGTAAAAAAAAAAAAAAAAAAAACAAGGCTGGATTTTCTGTGGCACTCAACTTGACTCATAAGGAACCTAATTCCTAAATGTTCACAGTTATATTAATCCAAACCAATTTTCATTATTCTAGTTGTTTTGAAGACTACGTTTTAAAGTCAAGATGTTATGTTTACCACAAATGAGACAACCTCTTCCAAACCAAACGTCTTTTAAAAGGACTAATTTCAGCTGAGTTGATGTTGATTCTATGAAAACAAATAATAATGTATCTTGAATGTGCTTAAAGAACAGGTAGTAGCCAACCTATTCTCTTGTCTTTTAAAAGGAAATTTAAAGGAATTTAAAGGAAATTTTAAAATCAATTTAAGTAAGAAATGTTGGCTTCTTTTTTGAAACCTAGCACTAGGCTTTGAGAATGTGACCAGCACTAAGTCACGAGAAGGGTCATGTCAGTTCCAACGTACAGTCTGCATGTTCCCAGCAACGCAGGGCAGCATGGGGGATGCAGAAGCCACATTTTGTAAGCTGGAGCAAATCGCACTGGGTGCATCCTGGTGAAATCTAACCAAATAGGATATCAAAAGCATTCTCAGAAAAGGCTCAGGTACCCTAAAGGGACTTTGGGAGAAGGCTTTCTTGGACATATGGGGTGGGGGAGTGGATAGAAGGAGTAACATCACTATCTTAGCTGGGAAGGTGGGGTGGGGTGGGGTGGGGGGAACATCATGAAGTGACTCTAAGCACAGCTGTTTGGGCTTTATTTTCTACAGCATCAACATACCATCCAGGTATTTTTGCCTAAACCTCCTGCTTCTGCAGGATCATGAATTCTTTTGGAACTATGAGCTCTGTCTAGGGCTGAACACTGCCCCAGACGCCAAACAGACATCAGTTCTGCTTTATGGGCAAAGTGCAGGCTACTGAGAGCAAGAGGTGCACCCAGATGATGGAGAGCTGATGGAACTCCTCAATACAGGGATGGATGGTGCTCAGTGTGGACACTGGGACATCTGCAGCCTTTGCCATGGCGCCATCTAGTGCTGGCAAGCGTTACTGCAATCTCTTGATGGTACTCGTTCTGATGGTGACCTACCGCAAGGGTGCTGGTCCCAGGGCTTCCAACCTCCCTCATCTCCCCCAAACCTTGGATCTGAGACAGGAGAGTGACCCAGCTTCCTGGGAAGTCAAGAAGACCATAGGTACCTAACAAGAGTAAGAGGAGGTTTGTGGGGGGAAGGGAGCAGATGCATTGCTTAGTTTCTTAAACTTAATCCCTCAGTAAGACTTTGTAAAACAGCCAACTTTAATACTAATTCCAGCACCCTGCCCATTATCATAATAAAAAGGGCGGGGGAAGATACTTAGGTCTTTAATTCACTGTATTTTTTTTTTTTTTTTGGCTTTTAAATCAGATGTTGATTGCACCACTTCCTGAGAGTTTTGTGGTGAACCACTGCAAGGGCCTAAAACCCACATTGGCTGGACCTCGAATTATTGGCTCCATGGGAATCATGGGTAGAATCCTTTCCTGCCTCTTCCTGGCTTCTGGTGTGGGCTGTCATGACTTGCAGCTTCATCGCTCCAATCTCTGCCTCTGTCATCATATGGCATTCTCTCTCTCCCTCTGTGTCTGCCTTTGCATCAATCTTCCCTCTTCTTAGCAGACAGTAGTCATACTGTGTTAGGGCCCACCCTGTGTTAATTTGTTTACATCTGCAAAGAATGTATTTCCAAATAAAGTCATATTCACAAGTACAGGGCTAGAACTTCAATATATCTTTATAGGAGTCACAATTCAACCCATAAGACCATCCTAACATTTTGGCTGACGGGTGCCCGGTGCAAAATCATATATATATATATATATATATATATATATATATATATATATATATATATATATATATATATATATATTAAACAATGTTTTGTAGCATTTATATTATTTTCTAAAGCATTTTCACCCAGTTAACTAATCTTGTGTTCTGTATAGTTCTCTGCAACACATAAGTCAATATAGTTTTCCCACACTTGCCAACAGAGGAGCTTCTGAGACATTTAGAAATTTTTCAAAGACTCTATATCAAGTTAGGAGTAAATTTGCTCTCTTTATCATACTCCTCTCCAATGCTAAAACAAAAAAACAAACAAAACTTTACAACAGCTCTGTGAATCAAATAACAGTGAATAATGCTGCCAGACATTTCAAAAGTCACGTCAATACGGACCTCCCTAGTGGTGCAATGGTTAGGAGTCTGCCTGCCAGTGCAGGAGACACGGGTTTGATCCCTGGTCCAGGAGGATCCCGCATGCCGCTGAGCAACTGACCCGCGTGCCACAACTACTGAGCCTTCACTCTAGAGCCCGCGAGCCACAACTACTGAAGCCTGCGTGCCTAAAGCCCGTGCTCCACAACAAGAGAAGCCACTGCAATGAGAAGCCTGTGCACCACAACAAAGAGTAGCCCCCGCTCACCACAACTAGAGAAAGCCCACGTGCAGCAATGAACACGAAATGCAGCCAAAAATAAATAATATAAATAAACAAAAGTCACATCATGAATTTGAGCTTATCAAAGTGATAAGTACTTTTGCTAAAAAGCAAGAAGAGATATGTAGGGCTCCCTTGAATTTTACCTTAACATTTGACTTCAGTTTCAGACTATCCTTTTTTGGTGCTAAAATTCTGGAATTACTAAGGAGCTAGGGTATTTTATACGGTTCCTAGGTGAAGGAGTAAAGTCACAAATAACACTAATAGATGAAGGATTATTTTTTTAAACAAATTTATTGGAGTATAATTGCTTTACGATGGTGTGTTAGTTTCTGCTTTATAACAATGTGAATCAGCTATACATATACATATATCCCCATACCTCCTCCCTCTTGAGCCTCCCTCCCACCCTCCCTATCCCACCCATCTAGATGGTCACAAAGCACCGAGCTGATCTCCCTGTGCTATTCAGCTGCTTCCCACTAGCTATCTATTTTACGTTTGGTAGTGTATCTCTGTCCATGCTACTCTCTCACTTCATCCCACCTTACGCTTCCCACTCCCCATGTTCTCAAGTCCATTCTCTACATCTGCATCTTTATACCTGTCCTGCCCATAGGTTTTTCAGAACCATTTTTTGTGTGTGTGGATTCCATATATATGTGTTAGCATATGGTATGTTTTTTTCTTCATGACTTACTTCACTATGTATAACAGTCTCTAGGTCCATCCACCTCACTACAAATAACTCAATTTCATTTCTTTTTAGGGCTCAGTAATATTCCATTGTATATACGTGCCACATTTTCTTTATCCATTCATCTGTTGATGGACATTTAGGTTGCTTCCATGTCTTGGCTATTGTAAATAGAGGTTCAGTGAACATTGTGGAACATGACTCTTTTTGAATTATGGTTTTCTCAGGGTATATGCCCAGTAGTGGGATTGCTGGGTCGTATGGTAGTTCTATTTTTAGTTTTTTAAGGAACCTCCATACTCTTCACCATAGTGGCTGTATCAATTTACATTCCCACCAAAAGTGCAAGAGGGTTCCCTTTTCTCCACACCCTCTCCAGCATTTATTGTTTGGAGATTTTTTGATGATGGCCATTCTGACTCGTGTGAGGTAGTACCTGATCGTAGTTTCTGATTTGCATTTCTCTAATGATTAGTGATGCTGAGAATCCTTTCATGTGTTTGTTGGCAATCTGTTTAGCTTCTTTGGATAAATGTCTATTTAGGTCTTCTGCCCATTTTTGGATAGGGTTGTTGTTTTTTTTTTTTTTTTTTGATATTGAGCCACATGAGCTACTTGTATATTTTGGAGCTTAATCCTTTGTCAGTTGCTTTGTTTGCAATTATTTTCTCCCATTCTGAGAGTTGTCTATTCATCTTCTTTATGGTTTCCTTTGCTGTGCAAAAGCTTTTAAGTTTCATTAGGTCCAACTAGTTTATTTTTGTTTTTATTTCCATTACTCTAGGAGGTGGGTCAAAAAGGATCTTGCTGTGATTTATGTAATAGAGTGTTCTGCTTCAGTTTTCCTCTAAGAGCTTTACAGGGTCTGGCCTTACTTTTAGGTCTTTAATCCATTCTGAGTTTATTTGTGTGTATGGTGTTAGGGAGTGTTCTAATTTCATTCTTTTACATGTAGCTGTCCAGTTTTCCCAGCACCACTTATTGAAGATGCTGTCTTTTCTCCATTCTTGTGTCTTTTATCAAAACTAAGGTGACCATATGGGTGTAGGTTTGTCTCTGAACTTTCTATCCTGTTCCATTGATCTATATTTCTGTTTTTGTGCCAGTACCATACTGTCTTGATTACTGTAGCTTTGTAGTATAGTCTGATGACTGGGAGCCTGATTCCTCCAGCTCTGTTTTTCTTTCTCAAGGATGCTTTGGCTATTTGGGGTATTTTGTGTTTCCATACAAATTGTGATTTTTTTTGTTCTTGTTCTGTGAAAAATGCCAGTGGTAGTTTGATAGGGATTGCATTGAATCTGTAGATTGCTTTGGGTAGTATAGTCTTTTTCACAATGCTGATTCTTCCAATCCAAGAACATGGTATATCTCTCCACCTGTTTGTATCATCTTTAATTTCTTTCATCAGTGTCTTATAATTTTCTGAATACAGGTTTTTGTCTCCTTAGGTAGTCTTATTCCTCAGTATTTTATTCTTTTTGTTGCAATGGTAAATGGGAGTGTTTCCTTAAATTCTTTTTCAGATTTTTCATCAGTAGTGTATAGGAATGCAAGACATTTCTGTGCATTCATTTTGTATCCTGCTACTTTACCAAATTCATTGATTAGCTCTAGTAGTTTTCTGGTAGCATCTTTAGGATTCTCTATGTAGAGTATCGTGTCATCTGCAAACAGTGACAGTTTTATTTCTTCTTTTCCGATTTGGATTCCTTTTATTTTTTATCTTCTCTGATTGCTGTGGCTAAAACTTCCAAAACTATGTTGAATAATAATGGTGAGAGTGGACATCCTTGTCTTGTTGCTGATCTTAGAGGAAATGGTTTCAGTTTTTCACCATTGAGAATGATGTTGGCTGTGGGTTTGTCATATATGGCCTTTTTTATGCTGAGGTAACTTTCCTCTATGCCTACTTTCTGGAGGGTTTTTATCATAAATGGGTGATGAATTTTGTCAAAAGCTTTTTCTGCATCTATTGAGATGATCATATGGGTTTTCTCCTTCAATTTGCTAATATGGTTAATCATATTGATTAATTTGCATATATTGAAGAATCTTTGCATTCCTGGGATAAACTCCACTTGATCATGGTGTATGATCCTTTTAATGCGCTGTTAGATTCTGTTTGCTAGTATTTTGTTGAGGATTTTTTCATCTATGTTCATCAGTGATATTGGCCTGTAGTTTTATTTCTTTGTGACATCTTTGCCTGGTTTTGGTATCAGGGTGATGGTGGCCTCATAGAATGAGTTTGGGAGTGTTCCTCCTTCTGCTATATTTTGGAAAAGTTTGAGAAGTGTAGCTGTTAGCTCTTCTCTAACTGTTTGATAGGATCCGCCTGTGAAGCCATCTGGTCCTGGGCTTCTGTTTGTTGGAAGATATTTAATCACAGTCTCAATTTCAGTGCTTGTGATTGGTCTGTTTATATTTTCTATTTCTTCCTGGTTCAGTCTTGGAAGGTTGTGCTTTTCTAGAAATTTGCCCATTTCTTCCAGGTTGTCCATTTTATTGGCATATAGTTGCCTGTAGTAATCTCTCAAGATCCTTTGTATTTCTGCAGGGTCAGTTGTTACTTCGTTTTTAATTTCTAATTCTATTGATCTGAGTCTTCATCCTTTTTTTCTCAATGAGTCTGGCTAATGGTTTATCAATTTTGTTTATCTTCTCAAAGAACCAGCTTTTAGTTTTATTTATCTTTGCTATCATTTCCTTCATTTCTTTTTCATTTATTTCTGATCTGATCTTTACGATTACTTTTCTTCTGCTAACTTTGTGGTTGTTTATTTTTGTGCGTGTGGTATGTGGGCCTCTCACTGTTGTGCCCTCTCCTGTTGTGGAGCACAGGCTCCGGACGTGCAGGCTCAGTGGCCATGGCTCACAGGCCCAGCCACTCCGTGGCATGTGGGATCTTTCCGGGCCGGGGCACAAACCCATGTCCCCTGCATCGGCAGGTGGACTCTCAACCACTGCGTCACCAGGGAAGCCCACTTTGGGGTTTTTTTGATCTTCCTTCTCTAATTGCTTTAGGTGTAAGTTTAGGTTGTTTGAGATGTTTCTTCTTTCTTGCAGGAGGATTTTATTGTTATAAACTTCCTCTTAGAACTGCTTTTGCTGCATCCCATAAGTTTTGGGTCATCATATTTTCATTGTCATTTATTTATAGGTATTTTTTTATTTCGTGTGTGATTTTTTCAGTTACCTCTTAGTTACTTAGTAATGTAATGTTTAGTCTCCGTGTGTTTGTATTTTTTACAGATTTTTTTCCTATAATTGATCTAGTCTCATAGTGTTGTGGTCCGAAAGGATACTTGATATGATTTCAATTTTCTTAGATTTAACAAGGCTTGATTTGTGACCCAAGATATGATCTATCCTGGAGAATATTCCATTAACACTTGAGAAGAAAGTGTATTCTGTTGTTTTTGAGTGGAATGCCCGATAAATATCAATTATGTCCATTTGTTTAATGTATCATTTAAAGCTTGTGTTTCCTTATTTATTTTCATTTTGCAGCCGTCCATTGGTGAAAGTGGGGTGTTAAAGTAGCCTACTATGTCTGTGTTACTGTTAATTTCCCCTTTTATGGCTGTTAGCATTTGCCTTATGTATTGAGGTGCTCCTGTGTTGGGTGCATAAATATTTACAATTGTTATATCTTCCTCTTGGATTAATCCCTTGACCATTATGTAGTGTCCTTCTTTGTATCTTCTAATAGTCTTTATTTTGCAGTCTATTTTGTCTGATATGAGAATTGCTACTCCAGCTTTCTTTTGATTTCCATTTGCATGGAATATCTTTTCCCATCCCCTCACTTTCAGTATATATGTGTCCCTAGGGATGAAGTGGGTCTCTTGTAGACAGCACATATATGGGTCTTATTTTTGTATCCATTTAGCCAGTCTATGTCTTTTGGTTGCAGCATTTAATCCATTTACATTTAAGGTAATTATCGATATGTATGTTCCTATTACCATTTTCTTAATTGTTTTGGGCTTGTTATTGTAGGTCTTTTCCTTCTCTTGTGTTTCCTTCCTAGAGAATTTCCTTTAGCATTTGTTGTAAAGCTGGTTTTGTGGTGCTGAATTATCTCAGCTTTTGTTTGTCTGTAAAGATTTTAATTTCTCTGTCGAATCCGAATGAGATGCTTGCTAGGTAGAGTAATCTTGGTTGTAGGTTTTTCACTTTCATCACTTTAAATATGTCCTGCCCCTCCCTTCTGGCCTGCAGAGTGTGTGCTGAAAGATCAGCTGTTAACCTTATGGGGATTCCCTTGTGTATTATTTGTTTCTTTTCCTTTGCTGCTTTTAATATTTTTCTTTGTATTTAATTTTTGATAGTTTGATTAATATGTGTCTTGGGGTGTTTCTCCTTGGATTTATCCTGTATGGGACCCTGTGTGCTTCCTGGACTTGATTGACTGTTTCCTTTCCCATATTAGGGAAGTTTTCAACTATAATCTCTTCAAATATTTTCTCAGTGCCTTTTTTTTTCTCTTCCTCTTTGGGACCCCTATAATTCGAATGTTGGTGCATTTAATGTTGTCCCAGAAGTGTCTGTGACTGTCATCAATTCTTTTCATTCTTTTTTCTTTATTTTGCTCTGAAGTAGTTATTTCCACTATTTTATCTTCCAGGTCACTTATCCATTTTTCTGCCTCAGTTATTCAATTTATTCCTTCTAGAGAATTTTTAATTTCATTTATTGTGTTGTTCATCATTGTTTGTTTGCTCTTTAGTTCCTCTAGGTCCTTGTTAAACGTTTCTTGTGTTTTCTCCAATCTATTTCCACGATTTTGGATCATCTTTACTATCATTACTCTGAATTCTTTTTCAGGTAGACTCCCTATTTCCTCCTCATTTGTTTGGCCTGGTGGGTTTTTACCTTGCTCCTTCATCTGCTGTGTGTTTCTCTGTTTTCTCATGTTGCTTAACTTACTGTGTTTGGGGGTCTCCTTTTCACAGGCTGCAGGTTCGTCTTTCCCATTGTTTTTTTTTGGGGGGTTGGGGTTTTTTTTTGTTTGTTTTTTTTGCAGTACATGGACCTCTCACTGTTGTGCCCTCTCCCGTTGTGGAGCACAGGCTCCAGACACGCAGACTCAGGGGCCATGGCTCATGGGCCCAGCCACTCCACGACATGTGGGATCTTCCCGGACCAGGACACAAACCCGCGTCCCCTGCATCAGCAGGTGGACTCTCAACCACTATGCCACCAGGGAAGCCTATCCAATTGTTTTTTGATTTCAGTCCCCAGTGGCTAAGGTTGGTTCAGTGCGTAGTGTAGACTTCCTGGTGGACTGGACTGTTGGCAGTGTTCTGGTAGATAAGGCTGGATCTTGTCTTTCTGGTGAGCAGGACTGCTTCCTTTGGTGTGTTTTGTGGTGTCTGTGACCTTATTATGATTTTAGGCAGCCTCTCTGCTAATGGGTGGGGTTTTGTTCCTGTCTTGGTAGTTGTTTGGCTTAGGGTGTCAAGCACTGTAGCTTGCTGGTCATTGAGTGGAGCTGGGTCTTAACATTTAGATGGAGATCTCTGGGAGGGCTTTTGCTGTTTGATATTAGGTGGAGCTGGGAGGTCTCTGGTGGATCAATGTCCTGAACTCAGCTCTCCCACCTCAGAGGCCCAGGCCTGACACCTGGCCAGAGCACCAAGATGCTTTCAGCCACACAGCTCAGAAGAAAATTGAGAAAAAAAGTAGGAAAGAAAGAAAAATAAAATTATATAAATTTATTAAAATTAAAAAAAAATATTAAAACTTAAAAAAATAAAAAGTAATAAAAAGAAAGAAAGAAGAGAGCAACCATACCAAAAAACAAATCCACCAATGATAATACACGCTAAAAACTACACAAAAATATCAGACAGATAGAATCCTAGGACAAATTGTAAATACAAAGCTATACAGATAAAATCACACAAAGAAACGTACACATACACACTCACAAAAAGAGAAAAAGGAAAAAAGTATATATATATATATATATATATATATATATATATATATATGGAAGAGCGCAACCAAATGAATAAATAAATCTACCAGTGATAATAAACTCTAAATATTAAACTAAGATAAACATAAAACCAGAAACAAATTAGATGCAGAAAGCAAACCCCAAGTCTACATTTGCTCCCAAAGTCCACTGCCTCAATTTTGGGATGATTCATTGTCTATTTAGGTATTCCAGAGATGCAGGTTATATCAAGTTGATTGTGAAGATTTAATCCGCTTCTCCTGAGGCTGCTGCGAGAGATTTCCCTTTCTCTTCTTTGTTCACAGAGCTCCTGGGGTTCAGCTTTGGATTTGACCCCGCCTCTGGGTGTAGGTCGCCTGAGGGTATCTGTTCCCGCTCAGACAGGACGGGGTTAAAGGAACAGCTGATTTGGAGGCTCTGGCTCACTCAGGCCGGGGGGAAGGAGGGGTACGGATACAGGGTGAGCCTGTGGCGGCAGAGCCCGACATGACATTGCAACAGCCTGAGGTGCACTGTGCGTTCTCCCGGGGAAGTTGTCCTTGGATCATGGGACCCTGACAGTGGCAGGCTCCACTGGCTCCGGGGAGGGGCAGCGTGGATTGTGACCTGTGCTTGCACACAGTCTTCTTGTTGGCTGCAGCAGCAGCCTTAGTGTCTCATGCCCGTCTCTGCGGGCCGTGCTGATAGCCACGAATCGTGCCCATCTCTGGAGCTCATTTAGGCGGTGCTCTGAATCCCCTCTCCTAGCTCACCCCAAAACAATTGTTTCTTGTCTCTTAGGCAGGTTCAGACTTTTTCCCAGAATTCTTCCCGGCTAGCTGTGGTGCACTAGACCCCTTCAAGCTGTGTTCATGCAGCCAACCCCAGTCCTTTCCCTGGGATCCCAGCAAAGCCCAAGCCACAGCTCCTAGCCCCCGCCCGCCCCAACGGGGGAGCAGCAAGCCTCTCGGGCTGGTGAGTGCTGGTCAGCAATGATCCCCTGTTTGGGAATCTCTCTGCTTTGCCCTCTGTACCCCTATTGCTGCTCTCTCCTCCGTGGCTCTGAAGCTTCCCCCCACCCATCCCCTGTCTCTGCCAGTGAAAGGCCTTCCTAGTGTGTGGAAACTTTTCCTCCTTCACAGCTCCCTCCCCAAGGTGCAGGTCCTGTCCCTATTCTTTTGTCTCTGTTTTTTCTTTTTTATTTTTCCCTATCCAGGTACGTGGGGAGTTTCTTGCCTTTTGGGAAGTCTGAGGTCTTCTGCCAGTGTTCAGTAGGTGTTCTGTAGAAGTTGTTCCACATGTAGGTGTATTTCTGATGTATTTGTGCGGAGGAAGGTGATCTCCACGTCTTACTCCTCTGCCATCTTGAAGGTCTCCAAGGGATTATTTTTGAAATATATTCAACTAAGTGTAAGAAATCAGCTTTGCACCAAAATTGAAATGAAGTGTCTGGCAATATCATGAAAATGACAAACTAATTTTTTTTTGCTCTATCATTTTATTTAGTCCTAAGTCATTGCAAAATATTAACAGAGTTTACAAAAAGCATTAAATTAATTAATTCAAAGTTGGAAGCACCTCATATAGATGGCCTAATTATCCATGAAGATGAGACAGCCATAATTTCTTTTAATTTAGTCATCACTAAGGGAGGTTATATTTACCTCTGACTCTAAATTCCACAAAGTAAAATCAGAAAAATCTCAAATTGCCCAATAATTAGTTATAATTATTTTAACTTAATAATTAATTTAACTCATGTAGTTAAAACAAATAATTTGTTTCCATCTGATTTATGAACACTCAAATTATTTGCTTGGAAGTCAATTACACAGAATATAAAAAAGGCAAGATGTAGGTATGCTGCTTTATTTTTAGAACAATATGCAAGAAATCATTCGATTTCTAAAAGAAATCCATTCGTGTTTTCCCTATTCGTTGGACTGTGTTACAACAGTGAAGGGTGCTGGTGTAATGAACATGGATTTGTCCAAGCTTTAGCTAAGAGGCAGTATTATGTCGTGAGTAAGGGAGTGGCCTCTGAGTTAGACACTCAGCTCAACAATTTGCCTACCATGAGCAAGTCATTTTATCTTTCTCAGCTGTACACTGGGAATAATAATAGTGCCTAACTGCGGCAGAGAGAATACCATGAGTTTTCCAAACACTTTCATTTCCTGTGGGCATACAAGTAGACTCTACTTCCCAGCTCCCCTTGAATCAGACTGATGCTATTCCTAATTCTGGCCAATGGTATGTGAGCAGAAAATGTGTATGCCAATTCCGAGTTTTGGCTTCTGAAATATACCAGGAGCTGTCCACATTTTTTCTTCACTGGTTAGTCAGCTGCATGCAAATGACCCAGTGGAGGAAATTGAGGCTTAGGGTAGAAATGGCAGAGATACTAGCTTGAAGGAGCCTGGAATCACTAAGTTCCAGAATCACTGCTTGAAGATAGGGAAGTAAGCACTGAGATTTGGAGGTGCTTGGTACAGCAACTCACATATCCCAAATAATACATGACCTCATAAGTTTGACATAAGAACTAAAAGACATGGCATTCATGGAATGTCTAACATGTAGTAAATGTTCAATCATTGATGGATATTATTACTACTTAAAGGCAAAAGAAATATATAATGTCCTATTGCACATTATGGGCTTGTTAGTAGTTAAAATGTCTTGAGAAAAATAAAGATATTGATTATATAGATCATCTATTCTAGAGTGCATAAAATCACATTACTTAATGTAGTATAATATCACTTCTTATCCCCTGGCACAGGACCATCAGTATACATTAAAGGCTGAATGAATGGTAGTTCTAATGAATAAATTAATCCATGAATACAGGATAATAAAGGAAATTTTTTCAGTTTAAATGCACTGGACAGAGTTATTAAATACTCTATACAGATTAGGAATTTTTGAAGACTCAAGAATGACAAAGGTGATTAACACTAAGAAGGAAGAGGTACACAAAGAAGCACACAGGTAGCTTCAATGAAAGGTCGTAGATGCTAGTTCTTACATTATATGGTGAATGCATGAGTGTTTACATGATTATTCCCTACCTGACTTATATATGCTTCTATATATTGTGTTTGCAGGCAGGTATAAAATAATAAAAGGTTTAATAAAAGTAATATTCAATATAGATGATTCTGATTATACAGAAGGTATGAAAAGGATTAATCATCAGAGTTTATTAAATGAGCAATCTCTGTGACTATTAAAAGATGTAGATATGAAAATGCTTTTGACATTCAAAAATCATAGAGGTAACTTTTAGTTCTAATTGACGGATTGACAATTAAGAATAATTGAGAAGAGACAACATTTGTGGAGGGAAGAAAATTCAAGGCAAAGAAAGATACTGACTACCTTGCAAGGGTATCAGAACACTCAAACTCTGGTCCCAGCCCCATCACTTACCATGGGTTGGGGGCAGATAATTTCTTGGAGGCTCCATTCTCTGGTACATTAAATTAGGGGATTGGATTAATTGGTTAATTTTGTGATGTTTCACGGTTATTTTTTGTTCAATATAATTATTATAAACATTAGTTTTCATGGCACTGTGTGTGGGAGAAATTATCAGTTAGAAAAGCTCTGGCTGATAGAATGCATGATAAATCACCTTTTAACTGGGTATTTTTTCTTGATACATAAATAACTGCTTTCCACAGAAGCCAACTTATGTCAAGTAATAACTGAAAAACAAATGGAAAACTAGAATATTTTATTCATACTTAATTGGTCATACACAGTTTCTACATATTCCAAGCAAACAAGTGCACAATAGGGCATGTATTTTAATGAACCTTCATAACAATAGAAGCAATGTGGGGAAAAAAATTGATCCAGAAAAAAAAAAAAAGATGATTTGAAGATGTATTTATGGCATACCTGTCACCCAGTTCCTAGGCAACCAGGCACTGTTCAAACAGAAAGAAAAGTAGATAATTATAGATGATGGTATATTTGGTCTTTCCTGCTTAAGGAAAGAAATCTTCAAGAAATAAAACCATACATGATCCCTAAAGGTGTCATTTCATGTATCTAATTTGAAATGCAATTTCTTGACTGAATCATAGCACCTTTCCTTTGATGTAGAGTCTACTGATAGTTTCTTCATCTGAGCCATAGTTGCACACAAGCCTCCCCCTTGCACATCCACACCCCCCTTTGCTCTGCATCAGTGGCGTCTGGCCTGCTGAGCTCACTTTCAGCCACAATTGTCATTTTTTATTTATTTATTTATTTATTTTTTGCGGTATGCGGACCTCTCAGTGCTGTGGCCTCTCCCATTGTGGAGCACAGGCTCCAGACATGCAGGCTCAGTGTCCATGGCTCACAGCCCCAGCCGCTTCACGGCATGTGGGATCTTCCCAGACCCGGGCACGAACCCGCGTCCCCTGCATCGGCAGGCAGACCCTCAACCACTGCACCCCCAGGGAAGCCCCCACAATTATCAAATATTTTTAAGAGAGACTATTGAGAAGAGGAAGAATCATGGAAATGATGCCAAAACCTCAGCTTTGTGCACCAGTGCCAGATCGAATCTCGGAGACAGAGTTTTGGGTAAAGTAGAAAAGAATAGCTTTATTGTTTTGCCCAGCAAAGGGGGACACAGTTGGCCCATGCCCTCAAAACTGTGTGTCCCAACCCAGGGGGGATTTGGTGAGGAGTTTTATAGCAATGGTTCAAGGGTGAGGTTGCTGATAAGGATCAGTGTGTGTGCAGGGCCTGCATTCATTTAATCTGGTCTCAGGTGGTCTCCTGATGAGTTTCTGTGGTTCTTGAGGTTATCAAACTGAGACCTTCTCTCTGGAGTGAAGAATGCTTCATCAAGTAGTTAATATCTTCCATTTGTTGAGGATTTTAGTTCTGCAGAAGAGCTCAAAGATCTTGTTATGTGTATCCCTTGAGGTAGAACCAGGATCCTGTCCCAAGGCTGCACTATTGTTCCTTGACTATTCCTCCCTTGTACCCACATCCCCTCCCTTCTCTGATTAACAACTGTTTGAACCTGCCCTTTGGAACTCAGGGAAGGTCATGGAGGTTGAAGCTTATTCCCTAAAAATAAGAAACAGGGGACACAAAAAGGCTTTCATTCCCAGGAGCCCCACAGGGTCCTGCTCGGTTTCAGAAATGGGTAAGGAAAATATGCTTTCCTGGTGATTATTGAAAAGAGCCTTTTTTTCAATCCAGAAAATATTTTTCTATTCAGAGAGTTAGTTCCAGCTTTTGTCTGGTTTTGTTTTGCTTTCTACAGGTAGCAAATGTAACTGTTCAGAGAAGCACCAAGGCAAAAGCAGAACACACAGCTCAGGCAATCCAAAGACAAATCAAACCCTGTCTCAGGTCTGTGAGAAAAATGCCAGCCAATATGGGCAAAATCATGGGCTATTCTTGAGCGTGTTCAACTACACATCCAAACTAATTATTAATTTAGTTGAAAAATAAACTTTAACATGCTCACATGTTGAGGAAAAAGTAATCAGTCAATCTAAGAAAGAAATAAAAAATTTTATTTGAGCCAAGTTGAGGATTATAACCCAGGAACAGCCTCTCAGAAAGCTCCTAGAACTGTTCCACCTGTTAGAAGTCAAGGCATATTTATATAAGTTTTTGAGACAGAGGACTGTACATTAAATGACACATTATTGACAATTTATACAGTCGAGCAAGTAGTAGGTCATGGGTTATAGTGGCTCCTTACAAGATCAAGAAGGAATGTTGTCTTTAAGGAGTTGTCTTGTTGGTGCTGGGAGAGTGTTGCTCTTTGTGGTTGAGTAGGTATTTCTGCCGATGGGGAGGTTTTGAAACCGTGGACCTCAGATTGAGACTTGAACCCACCATCTTTTAATCGAGATCACACACCTAGTCTCAGGACTTAATGAAGTTCAGGTTCTTGATGTCTCATGGCAGAAATAATTCAGTGAGAGACAGAGTGATAGTTAGGAACTGGATTTATTTAAAAAGAAGCACACTCCCACAGAAAGAGTGTGGGCCATCTCAGAAGGTGAGAGGCCTGGAAGTATAGCATGGTTAGTTTTTATGGGCTGGGAAATTTCATAGGCTAATGAGTGGGAGGATTATTCTGATTATTTTAAGGAAGGGGCAGGAATTTCCAGGAATTGGACCACCACCCACTTTTTGACCTATTATGGTTGGACTCAGAACTGTCATGGTGCTGGTGGGTGTGTCATTTGGATGCTAATGTGTTACAATGAGCATATAATGAGGCTCAAGGTCTACTGGAAGTCAACTTGTCTGCCATCTTGGACCTACTTGGTTCTAACCAGCTTTTGTCATGTCCTATGGCTATGTCATTCTTTTAAAGGTTGTACCCTGCTCCCTTCCCTTGTGTTTCAGTTTTGTGGGTGCACAATGCACAGTGGGGGAGAGAGGAGACCAAAGGGTAGACAAATATTTTTGTGTTTAAATTTTTCTTGTCTTGCCATAAAATATGAATTTTGTTTCACAAAAAATACATATGGAACATTTTGTCCGTGTCAGATAACATTTGGGGTACTGAGAAAATAATGGGCAGAGCCAGCACATGTCCAAATTCATGGGGCTTCCAGCCTGTAGAAGAAAGTGGAGAAAGATGCTAAACCAATGAACTCATAAGTGACTAAATAAATACAAACTGTGATAACATCCAAGGAAGAAGAAGGAAAAAAAAAAACAAAAAAAAAAAAAACAGCTTCACTAAAAGCCAGTAACCAGAGGATGTGCCTTGGTGATCAGAGAAGTTCTGTGAGGAAGGGATTTAGGCTGCAACTTGATAATTGCACCTTTGTTCTTTAATCATTAAAACTAGCACAAATGTCCTAAAAATAAGGGACTGGGTTAAAGGATGATAGGATCTTCATGCAATTTATTTTTATCCATTAGGATTAAGAAATGTCTCTGGACTAAGATGTCCAAACTTTACTCTTAAATAAACCAAAGGCTGAAACCCAGTCAGCCAGGACTAAGGCAAGGAACAATACTTCAAGAAGAGGATAGGCTCTGATGTTAAAAATATCTTTCATTTCCAGTAAAAGAAAAAGAACCAGCAGGGCTATGGAATATTTGAGGGAGGGGTGGGAGGGGAGTGGTACAAGCTGAGATTGAAAAGTTGTAGGTAAGGCCTGCAACACTTGCTAAGCAGTTCATCTTGCATTCCAAAGGCAGTGAAAAGCTGATATAGGGTTTACAGAGACCAGTGACATGACTGAACTTACAGTTAAAAGAATAGATTGGAGATTTAAGAAAAAAATACAAGTTGGAAGGCTCCATGGCAATAGTCCACAGGGAAAATATACTAACCAGAAAAGCAGAATCCACTCAAAGTATCAATATTATAAAATGAGGAAATTTAAAGCAAGGAATTGGTTATCCTTATAATGGAATTGATGAAAAGCTAAATAGGAGTTGGTGGTGAGACACTCCATGGATTAATTACATCAAGAAGCCACTGCCACCCTAAGGTTGGAGGTGAAATTGAGCAGGACCTTGTTGGGCCCTCCTGGGTACAAATCTTTTCTGTGTCCTCCATTTCTTGTTAATAGAAAATAAGCTTCATTACAGCCTTCTTGACCTTCCCTGAGTTCCAGAGGGAAGATTCAAACCATTGCTAATCAAGGAAGGGAGGGAATGCAGAAACAAAGGAGAAGCAGTCAAGAAACAATAATACAGCTATGGGTCAGGGTCCTGGTTCCACCTCAAGGAATATACATAACAATATCTTTGAGTTCTTTTGCAGAACTAACACCACTACCCAGGATGGTAGCAACTTCAGGCTGAGCATGAGATTCCTGGAGCACTGCCCTGTTACCTCACCACCAGCCAATCAGAAGAAAGTCACACACCTTACAACCCTCACCCAAAATTTTGCCTATAAAACTTTTCCCAAAAACAGTCAGAGAGTTTGGGGTTTTCTTGAGCACAAGCCACCCATTCTCCTTGCTTGGCCCTGCAATAAACCTTTCTCTGCTCCAAACTCCAATGTTTTGGTTTGCTTGGCCTCCGTGTGATGGGCACAAAAACCTGCATTCAGTAGCAGAAGGCAGCGGGACCCCATGATGTTATCAGAATCCTAGTATAAGTGGCTTATCGCAAGAAACTGCCCTCAGCAGGAAACCCCGTTTTTTGGTCAATTTAGCAAAACTACATTGTAACTAATGTTTAAATCAGGCGGTCCCATGCTCTACTCATCTCTGGCCTTAGCGCACCTTTCAAATCTTTTGATCACACAATACCTTGCCTAACCTGTTGGTTCCTTCCATAGATCAAAGAAGTAGAAATGAAGAATAAGTAATTAACAGATGACCAGATCTCTTCCCTAGCTTCCCGTTCCATAATCTCATGAAAAAACGGCATGAACAAACTCTGTGAATAAACTGCGTGAACAAGATAGCATCTAAAGAAAGATCACAAGAAGTGGACAAGCCTGCACATGGTGGGAGATGGCGAACAGTCTGATGCCCTATCTCAATAATTACCTGAGATTACTTCTCCTTTTCCCTTTAAATATTTTCATGGCTGAGCAGAACCTTTGGACTTGGTTTTTTGCAGACACTGAGTCCACTATCTTTTCAGATTGCCAACACCTGTTTAAAAGCAACTTTCCTTTCTATCAACCTTCACCTCTCTCTCTCAGGTATTGATTTTTGAGCAGTGAGCAACCAGACCTGTGTTTGATAACACGTGGCTGGATCATCTGGTGGAAGTAGGAACCACAGTGGGTCACTCCAGAAGGTGATGAAGTATATAATACTTCTTTTTTTTTTTATTTTTATTTTTTTTTTTTTTCTTTTTGCGGTATGCGGGCCTCTCACTGTTGTGGCCTCCCCCGTTGCGGAGCACAGGCTCCGGATGCGCAGGCCCAGCGGCCATGGCTCACGGGCCCAGCCGCTCCGCGGCATATGGGATCCTCCCAGACCGGGGCACGAACCCGTATCCCCTGCATCGGCAGGCGGACTCTCAACCACTGCGCCACCAGGGAGGCCCTATAATACTTCTAATACATGAGTATTTAGAATTTCATTGCTGTGAAATACACAGGATAAGAGAAAATGAGACCCCCAAAAAAAGGCTCCCCTTAAGTAATTTTCTACTTTGTTTCTTCCCCCCAAAAGAGGAGTAAGCACCATAACACCATGACTCTCTCAAAATTAAATGAAAGCACAGTCCCAACAATGTGAGATGGTCGGTAGGATGGCAAAAGACACCATCTGGCTCTGATTCCCCTGTAATTCCACTGGATGGTCTTTCTTCTTGGAGATAATACAATAATTATAATCCCATTATTCCTTAAATTGGAGTACATTCTCCCTGAGTAATCCTAGTTTTATTTTCTTGCACGTGGATCAATTCTCCAACTTCTTTTGCTCTCAGAGATGTAGCTTAACAATCCCACCATTTCACAGTTTATTTGCACCTTTGCAAGAAACAAGGGAATTACAGTCAAATCCTTTTCTATTTGGAATCAACATTGCTGTATGTTAGATTTGTTAAGGAAAGGTTTGCATGGATGGGGTTTGAAGAGCTTAGTAAAATGATGTCATTCCTGTTCCCTGCATATCCGGTAATTGAATTGGCCTACCCCCTCTCCCCTAGTGTTGAAAAAGGAGTTTCAAAACAATAGATGGTAGAGGTCAACTAGTAGATATACAGTAGGGCCAGAAATGATATAACATTTCTATAATCTCCATGTGTGGTAGGAAAAATAATTGTCCCCAAAGATGTCCACGTCATAATGCCAAGACCTATGAATATGTTACTTTACGTAGAAAAAGGGACTTTGCAGCTGGAGGCAGTACTGTGTTGGTGTGTGGACCTTGTCTTCTCCCTCGCGCAGAGGACTCCATGGTTTTGTCGCCCTTCTCAATTCCTTTATGTTGTTGGTTGGGAGTGTCATCTTGGAGAAGGGGCGGCCGCACATCTCGACGGAAAAGGTTAAGGGTTAGATTGTAAGAAAAGGAAATAGAAGACATGTTTCAAAGACCTGTAGTGCAGGTCCTTCATCAGTTTGTAAGACATGAGTCTGAAATAGCTGGCAGTTTGGTTCTCAAAAGATCTCTGAATCATGTGCAGTTACTTGGTCGAGTAGGTCAGGACCCTGTCATGAGACAGGTAGAAGGAAAAAACCCAGTCACAATATTTTCTCTAGCAACAAATGAGATGTGGCAATCAGGGGGAAATGAAACACACCAAATGGGTGATGTCAGTCAAAAGACAACATGGCACAGAATTTCAGTATTCCGACCAGGCCTGAGAGATGTGGCATATCAGTATGTGAAAAAGGGGTCTCGAATTTATGTGGAAGGGAAAGTAGACTATGGTGAATATATGGATAAAAATAATGTGAGATGACAAGCAGCAACAATTATAGCTGATAACATCATATTTCTGAGTGACCAGATGAAAGAGAAGGCATAGAATGGACGATGCTTCTTTGGCCATTGTTTGTTAAGGATTGCTAAGGGGCTATAAGCAGAAGTTATTTGATGGTGTTTCCAGGGAAGTTCCTTCAGTGAACTAACTCTGTTGGGAGGCTCATCCTGTGTGCTTCTCTAAACCCTCATTTGGCTTTTTCTTGTCTGAAATGTGGACTCTGTGGCTGAATCTCCACATGTGGTCTTGGAGCATGATACTATCTTCAGGATGGAAGACAGAAGAAATTGGGATCTGTGATGACCATGGAACCACCATACCAGACCTGGACAGTCTACTTCTGGACTTCTTTTGGAGACATAAATAAATCTCTACCTTGTTTAAAAAAAAAAAAAAGAAGAAAAGAAAAGAAAAAGGGACTTTGCAGATGTGATTAAGTTAAGGATCTTAAGATGGGTGAAGTATCCTGGATTATCTAGGTGAGCCCAATGTAATCACAAGGGTCCTTTCTTATAAGGGTGAGGCAGGAGGGGCAAATTCAAAGAAGAAGATGTGATTGTGAAAGCAGAAGTCAGAATCATATGCTGGGCCATGAGCCAAGAAATGTGGGCAACATCTAGGAGCTGGAAAAGGCAAGGAAACTTCCCCCTAGAGCCTCCAGCAGGTTCACAGCCCTTTGACCCATTTTAGACTTCTGACCTCCAGAACTGTAAGGTAATAAGTTGGTGTTGCTTAAGCCACTTATTTGTGGTAATGTGTTACAGCAGCAAGGGGAAACTAATAAAACATGTATAAAAATTGTAACAAAATTCTTACCATATAGCATTATTTTCATTATTATTATCATCTAATATTTTCTTATTTCTACCTTGTCTTCGCTTTATGTATTTTCTTAACTTGCCATTGTTGAATTTTAGGCATTGTGTGAAAATAAACTTTTTATTTTATTGTTATCATTTTCAGTTATGGAATGTGGGGGTGAAAAAACCAGAAAACTTTAGCCTGTTTTGGAAATTACTGGAAACAGAAAGCAACTATACTGTCTTTATGTTGGAAGGGATAGTCTTCACCAACGATTTGACAAAAAACTAAATTATTGTATCCATTCATATAGAAAGTTGGGCTGCTAATTTGATGATGTATTTGGAAGTTTATGGAGTATTTTACTTAGCAGCTGAGCAGATGTCATGCTTATGACTTTCTCCTTCCTTTCCTTTTGACCTCTAAAAAAGACCTGGATACTATAATAATTTTTTTTTTGTTTGAAGTAGAAGCTATCCCAGACTTTATTTCAATATTTTTCTTCTGAAGAATGCTAACTAAAACTTGTATTGTAAAAGTTATAATATTGCATGTTTAACTGCTATAGCCTATTCAGAACACAATACTTATATTTTCTATGGAGTTTCTCTAATGTTTTCAATTTGAAGTAAATCCTTGGAGAGAAACTGAAACGAGTCCCTTAAAAGAGAATTTTGCTTTGCAAATGGCCTGGCCATCTCTCAGATTTTTTTTGAAACCCATGCTGTTCATTTCCCTGTTGATTTAAGCTATGGGGGCTCCTATTATCATATAATACTGTTTCTCCTCCCATGTCAAAATGTCCTGACAGTCCTATATGAAACTCTGCAAATACAATGTATGGGGTTTGGAAAACTCCTAAGAACCTTCTCCATCGATTATCAAGTTTACAGAGCAACACCCAGAATAATCAAGCCAAGTTTAACTCAGTTGGGTAGAGAGATGAAAACTCTGTGCAGCTGAATGTTGCATATGATAAATTTTTAGACAATTTCCCAGAAAGAGATTGCAGTCCTTCTGAATGATGTATTCCTAGCTGCATTTACCTATCAGCTGCTCTTTGCTCTGTACCTATACATATATACTGCTTATGTTGAGAAAATAAAGTCTGTTTTCTGTGAATATAAAACAAGGTATGCAATAAAATATTCATAATGCCAAACTTGCAGCCTTCAGTACATGCACTTTCTAGAATATCAAATATAATGAACACTCCAATTAGAACTGTGTTTAGTTCTTTTTTATCCATTCATGTTTTACATTACCTGTGTGTGTGCATGCTATATATAGCTGCCCTTTCCTCATGTAAACTTCATCCGGCTTGGAAGAATTTTAAAACTCCCTTTTCAAATTCTTATAGGCTTTTACTGTTAAATAAGTTCTTGCTGACATTTACAAGTCATACCATTTACAAGCATGCACTGTGCTCTTCATGTTTATTCCCCATTCATTGCAATAAAATGTAACATTTAATTCTCTGTTGATTATTGCTGACATAACAAGTGACACTTTTAATGAGTGATTTTCTTTTCTAGGCTTCCTGCTGGATGTACATTACATAGTAAACAATATTCTGTGTTAAAAAAATTTACTTGCATTCGATAATAAGCTTAAGACAAGCCACTTTTTTCAGTTTATGAAAAAATATAACATTAGTGCAAGTAATATTACTAATACTGAGATGTAAAATAGATTGTTTTTCCAATGACTCCAATTTATAGTCGTGAAGACATTTCCTCACTGGTGTTGAAATCATTAAAAGTTGATCATTTACTTGGTGAATCTATAAGTCAAAAGTTGACATACATTCCCTATTTACATGCAAGTTATATGAGCTGTGAGAGTGGATATTTTGTGTTTAGCTTTAAATAACTCCTTGCAGCAGGGAATGAAGGAGAAAAGAAGAAGAAATATTTTAATGCTAATTTAGAAGTTTGGAAATTAGATTTGTGTTCTTTAATTATGAGATTTTTAGTCATTTTTTGCTAGGAGACTATTTGCTTATTATAATGATAGAAAGGTCCTTATAAAATACAGATTTTTGAGGCTTATTGTATTCATGTTTAATTATTTTATTTATTTATTTTTGGCTGCGTTGTGTCTTCGTTGCTGTGCATGGGCTTTCTCTAGTTGAGGAGAGCGGGGGCTACTCTTCATGGTGTTGCGCAGGCTTCTCATTGCAGTGGCTTCTCTTGTTGCAGAGCACGGGCTCTAAGTGCGCAGGCCTCAGTAGTTGTGGCACACTGGCTCAGTATTTGTAGCTCACAGGCTGTAGAGCACAGGCTCAGTAGTTGTGGTGCACGGGTTTAGTTGCTCGGCAACATGTGAGATCTTCATGGACCAGGGCTCGAACCCGTGTCCCCTGCATTGGCAGGCGGATTCTTAACCACTGTGCCCCCAGGGAAGCCCTTCATGTTTAATTAAATTTGAAATTCCCAAGAAACAACTAAAGTTGTATTCACATGCACAACTAATGTGACCATGGTTGTCCAGTCACTCAAAAAAATTGAATCAAAAAATTTTTTGAAATGTTCACTCATTTTTATTTTATTTTATTTTTTGACTGGGTCATCATAAAAGTTCATGAATGGTTCTGAAATGTAAAGCAGCTTAGATGTGGCCTTCTTGACATCAGGAAGCTCTATTTGTTCCCCAAATTTTTACTATTCTGCACCTTAGAACTTAAATACGACCATTCATTTTTTTTTCCAAATAATCACTCGCAGAAGGAAATGTAAGCACTATTGTAAAGGCCGTCCCATTAGACTTTATCAGATATTTATCTTTCAGCTAATTATTCATTATTTCCTTTGCAATTTGACAGCTGGCTGAGAGCAGCTTCCTGCAGCATAGGGGACTCTGGAGAGCAGCGACAAGCATTCAGCATAAGATCTCTGTCCATGGATGCCATGTATTAGACAGATGCCTAAATGAGGGTTCTCTTAGCCAGCAGGTGTGGATATTCATATCCATAAGCCAGTGGTGTATGGATAAATATTTGGAATAGTAAGAGAAAGATGAGGAAGAAGACCAAAGAAAGTGTAGGGGGCAGCGTCAATGCACCCCAATAGCAGATATCATACATTTCAAATTTAGCCCCAGTGCTGATGCCATAACAGGAGAGCTTACTGCCACAAGAAATGAGTAAAGAGGAAAAAGTCATGATGTCACAGATATGGGACAGACAGAAGAAAATATTTAATGATGTGGTTAATTTGAATCACTATTGTTCTACCTTTTCTACACACTCCTCCTAAGTCATCCAAACAAATCCTAGCCAAGTTAATATTGTCCTGGCAACCTTGATTTGGAGGCTCCAAGTGACATATAGGAATAAAGAAGCATCCTTAAGACTCTTCTCTCGGTGTGGATTTTAGAAATTACTCAATTTTCCTATTTAAATGCAGAGTTCCCGCATTGCTTATAAAATGGACAATGTGAAAACATTGCTTATAATTAATGTTTTTTTAAGGGAAATACACATTGACAACAATTATGTGTTCTTTGTCATGCTATGGCTCTCTGAGATGGTACAAATATATTCACATAATAGGTGTGCATGTGAATCGAACTCCAGAAGAGGATCGAAAAAATAAATTTTCAGAAACCAAACCATGTAATGGACAATTAGATCTGCTCTATACCACATGAAAATCTATAATAACTATGTATTTCATCATTTTTTCAATTTGTTATATGTAGCATAGTGCCTATAAACAATGATTTTATGCATTTGTTCAGGAAACATGCACTGAATGAATAATAAGCACAAGGAATTGCATTGGGTGCTGCATATAACAGCAAGCCAGACACACAATTCCTGACCTCAAAGAGATTACAGTCTAGTGGGACATGAATACAGTCAAGGGCAGGATACCAATGAGGCATAGAACCTCACTGGATGAAAGCAAGTGAACCAGAAGCTGAAAGGATGAACAAGAATTAGCAAAGTGGATCAACCACAGCCAGCAACAAAGATATTTGGAAAACCCAATATCTTTGGGAACAAGTGATAAGAAGAAAGAGTCTGTTTGATGAGAATTTTGGCTAATACTTGTCCCATAAAATTGTCAATTTTAATTACCACCCAGAAGTCTCATATCATATAAGAATAGAACACCTAAGTTGGGGTAAAACATTCCATTATTTTAATTATTAATTGGGATTGTTTAGAATTGATGTGCTTTCTCTATAAACATTGATTTGTTCAAGAAATATTTATTGAGGCTACACATTTAGTCACTGAGGATGCAATGTTGACAAGGATAAAAATGACACCCAACTCTAGTGGACATTTGTCATGCATTTTGAAGAATTCTCCAGTTTCTGAGTCTGGGTAGGGCACACAGACTTTCTCCCCTTAGAAGTGCTGACTATATTCAGTACTTTTCCAGCCTCCCTTGCAGCTAGCTATAAGCACATAAGTTAGGCTCTGTCAGTCGGAGCTAGTAACACAAAAAGAAAGAAGAGGGAAGTTGACTTTCCTCTCTGGCAGTGATAGCAGTAGCAGTAGTTGTAGGACTGGGCTCCATGTAGAAGTAAAATCTGCTCCATCGACTGTACTGCTAAAGTAACATCTGGTGTCCAGTGGCAGCTTGAGTGGTTTCTCAGCAGAGTAATAGAGTTTAAGGGAGTATTTCAGGGCCTCGACACTAAATTTCCAACTTATTCAATGATTCAGTGAGCTACTCCAAATCTTCTTTCCTTGCTTATTCTGACCTAGTAGGCTTCTGTTGCTTGCAACAAAGAACCATGATTGATAGACCAGCTTCAGAGCCAGCCTGCCATTAAGAAAAGCAACAATCAGAACAAGGAACATATCAAGACTCAGCAGCCTCCAGCATGTTGATTTCTCAGAAGAATCACACTATAAAAACTAAAAAAGCACATTCATTTTGGATTTGAGCTTTCTCTATTAAATATTTGTATTTGTCTGATTAGGCACCTGTAGGAAAATGCCATAGACTGGGGGGGCTTAAACAACAGACATTTATTTCTCACAGTTCTGGAGGCTGGAAAGTCCAAGATCAAGGTGCTGGAAGATTTGATTCCTGGAGAGAACTTGCTTCCTGGCTTGTAGCCACCTGCCTTATCATTCATTGCAGTATATTACATTTATGTATAAATTTTAGTCCTGAATGATGAACATGACATGTCTTCATCAAATTGTCTAATTAGTTGCAGGCCCTTTCTCCACCAGGGTTGGACCATGAAGAAGAACAAAACTACAACTCCCAAGATCTGCTTTTGACTCCAGTTCTTCCTCCTGAACCTACTACTTTTACTCAAATAAACCCTCTCCCCAGATCAGCTACTTATGCAGCAGCCTTGGTGCTGCCCTCCATCCACCCATTCCTGGTAGACAGGAGACTCTTCTAATGGTGAGTTTGGCTCCAGGACTCTGTAGAACTGGGCTGCAGTCTAAGATGCTTCCATCTTTCTTTCTTTCCTTTTTTCCTTTCTTCTCTCCTTCACTGGTGGTCAGACTTACATCATAATCTGACAGTTCTCCCAGCCTCTCCCAGTTGCTTCCTCATCTGTTCCCACAGGCAATTTTTTTAATCCCTTCTTTGTACCTGCTTCTCATAAAACCCCAACTAAGACATCGTGTAACCTAGTGCTCTTGCTCATGTTTCTGGCCATTACCACCTAGGCATTTCATCTGATTAGATCAGAAAACCAATTGGGATTGGGTTGTTTCTCATTTCAGGTTGAATAGAGGACAGGTATCTTATCTCTCTTCCCCTGCCTGTCATGTCTTTCCAAATGTTTGCTGGAAAATTCTATCTGCAAACCCAGGGTTACCTTCCCCACCACCCCACTCCAATCAAGACAAAAGGCCTGAAATACTTTAAGTCAAACAATGTCCTCATCTTGACACTGAGTGTCAGGTGTCACTCTCCTTGATAGGCTGCCTGGCTGTGAATGCTATGACCCAGGATTGTACCCTCAACCTCAGATCCCTCCCCAAATTCATTCCGATGACAAGATACTATGTAGAAATGCACTATGTCCCCCACTCCCAGGTTACATACACTTGGTCCCACTGGGCAATTTATGTGTTCCATTGTTGAGGCCTAAGCTTCTTGTTTAATCTTCATCCCAAATCACTTTTCCAATAATGTTTAGTTCCAATGTTTCCTCAAGAAGACTGATACTCATCATTTTTCTTTCCAGACCTCTCCCAAATCTACAGTCCAGCACCCAGCAAGATGACCTCATCCTCCTACAGTCAGAGAGATCTTCCAGATATAACTGTCTGTGTAATTTTGAATAGTGCCTCTCTTCTCTACCTGTAGGGAGATCTACTTGATCTTGGATTCAACTTTGGCCTAAGGAAAGAGTGGTCATAGCTGTAACCTTGGATATTAGTTTTCATTTATCATGCTGACATACATCCATCTGATAGGCTAATCTATACCTTAAACCTGCCCAGTTCCAGGGAATAACACAAATGTTAGGTCCTTGCTCCCCCTTCTACCTGCTTTAGCAATAGCTCATGGAAAAATTCCAATATATAAGATAGAAAAATGCAGTAAGGAAGCCAACTTTCTTTCTCCAAGATCTTTCTTTCTAAAATAAATGGTGAATTGAATATCAGACAGAACTAAATACTTGAGACATAAACTCTAATAGTTCATGGTAGAAAATCAAAAGAAGATAAAGACATACTATGTACAATATTTTCCTTAAAAAAAACAGAGACTGAAAAATTCATAGCAACAAGTCCAGAATAAGCAGTTTCAGATTTCCAGTTCAGTAAATGAATCACTAAGTATTTCTTTAGTACTTGGTTAATTACATGTTCGAATGGTGTGAAGCCCTGGCAATGTAAAACATGATGCTACCTCCAAGGCACTTACAATGTGCTTAGGGGGACAAGATCAACACTTGGGAAAAATTCTACAGCAATACAAGAAAGTTCAGTAATGGCACACATTTGGTGTAAAACAGAACTTCAGAGAATAGGTAGCTTTCTGAAGGCAGGAGTGTTCTGAGAAGGCCCCATGGAGAAGAAAATGGAGGCTGAATGTTGATGAGGCCAAATTTGATACTGGAAGAGAGACAATCTCTGCAGAGAACAGAGTGTGGCTTCTAATCATTGAAAACTACAAAAACATGAGGACACTGTGATCTCAATTACACTCCTCAAGCTCAGAGCATCTGGTGAGTGGTACCCAAGTCGCATAGGATGCTTAAGGCTGGTAGTGCCCAGTACAAAACATTCAAGTGCTGCTCCTAGAGGCAGTGAGAGGTTTTCCTAAGCACCAGTCTGTGTTCTAGAGTCAGCTGTCTCAAGACAGAGCTTGCAGATGCTAAGAGCCTGGCTTAATGACCTCTCAGTAGTCACCTCCTTTGAAACCTTTCTTCCTCCAAATATCTGTAACTTAATCTTTTCATTTTACCTCCTTCCAGATAGACTGTGGGTAAAGATGCTTGAAATCCTCGCAACCCATGTTCACCCATCAGCCAGAGTGGCCACAGCCAGTGGAAACTCTCTCTAGCCCATCACATCCCACTGTTGCTCATCACATGCTCTGATTTGATAATAGTAGTCACCATGGCCAGGTGAATCCCAATAGCTATAGACAATGTCAAGAACTCTGAATTATGACTTGGGGTCCTTTTGTCAAGTAGTCTTTATGACATATAAATAATATAAGTTAAATGTTTAAAAAGCCAATTCAGATGCAAGTTCAAGTTGGGTATCAACACTTTATTACAGTCCTTAAATAATTGGAAAGCATTATCCTACTAAACTGTGTTCTACCAAGAGTTAACCTTGCTAAGTAATATGTTACTTGAGTGGAGAAGAGAGTAGAGGGAAAGAAATGTCCCTGTAATTGATTATTTACCTATTCAGTGCTTTTCTTTCACCACAACTTAACAAAATAGGAATGGCACCCCCATTTTACAGATGAGGAAATAGGTGTTCACAAAGATAAAAAAATCTTCCCAAGTTCTATAGCCTGAATATAGCAGGGCCAGTTCACACTTCTGACATGATGATGCCACTGTGTTGAACTTTTGATTTTTAGTTGTCTGACAATGCACCATTTCATAACACGCCTATGCATGTTCAAAGATTCCCCTCAGAGATCGTTAAGTGTTCCCAGGCAGCTGCCCTGAATGAAAGGCTTCCCAGAATGTGAACATTTTTCATAAATGCATTAAATAGGAGCTTTGAGGCATTACCCTCATATATATTTATGAGTAAAAAATCATGTAAGCCCAAATAGATCATGGGTCATTTTCCATAAAAATGTAGGGGAAAATACATTGCAATATGATCACCCAGTTTTCCATCTTAGATACATTCCTGCAAAGCTGAGCATAAAGTGAAAAAGTATAGATTTTATATCAAGGCATCTTTCATATATGAGTTCAAAAAACCCTGACTAAAAGCAAAAAGTCATTCTTGTCTCTAAGATAAATCCATTAAGTTATAGGTTAGTTTACAAATCAATCAAATTCTAAATATCCATATCAAACTTTTGCACTGATGTTTTTATATCAGAATATAGTAACCTCAACTTTGGAACACAGTAAACACTAAATCACACGATACTCTCTCTTCCAGTGAAATATACATGGGGATTTGTTCCTGAACGCTGAACTACTGACTCACTTTCGAGGATTTTTTTTTTTTTTTGGTAGTTTTATCTCCCTCCAGGATTTGGAACCCAGTTATCCATCACCTGGAATACTGCAACCACCTTCTTGTTGGTCTCTTTTGCAAAGGTATATCATAGGTATCTCCAACTTTCTTCCTATCCTAGTTCATTCTCCTTACTGCTAGAAAGTCACTCCCTGTTCAAAATCCCCTGTCAGTTACTACCAGTTTTCAAAAGTCCAAGTTCCTTCACTTGATGCTGAAGTACCTTCTTGATATGATCCCAGTTTGGCTGCACTATGCTTCTCCATTTCCCAGCTTGGCACCTACTTATGCACCTCCTTCCTTGGGTCATGTGTGTGCACTTCAGGATGCCTTTCCTTGTTTGCTTGCCCGTCCAAATCCAATTCCTGAATTTAAATCCAGCATTGGGTTTACTCCTCCAGTGGAGCACATGTTGCATCAGATAACTGTAATTTACCTTGACATATATTTTCACACCATGAGATCTCTAGTTTCTTGAAGTCGAAGACTGTGTATTATTTAGTCCTGGTGTTCTCAGCTTTTAGTACTACTCTGAGATGTGGTAGGTATGAATAAAGGGCTATTGGTGGGATAAACGAATGAAGGGAGGTCATGAATTGGTAGTAATCCAGACTTCCTTGTGACATATCCTTATGAAACAGCCAACTGATTTAGAGAGGTTGAGTTTATATTTTGGTACACCACAATTCAGCCCATAATATTAGAAAAAATAATGTATTCCTTTTCTATATTTTATTCCTCATTCACCATTCTTTATGGTCTTATTTTTGAAGGCACAGCATACATCTTTACTGAATAAATAATGAATGAACACCTTCCCTTTTTATAATTCAAAAATTTCAGAGTTGAAGGTGAGGTGCTTATGAGGATAGTCAGAGCTAATAATATTTACAGATAATTTACTATGTGCCTGGCACTGTGCTAGGCATTTCATGTGGATTATCTCATTTAAATCTCAGAGCATTTTACCCTAGATACTATTCTTATTCTCATTCTACAGATTAAAAAAATGAAACAGATACAGGAACTAAGCACAGGCAGTGTTATGTGAAATGCCCTTTCAAAACTATTGTCCTGCCTTGTTCTTTGATGGAGCGACACATTGAATGTAAACATTTCTGTTTTCTTTTCCTAGTTGCAGGGTTTGCCTCTGTAAATCCCTGTAGTTTCTGGATACACAGGTCAACTGTAAAGCTTGTACAATATGTAGTTTTCTACAACTAAAATTTCATTGGCAAGTTTCTATCCCACAGTCCCTTAAGTCAAGCTCAGTTATTCCTACAGCAAACCTTTAATTTTGTTTCCCTTTATTTTTTCCCCAGTTTCTGTTGCTTTTATTCTCCCAGCCCCATCTGAAAAAGAACCAAATTACATGACAGAAAGAAAGTCCTTTATTCCTCTACTGAGCAAATAAACTGAGACTTAGCTTACTTTGTGTGTGGGGGAGATGGGGGGTGGGGGGATATTTTCTAGGGAAATGTCAGGAACTCAGTTTAAAGTAATTTATTTATAACAACAAATGAATGCTTTGCTACAGCTAGCTGAGTGAAATACCTCATTGGAGAAAGGAGAGATTGTTAAGTCCAGGAACATTAAGACAGCCTTAGCTGAGTGAAACAAGATAGTTCTTTTAATCTATAATTAAATTACTCTCCTGTCACAGCAAAACACTTGAGAAGGCTCTGGGACCCTTCCTTTAAGTGTACTTTATGAGCGTGATCTAAAATGCACACTTTAGATTTGTTGTGAAACAACAAATGTGCCAGTTGTGAAACACACTGACAAACAATTGAGTAATGGCTTTCAATGACTTTTTTCAAAATATATACATAAGCAGATATGAGGAAATCTGGGATTAACAATAAGATGGTTCACTGTTATGCAATTACATTTTCATAGGACTGTTCATTTCTGATTTGCTTAGCAAAGGAAAAGCTTTAGCATACTTGCCTTAAAAAGAATAATTTATAAGTCCCCATTTCACAGGTCAGGAGCATGAGACCGTGGGGAAAAAAACACATGCAAGTTCTGCTTAGAATGGCAGTTTTTGAGCTGATATTATGTAACTCTAAATATCATAGGCAGTTGTTGCATGAGAAAGAACAAACTTGTCTCTATCTGATTCTACAGGGCTTTCTTTTTTTTTAAGGTGTTTTTATTCTTATATTTTTTTAATATCTTTATTGGAGTATAATTGCTTTGCAATGTTGTACCAGTTTCTGCTGTATAACAATGTGAATCAGCTATACGTATATGTATATCCCCATATCCCCTCCCTCTTCTGTCTCCCTCACACCCTCCTTACCACACCCCTCTAGGTGGTCACAAAGCACTGAGCTGATCTCCCTGTGTGATGCAGCTGCTTCCCACTAGCTATTTATATTACATTTGGTAGTGTATATATGTCAATGCTACTCTCTCACTTCTCGCCCCTAATTTTATAAGCATAATTCCAATAGGAATATATGCCAAACTACTTAAGTGAATATTCTAAAATCTTATGAATCATTAAATTGTAGATGATTAAGCTATAGAAAGCTTTTAGTAAGAACTCAAGTGACTTCCAAGGATCATAAATAAAAGGGAAAAAATCATAAGGGAATTTTAATCACAAAGTGTTAAGGATACATAAAGTTCCTTTAAAAAATATTTTAGCTCTCTAGTTTCTAAAATATAACTTGAATTAACCCAAACTGATTTTGAGCTGACCCTCTAAATTTGGATATCTTATACAAGATCAGATGGTGTTTGATAGCATTTTTAGATCACTGGTTAGCTTTGAGGAAAGGAAGATTAGTTTGCATAGAGATGTCATTAAGTTTATAAATTCATTTTCACCCAAACATATTAATTTATATGCTATAATAGTTTATCATGCTTAAGAAGCAATATTATAATATTAGGCCACAAACACAGAGTATTTTCTGTAAGCTTTATCATTTTTTTGAGATTTTAGAGTATTTTAATGTCCATTTCTTCAGTGGGTGCATTTTGAAATTATTAGGATTAACAACTTAAAAAGGGTAGAGCTACGGAAAGATGGAGAACGCAAACAATTTGTTCTCGCGGATTTAATTTCAGATTCTAGGCATGACGTGATTATTTGAAACAAACACCAAAAATTGCTTACCTCGAAAATCTAGAAATGCAAATGCGGACAGATCTTTGGAAACTACAAATCACTACAGCCCACATAATGGGGAAGCACGCAGCCCTTCGGCTCTCAGTGTCAAGTGCAAATGTGCAGGTGTCTCCACAGCGCAGCCAGGGTAACAGAGGCATGAGCAGCCTCCAAGCTTCATGAGGGTTTCATAACTCATGCTCTGCATTTGTTTGCACTGGATGCAATTATGTGTGCTTGTTTATATATATTTATTTATACATATATAATTTGATCTGACCTGAGGCCAAGAAGAAACTAGCAATTGCAACTCAAAGCAACTATTTACACACATTCAGTTCTGAAGTATTGCTTCCTGCCCTAAGTTCAGGGGAGATATTGCCACTCTGAAGAACGCCTCCACCGAATGGGAAGCACTTGAACCCGATGCTCAGAAGCCCGTCTGCGCAAATGCCCACCGAGTCAGAGGCCCAGCGCTGCTGCTGCAGACACTCCGTGGTTTTGTGTTGAGGTATGCTTCCAAGCAGGGGCTGGGAAGGACCCGGGTCACGGTCGCCCAAAGAGAACATCTGTACTGGTTGCTTAGGAAGGCTCGGGGTGTTTTTTAAAAGACAATTTAAACCACCCATCAAAGGCTCCCATTTGCACAATGCTGATCCCCTCTTTCTCTCCCTGCGTCCGCAGCCCCTTGGCTTCCCAGGAATCGCAGGAGGGGAAGGGGAAAAAAAAGAGTTTGATAGGGAGGAAACATGTGCAGGAATGAACTATGTGAAGCACGTTTTGAGCGGAACAGCAGGGACACGGGGAACAGCAGGAAGCACACAGGCCCGTAGTCGCCGCCAAAGCTTTAGAGCCTGGAGCCAGCTGGCTGAGGGCAAGGCCCACACTCAACACACTTCTTAATACTGACGGAAGGAACCCCTGATGTGAGAAAGCACTGCTCATAACCCAACTCCCTGATATTTCTTGCAGTTAAGTACAAGGCATTTCTTTAAGATATGGACAAGACATTTCTTTAAATTATGATTGTAATTATCTTACCTTGGTCACTGTGGAAGGGAAACAAGCATTGCATTGATTAAATGTGTACTCTGTGAATTTGATAAGATAGCAAAAGTGGTGAGCTCATACTGGTCATAGGTCATCTCAAAAGTATATCATGCCTGAGTAATATTCCAGAGTGTATATGGAATATACATATATATATAAAACATCTCAGCCATAAAAAAGAATGAAATAATGCCATTTGCAGCAACATGGATGGACCTAGGGATTATCATACTAAGTGAAGTATGCCAGACAAAGACAAATATCATACGATATCACTTATATGTGGAATCTTAAAAAATGATGCAAATGAACTTACTTGCAAAACAGAAACAGACTCACAGACTTAGAAAACAAACTTATTGTTACCAAAGGGGAAAAGGAGGAGGGATAAATTAGGAGCTCTGGATTAACATATATACACCACTATATATAAAATAGATAACTAATAAGGACCTACTGTATAACACAGGGAACTATACTCAATATTTTGTAATAACCTATAAGGGAAAAGAATCTGAAAAAGAATATATATATATTATAAAAGAATATATATTTTATATATATTATTAAAAGTATATATATATATACACATACATATATAGCTGAGTCACTATGCTGTACAACTGAAACTAACACAACATTGTAAATCAACTATACTTCATTTAAAAAAAATACACATTAATTTGAAAGAAAAGGATTTCAATTGCTAGTTTTATTTTACTTTTATATTCAAGATAAATCCTTTGAGAACACACACACACACAATTTCTTATGTATATAAGGGACAATGAGAAAAAAAAAACACTTTATGAAGACTAGTGAAGAGTACAACCTACTCCTCATTAAAGAGTTTGAAGTGTGCATCAAAAGGAGGCCTGATCCATCGACAGATGAAGGGATAAAGAAGGTGTAGCATACATATACAATGGAATGTTACTCAGCCATAAAAAGAAACGAACCTGAGTTTTTTTGTAGGGAGGTGGATGGACCTAGAGTCTGTCATACAGAGTGAAGTAAGTCAGAAAGAGAAAAACGAATACCATATGCTAACACATATATATGGAATCTAAATATATATATATATATATATATATATATATATATATATATATATATATATATATATGGTTCTGAAGAACCTAGGGACAGGACAGGAATAAAGATGCAGTCGTAGAGAATGGGCTTGAGGACATGGTGGGGGGAGAAGGGTAAGCTGTGATGAAGTAAAAGAGAGTCATGGACATATATACACTACCAAACATAAAATAAATAGCTAGTGGGAAGCAGTCGCATAGCACAGGGAGATCAGCTCGGTGCTTTGTGACCACCTAGAGGGGTGGGATAGGGAGGGTGAGAGGGAGACACAAGAGGGAGGAGGTATGAGGATACATGTATATGTAGAGCTGATTCACTTTGTTATAAAACAGAAACTAACACAACATTGTAAAGCAATGATACTCCAATAAAGATGTTAAAAAAGAAAGAGGCCTGAGATATAACCACAGCATGGGCTCCACCAGTTTGCAGAACCATATTGTTCTGTCCAGATGATACCCTGAGACTTAATTCTATTCTTTTAGATGGGGTATTTGGCAGAAACCCAATTCAACATTGCCACAATCTTAAATGAACTATTATTATCATTTTTTACCAGTCATGTTCTCTTTGATGGAGACCCTACCAATTATGACAGTGTCCTGGAATGAAGATTGGCCAGTGTGAATATGGGGAGAATGGGCATTTGGCACCATTGATTCATATTTTGTTCACTTCAAAAGGTAAACCAACCCTTTTTTCCATTTTTAAGAGTTTGTTATTGTGGATTCAATTTTATGTGTCCATGTGCATGGGTTTGAAAGGACTGGGATAAACCTTTCCTAGCCAGTACTTATTACTTCACACATAGAAAAGCAATGTCACAGCAGGTCCAGATCTGGCCTAGAAGACTGAGGGCCACATGATCCCTTGACACTATGGGTAATGAATTTTGTCCTTTTACATTCTTAGGAAGCCATTCTATCTCGGTGGGTACTTGCATGTGGAAGGCTGCATGCTGAATTCACTGCTAAGGTGTGGTTGGTGTCCCAGGCTATGTCACGGGCCCACCACACCTAACTACCATAAAGAAGAAATTTAAATCAGTTTAAGAAATTGTGCAGGTCAAATCTCATTCCATGGCCACCTCAAGTCCACCATCTTGCCAGGATATTCACCTTACACGTTACATTAAGTCCCCTACATACGAACCTTCAAGTTGCAAACTTTCAAAGATGAGAACATGCATTCGCATGTCCAATCACATAAGTTAGTTCACATATCTGGCGTACATTATCATGTGTGTGCACCCTCTACAAGTGGTTGTGCTTCTGTGTACTTTACTGTACAGTACTGTATAGAGTACAGTAGTACAGTATCTTTATTTCAAGCCCAGGATGTCTGGAAATAAGCGTAAAAGCAGTGGTGATGTAGCTGATACTACTGTACTTTTCAAGGTACTGTATTGTAAGATTTAAAATGTTTTCTTTATTTTTTGTGTTTGTTTTTTATGTATTATTTGTGTGAAAAGTATTATAAACATACTGCAGTACAGTACTATACAGCTGATTGTGTTAGTTGGGTACCTAGGCTAACTTTGTTGGACTTACAAACATATTGGACTTAAGAACGTGCTCTAGGAAGGGAAATCATTCATATGCAGGGGACTTACTGTAGTGTATTAAGGCTTTTAGACATTTGGGAAAAGATGGTTAATGATCTTCCGATGTCCTTTTCTCCTCCCTCACTGTAATTATAGAATCCCCTGTCACCCCAGACCTTTTGTGAGCAGCATTCATCCTCGCTTCCCCATCCAGAAACTACAATTCCCAGCCTGCTTTGCATCTGGTTGTGGTCATGTGACTAATGGGATGTGAGGGGAAGTGATGTGTGCACCTTCTGAAATACTTCTCTAGAAAGGAAGCTGCTTCCCTTCTAGGGAGGAGAAAACACTGATCTGCTAATCTAGACTCAGAGGTGAAATCCAATGCCTCCTATCTTCCCTGGATTTTCTGCCTAATATAAACAAAATATGAGAGAGGAATACATGCATATCTTCTTTAAGCCATTGTAGTTTTGCCAGTTAGCCTGCACCTTAAATAATACATCAAGCTGTAAAGAAACCTGTTTAACTATTAATAACCTGATGCAACCAAAATATATGATGATAGAAGTAGAAGTTCTACTGAAAAACTAGTGCACCAACAACATGGTGATTTAAAGAATGGGGGGAAAGGTAACTAACTCATACCTTAGAATTTGTATATTTTCAAATATATGCTAAGGTTATCATCCAATTTTATGGTTTATACTATCCAGATTTTTAAACAGGCATTTTGGGTTTTTTTTGTTTCTTTTCCTTTACTTATTTTACTTAATACATGTAATAGTATAAGTAATATATCTGTTGGTTATAAAGTATAACAAGATCATGGACAAAAAGAAGTTTTTTAAATAAAATTCTCTCTTTACCTTAGGAAAAAAATATCATAAACACTTATGAGCATTTCATCCAAGCTAGTAACTAGAATCTTACTAATAACATGCATCTTCTTATATGTTTCTGATCATCTAATAGCTCTATCACCAGCTCAGAGGTGCTCAGGATTCTATATTTTAAGAAAAATAAAAAAATATATTAATATCACTTGTAATCACACATAGATGTCAACCATGATTCAGACTTCGGGTTTAGTTCTAAAACTTTAAACATCCTAAGCCTGGTTCTGTAAAACACTATATTAATTCCTCCCTCAAGATCTGCTGAATAGTTCATAATGCAATCATGAAGATAAAAGGCCAGTGCTTAAAGCCTTACATATGGGCGTGGATTGGAAAAGAGAATCCGAAGGAAAGAGGAGTACAGATGGTGGAAAAGAGGTCAAGTCTTCCCAGCACAGCCAAGGAGAGGGCATGTGGAGTCAAACAACCAGGGCTTCGGCATGCATTCCTATCTGTGAGTAAGAAGCTGAGATGTGGGTAAGGGGACTGATGAAGAATACTCTTCTGTAATCTTTGAATCGGTGATAATGTGATGTCTCTCAGTACCTTGAAGCATATAAAATGTATGTTTAGAACAGTGTGTGGCACTAGTCAGCATTATTTAAGTGTTGCCAAAACTGCTATACTTGGGAAGGACGTAGAAAAGCTACTCCGCAATACAAGTTATTCCTTTGGATAAAGACCATGGGAATTCCCTGGTGGTCCAGTGGTTAGGACTCAGCACTTTCACTGCCCTGCTGAGGGCGCAGGTTCATTCCCTGGTCAGGGAACTAAGATCCTGCAAGCTTCGGTGTGAGGCCATAAATAAATAAATAAATAAATAAATAAATAAATAAATAAAAATAGATAAGGACCGTGAACATGTAAAGCGATCCCTTCATTGATTTACACTGAGACGTTGGGATTTAAGCCACTAGAATGTTCTTACATTACAGTAATTTACATTCTAGTGACTTGGTGTAAATAAATGGATCATTGTTACTTATGTTTATCTAGTTTGTTAATATATCCCCAATCCTTATCACTATGTTTGGCACATCGTGGATGTTCAACAATATTTACTGAATAAGTGTCTAAGAAATTAAAATTTTCCAAGGAATTTTCCTATTAAAAGCATCGAGGTTGCTCTCTGGCACTGGCATAGCAAATATTCTACTAGGCAGAAAGACAGCCAATTCCTAAATAAATTCTTGTAATTCAGAAACTTTTGAATTTGACTTATGGTTCCAGAACCCAGTTGCTGAATGGAATTATCTGAAGAAAATTTATAAATACAAATTCCTGGGCCTGACACAAGAGAATCTCAATCAGTAGATCTATACTTTTGGATTTTTGTTTGTTTTATTTAGTTGAGGTCAAATTTTATCTGCAATTTAATAACCTGCTCTATAGATTAAACCATAAGAGACTATAAAATATCAATTTCACAAGAATACTTCTTCATGAATAAATGATACTCCATTGAGTGAATATGCCATAATTTACATTACTTTTTATTTTCATTGAACACTTGCTTGCATTCTTTCTATCACTATTATATATTTAAAAGTTAATTTGTATATTTAAAAGTGCATTTGTTGACAAGGGGTAGAGCTTTTTAAAACACATTTTGTTGGGGTTTTTATCCTGGTTTGCTTTTCCTGAGTTTTTTTCCAGGTTTGTTTATTAATGTCTATCTCCTCATTTGTAAACTATCAAAGCAACTTTCAAGACCTGGGCTAGATTTCTCCCCAGCACAATGAGATTGGAGGGATGTTCCAAGAGGAAAGAGACGAGTGTAACAAGTTATTTAAACCTCCATTTTATAGGGTAAATATCCTTTAGCTCCCCTATAAATATACCACCAAATCCTATTCTGGTTTTGTTTTCAAAATGTCTCAGATATTTCTACTCTTTTCCAGAATACTGTGGTTACCAAATTTAGAATCGTAACCTTATACCTTGAGTACTGAGAATAATTCCTTATAATAGTCTTGACTGGTGTCTAGACTTCAAACTTCTACCCTAAACAATACATTCTTCTACTAATGTAAAAGTTTCAAAAAGGCAAAATCACAACTCATTTAAATATTAAATGAAGAAGCATCAAAGTGAGGCAATTAATGACTGAGGAAACCAGTAAGATGTTAAAAGTAGTTCAAGGAAGAACAGACTATACACATATACATATATCTGTACATGTATTCATTTACGTATGTACTTGTATGCATATATGTGTATGTGTATATATAAAATTAGGAATGTTAGACTAAAGTTGTTAGTAGATGCAATACTGGTTAATATTTTATAATATAATAAAATCTCATGTTTGGGCTCATCTTCTCTACAGAACAGAAATAAATTTTATCAAAATTCATTTGCATCATCATCAGTTTTTTTTTTTTTTTTTTTTTGCGGTATGCGGGCCTCTCACTGTTATGGCCTCTCCCATTGCAGAGCACAGGCTCTGGACACACAGGCTCAGTGGCCATGGCTCACGGGTCCAGCCGCTCCGCGGCATGTGGGATCTTCCCGGACCGGGGCACGAACCCGTGTCCCCTGCATCGGCAGGCGGACTCTCAACCACTGCGCCACCAGGGAAGCCCCATCATCAGTTTTTTACAACCTAACTTCTGCCCCTATTGAGTTACAATACAGCTAGTCAATAGAAAAGCAATCAAAGGTGCACATTCCTAAACAACTAGATAAATCCAGCATTTCTCTGAAAAAACACCCAGTAATCACTTCTGCATCGTCACTTATAATTCATCTTTATTGCTATGTCAGCATTTATAATATAGTCTATGTCATGCCCCTTCTCCATCGTCCAAATTAATCATTCCTGAATACACCCTCTACTCAATACAGGTCAATTTTTGCCATTTCCTGCACACCCCATAAGTTTCTTCCTGCTCTACCCAAACTTCCTTCCAAATAATTCAGCCAACCTGTGTAGTAGGTAACTGGCACATAATAGTGAACGGATATACTTTCTACTCTCATGGAGTTTACAGTCTAAAACAACATTTGCTTTTTTCTCTATGAACTTAACTACTTTTTATCTTTCAGCACTTTGTAGAATTCTCTCTACTCCTGCAAGAAGCCTTCTCCAACTTCACCCACTGACACTCAGCACTTAAAATGGAACGTGTTGTGTGAGCTTTAAATTCCTGATTGGTTTACAAAATTATTTAGGGTGGGGACTCTGTTTTAACCTTTAATTTTGACTAACTTCTGCAACATCTCCTACTTTTTGGTTTAAAACTGATAACTGTTACTTGAGAGGCAGGGACTGTATATAAAAACTCACTTCTCCAGTCTCCGTGTCCAAGTTTCTGGAACAATTTTGCTATCAAACTTTCCTGATGTTGCTAGTTGAGATTATCCTAATTTATGATTCTAAAGCTTTGACTTCAGAGTGATAGCTGTCATGTAAATATAGATTAAAATGAGCATAAATATGCAAGTGCTGATCTATAAAACATCTGTACTGTGAAGCAAACCACTTATAAAACATCAACAGAGGAAAATTTCTGGAGGAGGAGATAAGAGTGGTTACATCCCTAGTGTTTGTTACAGAGACTACTATTTCCTTAATTCCCTAGTTTATTAAGAGCTCCCCACTACAGTGGAAATCTCATTCTCTTTTGCTAAGAACCAGTAGGTAAAATTTATGCATGTCTATGAGGCTGTGCATTTCAAAAAGAAAGTAAGGAAAGTATAGTTCCACAAGGTTAAAATATTAACATAAAACAATTTCAAGTCCTTGGTTATATTATTATGAGTCTTTATTCGAAACAGTCAGAGAAAAGTGCCTCATGAATGGTTCAGATATTTCCAAATGGAAATAGAAGATCTGATCTGAATGCAAAATCAAAAGACCATCTACCATAGCGACTTTATGTGATACTTGTGTCATCTTGTTAACAATTCCTGAAAATGAACAGAGTGTAAGCTCTGGTAAGGAAACTATTTTTTAAATTAAAATCTCTTTCTCTATTGTAAAAGTTTCATATGAGTCATGTGCATCCCGTATCTTTCCAGTGGAAGCACAATAAGTTTAGGTAGAGTCAAATTGCTTGCTTCATCAGTTAAAGGTTGATGGTTAGAAATAAGATGACAATGAATTTGCACTTAGGACTGAATGAACTTGATAATCATCTTAAAAATGCATTAGACTAAGGAAGATCTTCATTTCCATTTGTCATTAGTCTCCTAATCAAATTGCCTAAACACCATAAAGGCTCACAGGCAAGATAGAACAAACACTCAAAATGATTTTTTTTTTAATTATCTCGTTTTCTTCCTGAGCTCTCTGCCAACCCCTCCTGGTCCTTATTATGAGAACTGAAAATAAATTCAGGCACAAACCAAACAAATAATAAAATTTGAAATAATGAAAGCTAAAATTATTTCATTTTCTGCTATTTTCTGTGAAATTACAGAAATTCACACTAGAAGCACTTTAATGCCACTTATGAAAATAAGACCAATATTTTAGAGTAAGTTTCTGAAAGTAAGATAAAATTATAGCTGCTAAAAACAATTCCTGAAACCAAAGACTTTATGACTGATCGACACAGGTGACCAAAGCACTAGAAGATTTAACACCAAGAGTTAAAATTCAGAGGCTACTCATTTGCTGTAAGAGAGAAACAGCAAGAATCTGGATGGAAAAATCAGCATGGGCTTGGCAGAATATGTTATGCTAGAAAAATAATTAATATGATTTTAACAGAATTAATGTACAAAGTGTATTTGGGAACCAATACTAAGCTATTTTTATGGAACTTACTCCATATGGAGGAGCAATACTTTCAAATTTGATATTAAATCATTTGTTTCCTGGCACCATTTCAATGGAAAAAATTGCTTATATAATTATTTAAAATTTAATGTTCACTATATATGTGGCAACCCGTAAGGCAAAAGCATGGGTATAAATCCCATCACAGTCAATATTCTTTCCAATACTCACATACAGTACAGATTAACAAGTTTTGGTACCCACTGATGTTCATGTATTTCATGAATGTTTATTTCTTTATATGGTACTTACCAGTTACAGCTAGACCAAAAGTAAAGTATTTAAACTCCCTTCTTGTCTACTCAATAGAATTCCAGAATTGGTAACCATGAAACAATATCTTCTTGAAAGCACCCAGACAAATCTGATGTTGGTGGTCCAAGACCATACTTTAAGAAAAAGTGCTTTAGAGAATAATCACCTCACAGAAGCTAACATTAATATTTTTTAAAATTATTTTTTGGTGTGAATACGATGGCATTCATCTCTCAAGTATCTATGGAAATTGAGGAAGAGCCATGACATAGCTAATATAAAAAATTAGATAACAGTATTGTAGATAATCAACTCTCCAATACCTTATTCATATTCCTAATTTTGTCTAATGTAATTTTAGAGTGAAGTGATGTTTCTAGCCACATGCTTGTAGGTTGTGAGAAAAGAGGGCCCAATGACATGCTGAATCATCGAAAAGAGATCAGATGATGGTTCTTCTCCATGACAAGCTTTTGAAATGGGGTAGATTACTGTACAATATGGGAGTTGGGATCTTATCCTCTTTTATGCATAGTGAGTGGAAATTTCCAATTAGGAGAAAGATTCAGAATGATAGTGGAGGATAAAACAAATGATCTTGTAATCAACTAAAACCTCAGCCAGCGATGATGCTCGATAAACTCTCCAAACACAAAAATGCAACAAAAAGTACAAAAATATAGATTAGATGTGGGTGAGAAAAATTCTTGGTGTACAGGACAATGCTTCAGAAGAACCATTACTGCTCACATCCCCACATTTTTCCAACAATCATCAGAATTGTGAATTTTCAAAAAAACGGCTCCAAGCCAGAAGCTTTTGTTTGCAGTGGAAAGGACTTACTCTTTAATTTTCAGACAAGTATTTTCTTCCACTTGAACTTTTTCTGGGCCCTAAATAGACACTGCTAATGTGCTTTTTTTAAAAAAATAAGAATTTTAAAGAAGTAGTGCATGAAGCTATAAGACCAGTTCATTAAATGTGCATCATTGGTATTGGTTTTTAATCTTAGCTCTCTTGTCCCCTCATTGGGCACACACCACTTTCATTAACTTTCAGGGGGTTGCATACATGCATTAAGGAAGAGAAACTTCTTCAGAGTAATGAGGCCAGAAGTGTATGACAGCACCATCGCTTTTCCCCCTTGCTTCATACTTACACACAATACCACTCTGCTACTTCCAAATAAGGCTTCTCAGCTTAGTTTCTAAACATAGATATATCAAGCCATTCTTTGTTGTTTCATAACCATTGCCACTGTGATTTTACAGAAATGTGTATTTTCACAACGAGAGGAAAGATTTAAATGATTTTCTTTAACATCGGCTAACTTCCATGACTGCGTATTTATTGAATTCGGTCTCTGAATTTGCTAGGGGCTATTCTAGAGCTAACAGAAGAAGGCCCTGCTGGATTTGAGCTTACAATTTAAAGAAACAAAGCAAATAATAAAATAAGCATAATAACGTGTTTGTATAGTGTTTATGATTAACATATTGCTTTCCCATGCCTTATTTCAGTTAACGCTTCAAACTACCTTACAGAAGAGCAATGTGACATGATTACTGCAGTTTAAGTATGGACTAGCTGAAAGGTATAGGTGTTTTTAAATTACTCAGGGTCACAGAGTCAGGGCAGTAACAGCCCAGGCTATGTTCATCTTTGCTGATTCTGACACTAATGTTCAAATGCTCTTTCCAGGCACCAAGTTAATGTAACTTTCAATAGTTGCTGTACATTACCCCATAGGTGGAAAGATTGGACTGCTGTCCCTTTGAGAGGAACAGTAAATTCTTACACTATTTACATCATTTTCCTGCAGTTGATGGGAGTTGACTTGAGACGTAGGTGGGAGAGAAACACAGAAAAACAGAAAAACCTATTTTGAACATAACCTAAACGTAAGCAGAATTAAAAAATGGGAAGGGAAAAAGAAGGGAGAACAAAGCAAAAACTAGATTCCCTTGAAAGAACATGAAAAATCGTAAGAAAGACAAAAATGTAAAGGGGATTCTGCATGAAATAAAGTCACATGAAATGGTTTAGAGAGAATGATGTTTACCATTTCTAAATTTTAAGGCAGGGCACTTTGGGGTGCTCTTCGGAGGTGTGACTGAGATGTTAAAGTAAAAAGAAAAACCACGGTTCATAGTAAAATCTTAGCAAGCCCTCTTTATATCTGAACTGAATCCAAAACGACTGGAGGTGGAAATTGAGAAATACGACTTGGCTCTTGGGAAGAAAACAGGGTGAATACTAGAACTATACCGAGAAAATGGAGAAGCAAGATACAAAGGGAGCAGGAGAATCAATAAGGAATCAAAGATCTTAACCTTTTAAAGTCTGAGCACTAGGATAAACACTGCAATTTATCCCATGAGTTAGGAATATGGTGGAAACAAAGCAAGAAATTTAGTGTTTCCTGAAGTCCTATGACTCTGAAGATTAGGGTTTGAGATTACTAAAGGTAATCATATTAATTAAATTAAGACAGAGTCAAGGATAATACACTCCAGCTTATATGTTGATGCACTTCTGCCTTTTTTTTTTTTAACTAGTCAGTATGAACCGAGACATGATCAACTGCCTTCTGTTAATGGATGCATTCCATTTAGCTGATGTTTGGATAATTATTTTCTGAAATATCTTCAGATACTTAAAACAGAAACAATGTCTAAGTTCTGATAGGAATAATAGCTCATTTTTCAAAAACAGATGAGATGTTTGTCTCATCTTTCTTCAGGTTTTATTTTTTCATTCAAGCTTATAATACAGGAGAAGAAATATTGAGATGAATTTCATATTTTCTTAATTATGCTGGTCTTCAGGTCAGGAGAAACCAATCAAGAACATGTGATGATTAAACCTCTAAGTTTGGTTATGCTCAAGTGGCTGACTTTTAAGATTAGTGAAGCAAAACCCTAGCTCATTTTTCTTTCTATTTATTTAACATAATTAGGTGTGTGATTTTATATTACGCAAACAAAAGAGTTTTAAAACAGCTTATTTTTTGGCATACTTTGCTAAACCTTCTTTTTTTAAACATCTTTATTGGAATATAATTGCTTTACAATGCTGTTTTAGTTTCTGCTTTATAACAATGTGAATCAGCTATACATATACATATATCCCCATATCTCCTCCTTCTTGCATCTTCCTCCCACCCTCCCTATCCCACCCCTCTAGGTGGTCACAAAGCATCAAGCTGATCTGCCTGTGCTATGTGGCTCCTTCCCGCCAGCTATCAATTTTACATTTATAGTGTGTATATGTCCATGCCACCCTCTCACTTCATCCCAGCTTACCCTTCCCCCGTCCCCGTGTCCTCAAGTCCATTATCTACGTCTGCGTCTTTATTCCTGTCTTGCCCTAGGTTCTTCAAAATCTTTTTTTTTTCTTTTTTAGATTCCATATTATGTGTTAGCATACGGTATTTGTTTTTCTCTTCCTGACTTATTTCACTTTGTATGACAGTCTCCAGGTCCATCCACCTCACTACAAATAACTCAGTTTCATTTATTTTTATGGCTGAGTAATATTCCATTGTATATATGTGCCACATCCTCTTTACCCATTCATCAGTTGATGGACACTTAGGTTGCTTCCATGTCCTGGTTATTGTAAATAGACCTGCAATGAACATTGTGGTACATGACTGTTTTTGAATTATGGTTTTCTCAGGGTATATGCCCAGTAGTGGGATCGCTGGGTCGTATGGTAGTTCTATTTTTAGTTTTTTAAGGAACCTCCATACTGTTCTCCATAGTGGCTGTATTAATTTACATTCCCACCAACAGTGCAAGAGGGTTCCCTTTTCTCCACACCCTCTCCAGAATTTATTGTTTGTAGATTTTTTGATGATGGCCATTCTGACTGGTGTGAGATGATATCTCATTGTAGTTTTGATTTGCATTTCTCTAATGATTAGTGAAATTGAGTATCCTTTCACGTGTTTGTTGGGAATCTGTATATCTTCTATGCAGAAATGTCTATTTAGGTCTTCTGCCCATTTCTGGATTGGGTTGTTTGTTTTTTGTTATTGAGCTGCATGAGCTGCTTATAAATTTTGGAGATTAATCCTTTGTCAGTTGCTTCATTTGCAAATATTTTCTCCCATTCTGAGGGTTGTCTTTTCATCTTGTTTCATTTGCTGTGCAAAATCTTTTAAGTTTTATTAGGTCCCATTTGTTTATTTTTGTTTTTACTTCCATTTCTCTGGAGGTGGGTCAAAAAGGATCTTGCTGTGATTTATGTCATAGACTGTTTTGCCTAAGTATTCCTCTAAGAGCTTTATAGTGTCTGGACTTACATTTAGGTTTTAATTGATTTTGAGTTGATTTTTGTATATGGTGTTAGGGAGTGTTCTAATTTCATCCTTTTACATGTAGCTCTCCAGTTTTCCCAGCACCACTTATTGAAGAGGCTGTCTTTTCTCCATTGTATATTCTTGCATCCTTTATCAAAACTAAGGTGACCATAAGTGTGTGGGTTTATCTCTGGGCTTTCTATCCTGTTCCATTGATATATATATATATATATATATATATATATATATATATATATATATATATATATATATATATATATATATATATATATATATATATATATATATATATATATATATATATATATATATATATATAGTGTGTGTGTGTGTGTGTGCCAGTACCATACTGTCTTGATTACTGTAGCTTTATAGTATAGTCTGAAGTCAGGGAGCCTGATTCCTCCAGCTCCATTTTTCTTTCTCAAGATTGCTTTGGTTATTCGGGGTCTTTTGTGTTTCCATACAAATGGTGAAAATTTTTGTTCTAGTTCTCTGAAAGATGCCATTGGTAGTTTGATAGGGAGTGCATTGAATCTGTAGATTGCTTTGGGTAGTACAGTCCTTTTCACAACGTTGATTCTTCAAATGCAAGAACATGGTATATCTCTCCATCTATTTGTATCATCTTTAATTTCTTTCATCAGTGTCTTATAATTTTCTGCATACAGGTCTCTTGTTTCCTTAGGTAGGTTTATTCCTAGATATTTTATTCTTTTTGTTGCAGTGGTAAATGGGAGTGTTTCCTTAATTTCTCTTTCAGATTTTTCATCATTAGTGTATAGGAATGCTAGAGATTTCTGTGCATTAATTTTGTATCCTGCTACTTTACCAAATTCATTGATTAGCTCTAGTAGTTTTCTGGTAGCATCTTTAGGATTCTCTATGTGTAGTTTTATGTCATCTGCAAACAGTGACAGCTTTATTTCTTCTTTTCCAATTTGGATTCCTTTTATTTCCTTTTCTTCTCTGATTGCTGTGGCTAAAACTTCCAAAACTATGTTGAATAATAGTGGTGAGAGTGCACAACCTTGTCTTATTGCTGATCTTAGAGAAAATGGTTTCAGTTTTTCGCCACTGAGAAGGATGTTGGCTGTGGGTTTGTCATATATGACCTTTATTATGTTGAGGTAAGTTCCTTCTGTGCCCACTTTCTGGAGGGTTTTTATCATAAATGGCTGTTGAATTTTGTCAAAAGCTTTTTATACATCTATTGAGATGATCATATGATGTTTCTCCTTCAATTTGTTAATATGGTTTATCACATTGATTGATTTGTGTGTACTGAAGAATACTTGCGTTCCTGGGATAAACCCCACTTGATCATGGTGTATGATCCTTTTAATGTGCTGTTGGATTCTTTTTGCTAGTATTTTGTTGAGCATTTTTGCATCTATGTTCAGCAGTGATATTACCCTGTAGTTTTCTTTCTTTGTGACACCTTTGTCTGGTTTTGGTATCAGGGTGATGGTGGCCTCATAGAATGAGTTTGTGAGTGTTCCTCCCTCTGCTATATTTTGGAAGAGTTTGAGAAGGATAGGTGCTAGCTCTTCTCTAAATGTTTGATAGAATTCGCCTGTGAAGCCATCTGGTCCTGGGCTTTTGTTTGTTGGAAGACTTTTAATCACAGTCTCAATTTCAGTGTTTGTGATGGGTCTGTTTGTATTTTCCATTTCTTCCTGGTTCAGTCTCACAAGGTTGAGCTTTACTAAGAATTTGTCCATTTCTTCCAGGTTGTCCATTTTATTGGCATAGAGTTGCTTGCAGTAATCTCTCATGATCCGTTGTACTTCTGCAGTGTCAGTTGTTATTTACCCTTTTTCGTTTCTAATTCTATTGATTTGAGTCTTCTCCCTTTTTTTCTTGATGAGTCTGGCTAATGTTTTATCAATTTTGTTTATCTTCTCAAAGAACCAGCTTTTAGTTTTATTGATCTTTGCTATCCTTTCCTTCATTTATTTTTCATTTATTTCTGACCTGCTCTTTATGATTTATTTTCTTCTGCTAACTTTGTGGGGGGGGGGTTGTTCTTCTATCTCTAATTGCTCTAGGTGTAAGGCTAGGCTTTTTATTTGAGATGTTTCTTCTTCCTTGAGGTAGGATTGTATTGCTATAAACTTCCCTCTTTGAATTGATTTTGCTGCATCCCATAGGTTTTGGATCACAGTGTTTTCGTTGTCATTGGTTTCTAGGTATTTTTTGATTTCCTCTTTGATTACTTCAGTGATCTCTTGGTTATTAAGTAGTTTATTGTTTAGCCATCATGTGTTTGCATTTTTTGCAGGTTTTTTCCTATAATTCATATCTAGTCTCATAGCATTGTGGTCAGAAAAGATACTTGATATGATTTCAATTTTCTTAAATTTACCAAGGCTTGATTTGTGACTGAAGATATGATCTATCCTGGAGCATGTTCCATGAGCACTTGAGAACAAAGTATATTCTGTTGTTCTGGGATGGACTATCCTATAAATATCAATGAGTCCATCTTGTTTAATGTATCACTTAAAGCTTGTTTTTCCTTACTTATTTTCATTTTGGATGATCTGTCCATTGGTGAAAGTGGGGTGTTAAAATCCCCTAGTATGATTGTGTTACTGTCGATTTCCCCTTTTATGGCTGTTAGCATTTGCCTTATGTATTGAGGTGCTCCTATGTTGGGTGCATAAATATTTCCAATTGTTATATCTTCTTCTTGGATTGATACCTTGATCATTATGTAGTGTCCTCCTTTGTCTCTTGTAATAGTCTTTATTTTAAAGTCTGTTTTGTCTGATATGAGAATTGCTACTCCATCTTTCCTTTGATTTCCATTTGCATTGAATATCTTTTTCCATTCCCCTCACTTTCAGTCTGTGTGTGTCCCTAGGTCTGAAGTGGGTCTCTTGTAGACAGCATATATATGGGTCTTGTTTATATAGATAGATAGATAGATAGATACAGATATATAGAAAAGGAAGAGAGCCATCAAATCAATAAACAAATCTACCAATGATAATAAACTCTAAATACTAAACTAAGATATACCTGAAACCAGAAACCAGTCAGTCACATAGAGCAAAACTCAAGTCTACAGTTCTCCTAAAGTCTGCCATCTAAATTTTGGGGTGATTTTTTATCTACTCAGGTATACCACAGATGCAGGGTACATCAAGTTGATTGTGGAGATTTAATCCGCTGCTCCTGAGGCTGCTGGGAGAGATTTCCCTTTCCCTTCTTTGTTCTCACAGCTCCCTGGACTCAGCTTTGGATTTGGCCCCGCCTCTACATGTAGGTCGCCTAAGGCCATCTCTTCCCCGCCCAGACAGGAGGGGGTTAAAGGAGCATCTGATTCGGGGTCTCTGGCTCACTCAGGCCGGGGGAAGGGAGGGGTACGGATGTGGGGCGAGCCTGTGGCTGCAGAGGCTGGCGTCACTTTGCACCAGCCTGAGGCGCGCCATGCGTTCTTCCGGGAAAGTTGTCCCTGGATCACTGGACCCTGGCGGTGGTGGGCTGCACAGGCTCCTGGAAGCGAGGTGTGGATAGTGACCTGTGCTCGCACACAGGCTTCTTGGTGGTGGCAGCAGCAGCCCTAGCATCTCATGCCCGTCTCTGGAGCTCCTTTAAGTGGCGCTCTTAATCCCCTCACCTCGCGCACCCCGAAACAATGGTCTCTTGCCTCTTCGGCAGCTCCAGACTTTTTCCCGGACTCCCTACCGGCCAGCCATGGTGCATTAACCCCTTCAGGCTCTCTTCCCGCCGCCAACCCCAGTCCTCTCCCTGCGCTGCGACTGAAACCCGAAACCCGAGCCTCAACTCCCAGCCCTGCCAGCCCTGGCGGCCGAGCAGACAAGCCTCTCCGGCTGGTGAGTGCCAGTCGGCACCGATCCTCTGTGCGGGAATCTCTCCGCTTTGCCCTCCGCACCCCTGTTGCTGCGCTCTCCTCCATGGTTCCGAAGCTTCCCCGCCACCACCCACAGTCTCCGCCCGTGAAGGGGCTTCTAGTGTGTGGAAACCTTTCCTCCTTCACGTCTCCCTCCCACTGGTGCAGGTCCCATCCCTATTCTTTTGTCTCCTTTTTTTTCTTTTTTCTTTTGACCTACCCAGGTACATGGGGGAGTTTCTTGCCTTTTGGGAGGTCTGAGGTCTTCTGCCAGCGTTCAGTAGGTGTTCTGTAGGAGCTGTTCCACATGTAGATGTATTTCTGATGTATTTGTGGGGAGGAAGGTGATCTCCACGTCTTACTATTCCGCCATCTTGAAGGTCTCTTCCTGGCTCAACCTTTCTGTTTCACATTTTGGGTTTTAAAACAATCTGTAAATGATGTTTCTAATTATTTCAGATTCTTGTAAGCACAAAGTGTGATAATTATTGGAGTTCTATAGATTGTAGTTTTATTTTGTGTCATCCCAACTTTCTAGGTTCCGAAGACTTCTCTTTATAACACATTCAGCAGAGAAAGTGTAGAAACACTTAACAAATTGGTTAATAGAAATAAACCAGGACAAATTTGGATGTGTTTTCTTTTTAAATTTTACATTATCTTCATATTACATATGCTGAGAATGTTAAAGAAAAACTTTGACATGCCGAAAGTTCTCTTCGCATGTAAACTAGGTATCATATAAATAACATTAATCCTTTTTTGGTTCTAGAGTCAAGAAAGAGGCTGACTATTTTTTTTTTTTAGAAGAGTCAAATTTTTTTATGATAAATAGCCAAACCACTCTTACAATTCTCCCAAATTAAAAAAAAAAGAACAACAATCAAAGCAACAATTTCCAAAACAACAACAAACAAACCTAAACATATAGAAGTTAAATTATTATTTTTTAAACATCTTTATTAGAGTATAGTGGGAGGGAGGTGCAAGAGGGCGGAGATATGGGGATATATGTATATGTAAAGCTGATTCACTTTGTTATAAAGCTGAAACTAGCACACCATTGTAAAGAGGATGACTTTTTAAAAAGATAATGTTTGTTGCCAAGGTTTCTTCCTATTTATGGTATGATCTAGGAATTTCAAAGGGATACCTTTACTGATATTTTCATTCTATTTGTTATGGGAAGAGAAAACACAATTCTGACCTTTATTGTGATATAGTTTATGTTCACAGCTGTTAAATCCATATTCCTATTGAACCATGTGTTTCTCTGCTCCATTTGCAAGTGCAAAGTGAAGTTTTGCCACCTCCTCGTTAGTTTAAATCATCAGTCAAATATGCCTATGAGAACTAAGTAAAGAAATATAATTTTCATCTGACATGAGCCTCACTGGACAGTTTTCCACTAAGGGAGCATACACCCAGCTTTATCATCAATGTTTTAAAATATGAAGTTCTTGCAATTCAGGGTTGAATGATTCCTCTATACTTTCATGCTCTTTTTGTGATAGATTTTAAACTGCTTGAACCTGCTTTCACTTATGCCACTTTTAATATATAGAAATAATAGAGTTGTCAGTGTCCTCTTTAATCTGATGGAGGAAAAACTGTATTTCTTAGAGATATAAGCAGAAACAGGCTTATCTGGATAACCTTATACTCATCCAGGTAATCCTCTAAGGAAATGCTGTTCAGTGCTTGTGTGTTTAAAATAGTTCTTACCTAAGCCATCCTGTGACTTAGGGGAATAACATTCCATCATCCTCTGATGGCCCAACTGTGACAGCGGGAATGTTCCTATGATATTTGTTGGCAAACAGGAATATTGAAACAGCAAACAATTAAATCAACAACAGTGTAAGATAGCCAAGCTTCCTGGGCATTTGGGTCTTACAAATTGAAGTCCAGAACGGATGTGCAGTAGTTGTTAAGTCAGTAATTACTGACGGTGTTTTCTAGATGGAGTCTGCTGGAGGCTTAAAATCTACTACCTTGAGAACATCAGGTTGAAGAAAGGTCTAAAATGGAGGTCTGTGAGCTTTTGAGGATGATGATGGACCCAGACTCCACTAGTCCTGTCCCAAATGTACTTCACACACACACACACACACACACACAAATATATATATGTGTCCTTCTACTCTCACAACCAGAACTAGGCCTGCAGCCCATACTTCAAAGGTCAGTGATGATTCCACAGTCCCTACAGCTAGGTTTTTCTGTAGTTTTCCAATCTACTAATTTGGAAAATTCACATGAGATCTTGAAGTGGTATCCACATAGGTGAGGTTTCTATCTTCCTGGTTTCTCTGAGTGGTTTTCCACACAATCTTGAAGGAGCTGAGAACTCTTTTCTTGATATTTCGTGTTGGGAATGAGGTCATCCAATCAAAGGTAACAGGGCTGCTGGGAACTGTCATGAGATATCTACTTAATTCCAACAAATATGGTTGATGACCATAATTTTATAGAACTGGTAACTTTATTTCAAAAAGAAAAAAAAGGAGCAAAGCAGGAGGGAAAAATTCTTGACATTGGTTTATGTTTTCAATCTTGGTTTACTGCTGATGACCATATAAATACTATTCACCCTGAACAATTCACATACTTTTTAAATGTAGCAAAAAAAAAAAAAAAAAAAAGCAGATCATAACATGGCAGAGAATAAGATAGAAGTAAAACACAAATAAGAAAAATCTTAAAATGTAAAGGGATTTTTATATGCTGTTTTCTCTGTGAATGGAGCAAATGTCCTAATACATTTTAATGGATTTTAATAGGTAACAGTTTTATAATATTCTTTTATAATTTCTTGGAATTCTTATTCCTCATGAAATCTATGACTTAATAACAGGGAATGCCTCAGGCTCTTAATTTTTTTGCTGACTCCTTCCAATTCTTTTTCTTTTTCACTGCATTTACAAGTGTACTACTTAAATAAAATCTAACATTTTATTTTTAATTTAATTTTTATTTTTTATACAATTTGTACAGATTACACTCCCTTTACAGTTATTAAAAATATTGGCGGGCCTCCCTGGTGGCGCAGTGGTTGAGAGTCTGCCTGCCGATGCAGGGGATACGGGTTCGTGCCCCGGTCTGGGAGGATCCCATATGCCGCGGAGCGGCTGGGCCCGTGAGCCATGGCCGCTGGGCCTGCGCGTCCGGAGCCTGTGCTCCGCAACGGGAGAGGCCACAACAGTGAGAGGCCCGTATACCGCAAAAAAAGAAAAAAAAAAATATTGGCTACATTCCTTGTGTTGTACAATACATCATTGTATCCTATCTTACATCCAATAGTTTGTACCTCCCACCATTTTAAATTGATAGGAATCTTAGGAGAGACTACCTCTTAAGGAAAAGTGATGAAAATGTAACTTCTTTGTTGGTAGAAGCAGTGGGATCCTCCTGGCTATAACTTCTGCTGATGCTTAGAATGCTGAATATTTATTATAATTTAGATGGAATTATTCAATTCAAAGTAATGCTGGGACCCTTTATAAAACAGCATAGTTGCTAAGAATGCTTTCATCTTAATTGGGAAAAGTGTTGATTTTATTAGCTATAATATTTACTCAAGGAAATTAAAATTTGAATACTGTGACTTGGCTAACTTATTTTACATAAATTCTCCCTTGTTAGATCATCCAGTTGTACATGGAGACTCCCCATTCCTATATCAAAAACAAGAAAGAGGGCTTCCCTAGTGGCATAGTGGTTGGGAGTCCGCCTGCCGATGCAGGGGACACGGGTTCATGCCCCGGTCTGGGAAGACCCCACATGTCATGGAGCAGCTGGGCCCGTGAGCCATGGCCACTGAGCCTGCGCATCCAGAGCCTGTGCTCCGCAACGGGAGAGGCCACAACAGTGAGAGGCCCGCGTACTGCAAAATAACAAAAAACAAAACAAAACAAAAAACAAAACAAGAGGGAGAGAGAGAAAGAGAAGAGAGAGAAGAAGGCATGGAGGGAGGGAAAATTGAAAGACGTAATAGTTAACATATTTTGCTTTCTTCTGCCAGGCAAGTGTTTTATATATTTTAGCTTAACTATTGCAACAACCCTATGAGATGGTCCTATTATCTTCTTCATTTTTCAGATGGAAAAACTGAGGAACAGCAAGTATAAATGATTTTTCTAGCTAGTAAGTGGAGATAGATCCATTTTACTTGATTAAAGAATGTGCAATGCTAATCTTGTGTTTATCAGTGACAATATAGCTTAATATTTACTAAGTGAGATATTAGAAGCTTGATAAATTGAACCCCTTCTCCTCTCCTCATTATTGTTTAAAAGAGAATAAAGTCTTTAGGGACATAAAATTTTATTGCATTTCAGAAAGAAAAATGTGGTTGAGGAGAAATGGATTAAAAATTGATAAAAATGACAGACAAATTGATGATACAAACTATCAGTATTGCTGTAGTTTAATATTTATTCCTTTATTTGCAGTCTCTAAAAAATTAACACCAAGAGAAATAATTTTACATATATTCCCTTAAGATTATCAATATTATTTCTCTTCATTGCATCAACATTAAAGAAGAGGACTTATGTCAGCCCACAAATCCTGAGAATGAAGACCTTTTTAATGAGTAAGCCAGCATCACAATCTTTGGGATTTCAAATGAAGCTGAATGCATGAAAGCAAGTACAGTAAATCTACACAAAAGACAAATATGCTATGATTTGCACATGCTTATAAATGCTGAAGAAATGTTAGAAGTTATCTTAGTCTGTTTGGACTATTACAGCAAAGTACTATCAACAGAGTGGCTTATAAACAACAGAAATTTCTCACAGTTCTGGAGGCTGAAAGTCAAAGATCAGGGTGCCTACATGAGTGTGCCCTGGTGAGAATCCTTTTCCAGATTGCAGACTGCAGTCTTCTCTCTGTGTTCTCATATGGCAGAAGGGGCAAGGGAGCTCTCTGAGGTCTCTTTTATACAGGCACTAATCCCATGCATGAGGGCTCCACCCAATGACTTACTTCCCAAATGTCCCACTTCCTAATACCATCACACTGAGGGGTAGGATTTCAACATACAAATTTTAGGAGAACACATTCAGTCTGTAACAGATGGATACCAGGAAACTGACACTCAAGAAGAATATGATGTTCTCTGATACATAGGCTAGAGTGTGAATTTTGATACCCAAATGCCTAGGTTCAAAGTTCAGCTCTGTCACTTACTACCAATGTGACCTTAGGCCATTACCTAACTTCTTCATTGCCTCAGTTTCCTCATCTCTGGAGTCTAACTGTTTTTGTCCATATTATCTTTCCATCTTTGCTGGCTGCTCCCCCCCGGTCGAGAGCCTAATCTCCCAGATATTTTCCAGATAGATGAAGTGGCTTTTATCAACCTAGGGCTATTCTCAAAAGGGTGCAGCTGTGAGCTATTAGTAGCCAACACTCACAAATGGGGTATGGGTGCACTGGCTCCTTTAATTTAAACAAAACTTATTCCCATCTTATCCTAAAGTGGCCTTGGAAGCTTTGGTCTAAGAATTTACAGATGGGAGCAATATATTAGATAAGGTCACCTGCTGGCATCTTTGACTTCTTTAGTCTTAAAGTTTGGAGTTCTATAAATGGGTGAAAAAAAATCCACCAAATTTTAAGAAATAATTAAATATGAAAATGTACATTAAACACTGCAAATTAAAGATGGATTGCTTGTATTTTAAAAAACCAACCAAAACTTTCATTTTTGAAGTAGTAGTCTTTAGAGGTAATTAGCTGCTTCTAAGGTTTTTCTTATTATTTCTGTTGGATTTCATCACTGATTTATCACCTACCTTTCCATACCTGGAGTAGCTTAAAATCAGACTGATGACTCAATTCTACCTTTTGTCCCATGACTTTGATAAGACTGTTCAGACTAATGAATGTTCTGCAGTTCTACTATGAAGCACTCTTGCTGCTCATCTGATAACTCCATTCTCTACCTAAGAAAACTTCTTCACTGCAATAGATATAGCAATAATGTTTACATGGCAATAATTATGAATGGCATGCTTCTGCATGAAAACTTTCTACAAGATTTCTGGTGGCATTTTTCAGTCCCATAATATAAAAGTTGGAATGGATTTGCACATTATCCAACCACTCTCCCTATTGACAAATAAGAACATTGAGGTTTATAGAAAGTAATGACTTTCCAAATCATCAGTGCTAGTTTAGGGGGGAATGGGAACCAAGCATGAGTTCTCCTGTGAAGTAGTTTATTAGTCTTTCCACTGTACCACACATCTTTATATTTCTACTGTTTAATAGAGACTAAATTCAAGATTATCTGTTATCTATCTATTGGCCTATCTATCACCTATCTGTCTAATTTATTTATACACCAGCTTGCTTCAGAAAGGATTTAAGCTGGCTTACAAAAAAAGACACAACACAAAGAGATTTTAGACATTTAATATATGAAGTGGAAGGAACATCAATTTGGGAAAAATAAGCTAAAACCATGATCAAAGGTAATGGACAAAGTGTATGTTGTGAGACTTTTCCATTGGCTAAAGATAAGACATTCTCTAAGATCTGAGATTTCTACTCTGCAAAGAAAGAACACGGATTACATGATCACATCGTGTGGATCAGGTAGCTGGATTATTGGTTACAATGGATCATAGTCACCATAAAATAAAAATAAGCTAGTTGCTTAAAAGAACAGTCAATACTTTCTGACAAAATTGTTAAACTGTTTTCTTGAAGAGAATGGTACCAGTCCGAAGAAATAAATTGCAAGTAAAATCAGCTTGGTGTCATTGCTCTTTGCTGACCATGTGTTCTGTCAGAACCTAAAAAGAAACTAAATAGAACACTTTTTTTATTATAGTTTTGCAAAATTATAAACAGATTTTTGTAATATTCTAACTTAAAACACAAATATAATTAAACTCCTGCCTTACTATAATTATACCAGTATATTTAAGAATAGTTTTATGTAAAGTCACAGTACATAGTAAAATTGCTGCCCCACAATATCATTTTCCTACTAAAGTTTGAAATTCTGTCATTTTAAGGTGAGAAGTCAGAGGTATTTAGGATGTTCTGAAGGTGTAAAGGACATCAAAAATCTGAAAGATCACTAAGTCTGTAGTCACAGAAAGCAGTCATCTAAACTATATACATTTTAGAAATAAGCCCAATTTATTTGTTTAAACTCTGCCTGGCTTCTTCAACCATTCTTCGAATATAGTTTATTATGCCTCCAAAAATCACTAAGAAACGTATGGAAAAAGAAATACAGCTCCAGTTAGATCTGTACCATATCTCGGTCAAGCTCACTAATGTCACATGTATGAAGAGAAGATTGTCTCATTATTTATTGTGAAAACATCACTGGTTGACAAAAGCAGAGAACCTTTAGCTTTGATTGCTCAGAAGCTCAACGTTATTATTCCACCAAGAGATTGATCCAAATCAGCCATATTGCCATTTTGTTATGTATTAGCTGTGGCTTTTCTTAGGATCCAGATTCATGTTTGTGTGTGTTTTTTTGTTTATTTTGTCTCATATTTCATTTCAATAGACCTTTTGGTCAGATAAGCAAATTTTCTGTCAAACACATTCTTCCCAGAACTCGTGAGATGGACTACTACATTCAAAAGGCACTCATGTAGGAATCATAAATCATCGACCAAGAAGTCAAATTCCGTTTTTATATCAACTTTGAAGAAAATTTTTCATTTTCCATGAGAGATAAAGGTAAATGATTTCCTTGTGGCCTAATTCATCTGTGGTCTTCCCAAGATTCCAGTTTCCTTAAAATTTCCAGTTCATTCTGATGTTAGAGCTTGAGCTTGTTGCTACATAAATCAGTAGATGTGGGAGTTTTAATGAGCTGGTTAGTTTTCGGGAGTTTCTTTACTACATATCAGATACTTATAGTGAGAAGACAGGCCATCTGTGAAATAGGCTTTGCCACTTCTCCACCATTCCTCAGAAAATCATCAGTAACCGTAGTCCTCACTTTTTTGAGAGATCAGAATCATCCTTTCTCCACTTATCAAATTGTCTTTTTTGTCCCCTGCAGCATTGGGGACTACTGCTTAAGCAGCTCTGGAATTACCCTTGAAAGTAAATTTTACTTACTGCCTTACTCAGAATAGTATAGAACTTAAAATAATTCTTTTACGAATTTATTTTTCTATTTACTGACTTCTCGGTGATAGTCTTGATACTGCTTTCTTTCTTCAAAAATTTCCTCTTCTTGACATCCTTCCTGGATTATTTTTTCTTCCTATCTAGCAACTTATTATTTTTACCAATGAAAGAAAGAAGAGAGGTGATCCTCACACCCTTTCACTTGGTGCTAAAAGAGATTGTCCAATCTGTTCTCATAGCACCAGTAATTGGGAAATATTTTGGTCAAGATGTCAAAAAACACAGTATATATCTGCATGTTACTAAAATAGTTCTTTATGTCTCCATACCAACTAATGGAACTCAGATAAACTTTAATCATCTGCCTACCCTGTGTACACACACACACACACACACACACACAACTTATCTCCTATCTTTAAAATCCAGAAAATCATTACAAATGTATATGGCAAGTTGCCTCTTTTAAACACTTATCCTACTGTGATTGCATAAACCAGGAAACATTCCCAGAAATGGAAACATGAAGTCAGCCTGTCATCCCAATCTTTTTCAGTGAATCTCTTTTAATTAGGAAACATGTGAACAAGGTCAACCTGGCTCCTTTCTGCAATTATCAAGTACTCAAAGAGTCGTGAACCAAGTACCTCAAATCACCCCATCACATATATGCATCTTCTTTATCATAGAACCCTTGGACTTGTAATACTACAAGTCTACTAATTTGAAAGTATGGGCTTTATAGACATATCCCAACCTGCATGTTTAGGTGCTGCATCACCTGGAGTCCTGGTAAGAAAAGATGCCACACTGAAACTGAGCAATTTGAAGAGAGTCTAATAAAGGGACGATTTACAAAGGGGTAGTACTTAGTCTGAGGCTAGCAACTGACAGAGCTGCTATCCCTAGGTCAGAAAGAAGGAGTGACTCGAACTTGGAACTTGAAAATGTTTGGAGAAGGATTGCTGAGAGAAATTTTGGCCTCCGGTAGAGGGAGGCTGCCAACACTTGGAAGGAAGCCTGAAGAAAACATTGCCTAACCTCACTCTCCTGTCTGTGCTTCTCATTGGCTGAACACACCCTGAATCCAGAGAACTGGGAATCTCTGGCCTAGAATCAGCATCCTGGGGCGTGGGGTAGGGTGGAAAGGGGGTGGAAAGTGGCACTTGGTGGAATAAATGCAAAGTATTCAGCACAGTCACTACCCTTGAAAATGGTGACCATGTGAGGCAACATGGCAAGCACCAGAAGACACATCCTCCAGTCCAAAGCAGAAAATTTGAACTCTAAAATGGCATTCTAGAAGTGCGATGCTACAAGTAATCTCTTTGGGATTCAACTGGCACAATCTATCTTTATGCCCTTATATCATTTTCTGAAGTAATCTGGCTTTGTATCCCCCATATGGCTGTATATAGTCACATGCATAGTGAATTCTCAGTAAACTCTAGGTAGAGTCACTGAATAACTTTCCTCTTATGTTCTCTGCCACTGCTGCTAGCCTATTATCTTGTATGAGTTTCTGTCAGCAATGTTTCAAAATTCCAAGAACAGTCATGTATCCACATGCAGTGGTGTGCCAGACTTGGACAAATAATACAGAATACTGTATTTTGACAATTGTGATCAAGGCTGTGCATTTGTTGTTATGTCCAAGAGAAGTGAGGTCAGCAGCAAATCACCTCTGTCAAATGACTTCATTTAGAAAAGCCTCATGGAATACTTTGTAGTTTTACTGTGACACCGTCTCCCAGAGCTAAAATGATATAGATGGAAATGTTCCATAAAAATTCAGAAACGTTCCTTCCTCTCGATTTCTCAATGAAAAAAAAAAAAAGAAAAAATAGTATTGCCTGCCAATATCAGGGGGATATAGATGCAAAAACATCTTTTTCTGCTACATGAAGATGAATTGCCTATAACGATTGCCATTTGAAAATTGTGGCCTCAAATTTTAAGTATCCGTGTTGCACTTTTAAAAGCAGGTAAGTCCTGTTCTGATGGAAATGCACATGCTTCACTCTTCTGTAGAATATATTGCATCCAAGAAAAGGGTTTATTTTTCTCCTGTAAAATTTCAGTATCTCTGGTGACCTATGGGGGAAAAAATCTGTACTGGGTAGTGCAGTAAAGGTCACACACTAAGTATGCAACTGTATTACTTTTGAGGCACAGAAGCAAACTCTTTAAGTTCTAGTAGCTAATTAAGATAAAGATTTGCTTGGCATGCAATTTTGCTTCCTTAACATCTTTTATATTGAAGTCACTCTGACTTACAGAGCATTGTACATTTTAGTCACTGAATCATAAAGTACAAATGAGAGCTGGTTAAAGGATAACAATGGTCATTCTGAATAACGTGCTGAGAAATGCCTCAAACTTGGAAGACGTTTTAATAATAATTCACCAACCAATTTCGTTAAAGACTAGAGAAGCAAAACGAGAAAATTTGAATTACACAGCTCCTCTTGCTGTAATTTAAAGGTATTTCAAGCTAAATTTAAGCCTCTTGGATGTGACATCATGCTGTTTCTGAGCCAAAAAATACAAGATACTAATAATAAAACCTAATTAATGATAAACTATATTTCTGTACTTCATAATTTTCTCCCAATGAATGCCACTTATATCTCAACACTATATTTTAATAGCTCTCTTCCTTTAAAGAAATACACCAAGCAAAGATAATTTAAACTGGCTTTATGATACACCTATGACATCTATTTTTTTTGAAGAAATAAAAATTATTTTTATTTGCAAAAAACATACTTGATCACATACATAGAAAAATTTAAATAATCTTCAAAAAACAAAAATATCTATAGAGCTAACAAGTTCATTCAATAAAGTAACAGTACATAGGTCAATATAGAAAAACTGATAGTATTTCTATAAACAAGCAACAATTTTTTAAAACCTCAAAATATAATATAATTTGCAATTTTATGTTTATTTACAATAACATCCAAAGAAGAAAATGAATAGGGATAAGCTTAACAAAAGATATTCAAGTCCAGTGAGCCAAAAACTAAAATACATTGCTAAAAAGAAATTAAAGAAGACTTAAAACAAAGTATGGAGAGATACAGCATATTTGTGTGTGTGTGTGTGTATTGATTAGTTTTCAGTGATGTAACACTTATGTGGTGCCAATCTGCCTTCCCTGCAGATAATAATTATTTATTTAATAATAAAATATTAAGAACAATTCACAGATGAGAATATTCAATATTGTTCAGACGTTACTTCTTGTCTAGTTGAGCTATAGATTCACTGCAATCTCAATAGAGATTTCAGAAAACTCTTAAATAAAAATTCACAAACTTATCACAAAATTTATATGGAAGTGCAAACAACTTAAGCAAAAAGCGTCTAAAAAACTGATAGACTCACACTACCAGACTTTAAGGCTTATTATAAAACCACAGTACCCAAAACAGTGATCTTATCATAAGAATAGATATTTTTAAAAATAAGGTTTTTAAAAAATTTGCACCAACTTCAGCCTTTTGTCAATATCTCCTGTGGCATATATTTTAGTTCCATCTGTGTTACATACACAATGCTAGCATGCTCTGTGAATGAATTTATTTGTTTCTGGCCACTTTTTCAAATTATAGTTTTATTTTTTGTTTTTTCAAATTTTGGATTTTTTGCATATATATTAACTTCCTGGGACTTCCAAAACAAAGTACCACAAACTAGGTGGTTCAAACAATAGAAATTTATTGTCTGACCATAAATTCTGCAGGCTACAAGCCCAAGATCAAGATGTCTGCAGAGCTGGTTCCTTCTGAAGTCTGTGAGGAGGCATAGGACATGCCTCTCTCCAGGTTTCTGGCATTCATTTTGGCTTGTATATGTTATCGTCTCAATTTCTGCCTTTATCTTCACAGGGCGTTCTCCTTGTGTGTCTGTGTCCAAATTTTTCCTTCTTATAAGGACATCAATCATACTTGATTGGAGACCCACTCTAAATGTAATGTAACCTCATTTTAACTTAACTAATTACATCTTCAATGACCCTAATTTCCAAATAAGGTCACATCCTTATAATGGGAGTTAGTACCTCAACATGTGATTTGGGGTGGGGAGAACACAATTCATCCTCTGATAGAATGTCTGGTCATTAACTTCAGTCTTTTTTCTTCTTTTGCCTAAGTCCCTATACTTTTAATTACTTTACTTTCAAGGTTTCTAATGAACTTCTACATCTATTCCACTTTTAAGTCCATTCACTGAGCTATTTCTTATTCATCGTGTTACATGTTCTTTTCCCTATATTTTCTTTGTTTTATCTTCTATTTCTTTCTCATTATGTTCATTTCCCTTTCAATACTTGAACACGTAGACAATAATTATAGAAGATTTCTTAATGTCTTTGTCTACTGATTCCATCATTTTCGCCATTTGTCTTCTCCTTTTGCCTATTTTTTCTCCTGTTAATGGGTTACATTCTTCTTCACATGTCTTTTCATGTCTTATAATTTTGGACACAGTGAATTTTTGTTGATGAGGACTGGATTTTATAGTCTTCCTTTCAAGGGTGTTAAAGTTTGTTCTGTCAAGTTTTAAAATTAATTGCAGAGCTGCTTGATCTTTCCTTAGCTTGTCTAGAGAAGCCATTATTCTAGGGCGTAGCCACATTACAGAGACATGGCCTTTCTACCATCTTTGCCCAATGCCCCAGATGTTGAATGACTACATTCATTCTATCTGGTTAGAATACGAAGTGTCTTCCAGCCCTATTTGAGGTCGGCAAACTGTTCAGATTATACCTTCCTTGGTGTTCTTTTCCCAATCTCATGACATTTCACCCTACACATATGAGGCTTGGTATTCATCAATACGATCAAGGGCATCCTATACAGATTTCTGGAGCTTTCTCCATGCAGTTCTATCTCCCCTAGTACTCTTCCTTGCAATTTGCAGCTATCTCATTCTTTCCAAAGTGGACTCCATCTCCTCAAACCCTGGGGACCACCATACTCTCCTTATGATTCCACTCCCTGCACCACGCTCCAGGAAGTGCTACCACCCAGATAGCCAGAGTATTCTTCCAACTCCCTTCTTTTGTTTCCCTGTCTCATGGATCACAGTTCTGTGTTCTGAGTTCTAAAAGCTATTACAATTTTTGTCCAGTATTCTCATTATTTATGGCAGGAAAAAAAATATCTGGATCCAGTTACCCCATCATGAACATAGCAGAAGATTTACTATGCATTTCGATAAACAAGTTCTCTAATAGAATTTCTTCTTTAATGGTTAGTGCTTTTGTCCTATTTAAGCAAAATGATGAAGATAATCACATTTTTCTCTAATATCTTTATTGTTTTACTTTTAACAATTATATCTGCAATTCATCTGAAAATATTATTTTTCTGTATGGTGTGTTAGGCCATTTGATATTCAAGATCTTTCTTTCCCATGTGAATGTCAAATGGTCTAGTTTATTTATTAAGAACACTTACCTTTTATTGCTTTTACAAATAATGTCACTATATATATATATATATATATCATTTTACTTTGGGACTCTGTTCCATCAGTTTGTCTATTTGTATACCACCACTGCACTCTGAATTACTATAGCTCTATAATAATTTAGATAGATAGTCTAAGTCTTTCAGCTTCGTTTTTTACAAGATTGCCTGGGCCATCCTTGGCCGTTGGCATTTCCCAATGTATTTTTAATTCAACTTGGTGATTTCTAAAATAAATAAACAGATTTCTAAATAAATAAATACTATTTTTATAGTATTTTTTTATCATGACCTTATTGAATCTTAGACTTGTGTGAGAATAATTTAAATATTTACCATAATGAGGCTTCAAAACCTCCTGAAATATTTTCAAATTTATATAGATGTCATTTCATTTCTGTTGCTAGGTTCTTGGATTTTAGGAAAAAGATATTGAACATCGTTATTTAGATATATTCCTATGTGTCTGATTTTTTGATGTTCTTATAACTAATATCTTTCTTACAACTTGTTTCCCTATACATTTGTTGCTGGTACCTAAACATACAATTGTTTCTTGTTTATAATCATCAGTATAGTCACATTGCTCAATTTACTATGAATTTAATAGCTTTTTAAATTATTTTAGAATTTCTACATACATAATCATCTTGTTCTACATAATGGCATTTTTATTTCCCTCTTAATTATCCTTACATTTTTCTTTTTTTTCTAATCTTATTGACTAAAGACTGAATTAAAATATTGAATTAAAGAGGTGTCATCATCCTGTTTTTAATCTTGAGGGGATATTTTCAATATTTCACAACAGTGTATGTTTATTCCTATAGGTTATTTATGGATATTCTTTGTCAGGTTAAGAAAATTTCCTTCTATTTCTATTTACTCTAACTTGCAAGAAGGTTTTGGTGTATTTGTTTGTTTTCATCATAAATATGTTGAATTTGACCAAATTTTTTTCTGTATCTTTCAAAATGACTATATGACCTTTATTTTTTATTCATAATGTACTTTTATTCAACTATGTTGATCAATTTTTTTAAAAAAATTGTGTTTATCTACCTTGAATAAACCCCAGTCAGTCTTGAGATAGAACTTTCTAATGTTTGTTAAGCCAACTTCTCAAGCAAATTGATTATGAACATGTTGGAATTTATCTTGAAATTTGCCACAAAGGGGTTTATGAACATGTCAATTCATATAGTTCTTCAGGGAGGTACATTTTATAGAGAAAATGGCTGTATAATAGTTGTTAGATTGGATAAAATATAATGCACCAGCTAATTAAACATTAGGCTCTTCCTAAAGTTGAACACTGTTAGAATTTTAGGAGGGGCTCTCAGGTTTATTAATGTCTATCAGAGAATTGCTGGAGAATCTTATCAGTAATGGTAATTACTTCCAGAAGGAACACCTAATCACATTAGACCATAAAATTCTTCCAAGCTTTGGATAGTTCTTTTAAATGTCAAACAAAAGATCTGTTTATTAACTGAGAGGGTCATGAAAAGCTATGAAAACTGCCCAAGATTTCATCCAGTTGTAGAACAAAAGAATGGGTTCACAATGGAAGTTTAAAGGGATAGTGGTGGAAAGAATAAAGATACTCTTTGCTGGTACCCTATTGAGTCCAGCTGATTTTTGCACTGTGGCACATACCCTTTGATCTGTTACTTATATTTCTAGTTATTTAGCATGAGAGGATAATCATGTATGGATCACATATATAGCTATTAATATTCTCATTGTAACAGGACTTATACCAAAAATAGTGAGACAATGAAAGAAGGCGGGAGGGAGGTGGAAAAGAAAGAAAAATTTTCAATGCTTATCAGTGATGGAATGACTGTATACTTGGAATCCATCAGTAAAACTAAATAATTCACAGCAGCCATTCAAATGACTATTATTGAAGATTTTCATTAACATCAATATTAACTATACATTGTTAAATGAACAACAAAAAAGCAGATTCCAATACCGTATAGTCTCATTAAAAATAATGTATACACAAATAGTGTATATAAAAATCCTGTATATAGTAATGTGGAAAGGCTATATTAAATTATTTCTGGGATGATAGATTATTTTTATTTTCTTATTTTAGATTCCTTTATATCTTTCTTAAATATGTTTTGCTTTAATAATAAGAAAATATATTTCTTATAATAATATCTTTTGTTGTAGTTAGACACAAATACAACCTTCCCATATTATTTCATAAAAGCCTCTAAAACCCTTTTTAAAAGATGCTTTCCTTAATGTAAAGCAATTCTTTAACATGATTTATTGAATGTATACTAATAGACCAAGAGAGATCTTCCATTTAACTTCTGTGTTATTTCCTACACTGCATTATTGAGAATACAGCTTCATGTATTTTTATTCCAATCATGCCTCGCACAAGTAGCACACATTATTTCACCGCAGCCCATGGCATCCTTTGTGCAAATCTGCTGTCAAGTAACACACCAAATACAATTTATCCAGTCCTCTTTATAGTCGTTGGAGTTTCTGGAATTATAAAGTCCCTGGCAGTATTCTCCAGAGCAATACTTTGTTACTTAGAAGTTGCCTGTACAAAAAGGGACAGGCATAAGAATGCAGTGTCATCTAGTCAATGATAACAACAGTCCAAAAAGTGGCGTAAGAACAAGTAGGCAAGTGCTCAAGTGAGTCAGATTCCTGTGATACCTGTGAAGAATGCGGCACCAAAACACAGTCGCCAGTTACCCATCTGAAAACCACAGCTTCTACAGAGCACTGGATGTCCTCAGCTTCTTTCATTCTGGGAGGAATCTGATTGGAAAAATTATTGCTGACGTGTTCATTAAGAACAAGATTAAGAACACAATAACAAAGAAATGAACAAAAGACTTGAACAGAGGCTTCTCAAATGACCAGTAAGCATATTAAAAGTAACCTGGGCTCACACCAGTCAGAATGGCCATCATTCAAAAGTCTACAAATAACGAATGCTCGAGAGGGTGTGGAGAAAAGAGAAACCTTCTACTCTGTTGGTGGGAATGTAAACTGGTGCAGCCACAATGAAAAAGAGTATGGAGGTTCCTTCAAAAAACTAAAACTAGAGTTGCCATGTGATCCAGCAATCCCACTCCTGGGCATATACCCAAACAAAACTATAATTCAAAAAGATACGTACACCCCTACATTCACAGCAGCACTATCCACAATAACCAAAACATGGAAACAACCTAAATGTGCATCAACAGATGAATAGATAAAGAGGATGTGGTACACATATACAATAGAATATTACTCAGCCATAAAAAAGAATAAAATAATTCCTTTTGCAGCAACATGGATGGACCTAGAAATTATTATACTGAGTGAAGTAAGTCAGAAACAGAAAGATAAATACCATATGACATCACTTATATGTGGAATCTAAAATATGACACACTTACCTATGAAACAGACTCACAGACATAAAGAACAAGCATGTGGTTGTCAAGGGGGAGGAGGGTAGGGGAGGGATGGAGTGAGAATTTGGGATTAGCAGATGCAAAATATTATATATAGAATGGATAAACAACAAGGTCCTACTGTATAGCATATGATATACATCTATATCTATATCTATATCTATATATATATATACATCTCCTGTGATAAACCTTAGTAGAAAAGAATATGAAATAAAGTGTATATATGTATAACTGAATCACTTTGCTGTACATCAGAAATTAACACAACAATGTAAATCAACTATAATTGAATAAAATAAATTCTTTAAAAAAGTATCTTGGCCTCACAAATGCCAAAGAAATGAATATTAAGTAAATGCTATTCTCACCAAAATTAAAAGGACTAGCAATATCAACTGTTGTCTAGGATGTGAAGCAACAGCAATCATCATATTCTGCTGATGGAAATGAAAACTTATACAACTACTTTGGAAAACTGACAGTAGCTACTAAAGTTCAACAAATGTCTGATTTATGACACAGAAATTATCTAACTCAGTATAAAACCAGTAGAATTCTGTTTGTATGCACATCAAAAGACAAGTATAAGAATGTTCATCAAAGCACTGTTGAAGCTCCTATTCTCATTCCTAAACAGTCATCACAGTAGCACTCTTTGCAATACCCCAAAATAGGAACAATGCAAATGTTCGTCAGCCCAAATGTCTATGAATTTTGGTATATTCAGAGAATGGAATACCATTCAGAGATGAAAAATAAATGACTTACAGCAACATTCATCAAAAAGAATGATTCTTACTGTAACAATAAAAAAAAATCATCCTTGGGCTTCTCTGGTGGCGCAGTGGTTGAGAGTCCACCTGCCGATGCAGGGGACATGGGTTTGTGCCCTGGTCCGGGAAGATTCTACATGCCGTGGAGCGGCTGACCCCGTGAGCCATGGCCACTGAGCCTGCACGTCAGGAGCCTGTGCTCCGCAAGGGGAGAGGCCACAACGGTGAGAGGCCCGCGTACGGGGAAAAAAAAAAAAAATCATCCTTGTTGATGAATGTTGTTAGAATCATAATGTTCAACAGTCAACATTAAACATAATGTTGAGTAAAAGAAGCCAAACACAAAATATGACATAGCATATTATTCCATTTTTATACAATTCAAAAATTAGCAATGTTAAATTATGGTGTGAGAAGTAAGGATAGTAGGTATACTCTGGTTGGGGGAAGAATTTCTGGAAAGAGGCATGAGCGGGCATCTGGCATATTTTTTCCATAGATTTGGTCACTTTATAAAAGTTTTAAATTTGTGCACTTTACTGAGCATGTGTCTTAAGTCAAAAGTTTATTTAAAACATTTTTAGGGCTTCCCTGGTGGCGCAGTGGTTGAGAGTCTGCCTGCCGATGCAGGGGACACAGGTTCGTGCCCCAGTCTGGGAAGATCCCACATGCTGTGGAGCGGCTGGGCCCTTGAGCCATGGCCACCGAGCCTGTGCGTCTGGAGCCTGTGCTCCGCCATGGGAGAGGCCACAACAGTGAGAGGCCCGCGTACCGCAAAAACAACAACAACCAAACAAAAGAACATTTTTAAACATGCAAAATTAATCAATGGTATTAAAAACCAGAATAGTAATGATCTTTGGGGAGGGATCTGGGCAGTGCTTGGGAGCAGGTCTGAAGGGGGCATCTAGAATGCAGGTAATGTTCTGTTTCAGGACCTGAATCATGTTTACTTTAGTGTTTTCACTATGATTTGTGATATTTTATATCTATTTCTATTAAAAATATTTATTAATAATTGTTTAAGATATACATGAATTATTGGAATTTTTCTTTGTGTGTTATAGTTCACATTTTTAAACGGCTTGGAAATAGTAAATTTGTAAATTTTAACAGTAAACAGTAATTCGTCCAATTTTCCACACTGATAGGCAAGAACATGTCAACTACACAATCACTATTAAATACTAACTCTGCTAAGGCAGCTCTAATTATGTATTATGTATAGCAATAGAATGAGATTCTCTAACAGAAAACATATGTAACTTTATACAAATAATATTCAGGTGTGATATGATCTGGTAATCTCTGGCATCTGAAATTACAGATGAAATTTGAGCCCAAGAATTTGAATTATTTACATTTCAATGGCTTAAAATAAGACTTATAGTCTCCGACTCTGAAAGAACGAACAGAATCTTGATTTTTAAAACAATATGTATGTAATTAACAGCTTAAGTCTAAATTGTGGTTACTACTAGAACTTAAATCTATCTTGTTCTGCCTGGAATACTGGTGAGTGAAACCATCAGAGGGCCAGGGGACTCTCCCAGGGAATAACAACCTAACTAAAAAGACCATTAGCACAAATATCACAGGTAATTCAGATTTACATTTTCTTCTGGCCCAGTGACCCCATTTCTCAGATGACTAGCCAAGCCCTAAGAGCAAAATCTAAGTAAACACCCATATGCAAACACAGTGTAACAGAGATCCAAAGTCGCCCTATTTCTGGAACAGCCTGACCCTCTGATGTTGCTGGGAAGAAATTTCTCCTTCTTTGGAATAGAGACCCTGGCACACTGCAGCACTGTCAGATGGAGACAGAAGGAAACAGCACCATGACAAGCATTGCTGATGGCCCATTATTAACACTAGCAGCTAAAGGTGACAGCACCAGCCAAGGCTGACATCGTTGTAGTTAGAAGTCTCTGTTGAACTTGGAGGGTGGTCACAGCTTCAGTCTCCATCAGAGACAGTAGCAGTTATAGGAAATGACTCAACAAGGATGAAGTCCCTTGTGCATCTTGACTCACTGCAGGAGACACATACAATTTTTATAGAGGTTGAGAGTACTTGATTATATGAAGCTCATGTATGAAGGGTCAATTTGAAAGAGAAAAAAATATTGAAAGAAATTATTTTATGAAGATAGTTATTTCTGAGTCTCTGAGAAATAGGTGGGGGAGGCTTGAGGGACAGAGAGGATTTTGGAGATTCCTTAACTGTGGAGAGTTGGAAGAAAGTTAAGATTATTAACATTAATTTAACCTTACTGAATCCTAAGACTGATATTAGAAAACAGATTATATTGCTAATGAAGATGAGTAGCTTGATTTTATAGATTTTTCCCCATTATCTAAACTTTGCCTATTTCCTAGTTATATAAATAAAAGTTATAACTCATCATTCTCTTACATATTACTCCCGATATAGTAGAATTCTTAGGCTAAAGCTTTTTAGATCTTTCCTCATTGAAATTCTTGTCAACATTTTAAAGCCTAACAGCACAAAATATATCAAATGCCACCTGCACAGCATGACATAGCAAAGAAATCCCTTCTCAAATGTACTGTTCAGATCCAACCAGAGTCATAAATTTGTAACATAGTGGCATTTTAGAACAAGTTATTACTCCAGAATTTGAAAACACACAAAATCTAGTTAATGTTTTTGTTCTTTTGCCTTGTTTTTTTGTTAACTTGGAAATAATAGTGCCTAAATTCTAAACTTCCAAAGAAATATTAAAGAAAGCAAAATTCTGAGTAAAGAGTACATTTGGGTAAGACCAGGACTGGAATATTGGCATCCAACTTTTCCCTCCCAGAACCTAAATGAAAGGGCTAAAAAAAAAGTAAAAATAATGGAAAATCTGCATTGGCATCAGAGATGGCAGAAGTGCACCAATGACATGTTATGAAAAATTAGTGGAATTTCTAATAGAAATAATCCAATTGGGGACAGACTAAAAGATTTGCCTAAGAACCAACTCCTAACTCTCTCACCCAAGAAAGCAAAGGAGTGAGAAAATGCCTGGCGGAAATCTGGGCAGAACTGCAGCATTTCCTAAAACATGAAGGCAAAAGGGCTGGAGATGAGGATGGCTGACTCTTTGGTGGAGGAAAATGCCTCTTGGATCTCTTCCACTCTGTGGATCAAAGCAATCGGAAACGGATGCCATGGGAAGTCAAGTGTAGCCATGGCAATCAGAGTTAATGACAGCAGGGCTGTCTCTTGATGCAGCAGAACCTCATCTGACAACGAGTCACCTTTGATTGTCCCAAGAGGGGAGAAAATAGTTTGAGTGGAAGGTAAAAATATTCCCTGGTATAATGCCAAATGCCCAAACTGCCCACACTTCCAGCTTCCTCTCTGCTTCCTTCGAGTGATAGACTCACAGAATTGCTCATATAAGCTTCTATTAGCCTATGTCCACAAAAGGACTTACACCAGAATATAGCAGTGTTATTCATAATAATCCCCAACAGGAAATAACCTAAAATGCCCATCAAAAGAGAATGGATAAACAAATGGTGTTATATTCATCCAATAAAATGATGTTCATTGATATAAAAAGCATGAACACAGGCACACGCAACAATAAAAATGAACATAAAAACTTTCTTATAAAGATGTACACACCAAAGAATGCATTTTTATGAAAATATCTATTTATATGAGTTTCACAAAAAACTAACCAAGGGTGATAGAAATCAGAACAATGATTGTCTATAGGGAATTGCCTGAATGGGTGTATGAGAGAATTTGGGAGGTGATGGTAATGTGTTATGTCATGCTATTTACAAGGGTAAGTCCATTGTCAAAACTCATTGAATTTGTCAAAACTAATATGTGTACATTTCACAATATGTAAATTTCACCTCAATTAAAAAAATAAATTATCTGAATACTGTAACTGAATTTTATGCCTTTCATTGCTTTAAAAATCCATGTGTGGCATCCCTCTAATATTGTAAAGTGATGTATAGCATGCATTTTCCTGTGTGCTTAATTTAAACTTAACTTCATTATTTCCATATCCTTATTTTTTCTTTTAAAACAGCTTTATTAAGATATAATTCATATACTATACAATTCATCCATTTAAACTGTACAGTTCAATGGTTTTTAGTTTATTTACAGAGGTGTTCCCTGGTGGTCCAGTGGTTAAGACTCTGCACTTCCACTGCAGGGTGCACAGGTTTGATCCCTGGTTGGGGAAATAAGATCCCACGTGGTGCAATCAAAAAAAGTAAAAAAAAAAGAAAAAAAGAAAAATATATAGACAAGTATCATGGAGAAGATCCATGTCCTTATTTTTACTGGACAAATTTTTTCTTTATTTTATTCTGGTGTCTTTGTGTGTGTGTGTGTGTGTGTAATAAAGGGATGGTTCTGGATCCATTATATGATGAAAGACTCTTTTCCCTTTTGTTTTTCCAAAAGCAACTGTTTTATCCTCTAATCTCAGTTCAAACACACTACAGGGAAATTGCCAAATATGAACAAAACTAGCTTTTCTGTCGACTGCACCTATCCAAAATAAAGCTCCTTTGAGCTAAACCAAAATCACAAGATAAGAATTGTTAATTTAACTGCTTCACTGACTTTCTATGAACTGAATACTTAATAAACTTAGGAAGAAAAATAACTTCTATATTATCTTGTTATTATCTTATTCTTGGTATTCTAAGAGACCCACTTATATGGTGACTTTACATTAGAAAAAAAAGAGCAAGGTAATAATTTCAACCCTATCAACCTCAAGATAAATGAAAAAAAATAAGTTCCTTATTCCTTGCTCTTATGTTATGATATTAAAAGTTTTACCCACCCTGATATTACTCTCTTAACAAGTCCTGCAAGATACACATCTTCTGAAAGTAGATATCAAGAGAAAAAATTTTATGAAAAGAAGAAATATGAGTCATACTTATTGAATTTTTATGTGTAAAGAAAAATATGTCAATGAAAATTACCTATAAGATCTAATACACAATTCCATGAAAGTTATTCTAACCTTCATTCAGCCTTGCTGGGCCCATTTGTAAAGTATCTATAGGGTATAAGGTACACTTACCATTGACTTGTCCCTTTCTGTCCCCTGAACAATCAGTTGTTATTTCCTGTAATCATACTTTTGACACCTTCCAGTATTCATCCCCTCTGTCCATCCCCAAAGCTTTCACCTAGTTCAGGTCCACTTTTCATCTCCCCTGGATTATTTTAAAACTTCCTAGCTGGTCTCCACAACTCTAATTCTTTTAGGGCTACAGCAGTAATCTTGCTAAACACTATGCCTTAGTCCATTCAGGCTGAGATAACAAAACAACAGAGACTGGGTGGTTTATAGACAACAGAAATTTACTTCTCACAGTTCTGGAGGCTGGGAAGTCAAAATCAGGGTGCCAGGAGATTCACTGTCTGGTGAGGGCCCACTTCCTGGTTCATAGACGGCAGCCATATTTTGCTGAATTCCACATAGTGAAAGGGGTGAGGAATCTCTTGAATTTCTTTTAAGGGCACTAACTCCATTCTGAGCACTCTTTGCTCATTATCTAATCACCTCCCGAAGGTCCTACTTCCAATATACCATCCCATTTGGGAATTTTGGAGGGACAAAAATATTCAACCTAGAGCACACCGTCAGGACAACACTGAGCTCACTTGCCTGCTCAAAAACCTTCGGAAGTTCCTTTATTGCCCAACAAACTCCATCTAGTCCCTTGGGACAGAAGCACAACTGGCCCAAATTTACCCAACCACCTTTGCTTTGCTGTAATCCTCCATACATCCAAACCTTTAAAACCTGTAATTAGAAAAGTAATCCATTCTGGCCATAAAAAAGTCAAACTGTAGAGCCGTATAAAAAAAATATGATAAAGTGAGTGGTTTTCTACATCCCTTCAACCTCATTTCTAAGTAGTAACTGCTGTTAACATTTCAGTGTGTGTTCTTCGTCCCATAAACGAAATATACCTGTATATTGTATAGAGATTGAAATATGAAAGTAGATTTATGTTTGGGAACTTGCATGTTTCCCATGTAACATTTTGACATGAATATTTGTTCAGTCATTTGTGATTTATCTTATTCTTTTCATGATTGTCCTTATTCTGTTAATAGACTGTACTAAATATAATTTATTTAATTGGATCTTATTAGTGACATTTGGACTACTTCGATTTTTAGCACTTTTATACAACACTTGATTGACTATCTTGGTATCTACATCTTGCATGCACCAGTGAAAAAGTATCTGTAGAGAAATTTTCTCAAAGTGAAATATCACCCAATGCTTCTTTAAACAACCTGCACCAATTTATGCCCATTTCCCACCTTTCACCTTGACAGCAGTAGGTAATATAAACTACTTTAATCTCTCTGCTTTAATGGGTGAGGACTGGTATGTCCTCTTTAAGTTTCCTTTTAAAAATCATGAGTGAATTTGAACATCTTTGCGAATATCAATAGGTCATTAAATGTCTCTTTTTTTGAACTCTATTTTTATAGTCTGCCAGAATTTAAGGAGTTGTTGGGTTTTTTCATATTGATTTTTATGAGTTTCTTGGAAGTTAATCAATTTCACCATTTTTCTATCATGTCAGATACAAATAATTTTCCTATTCTGTGTGTATTTATACTCAAATGATTTATTTGTTATTGTCATAAAAATGATTTTAATGTCATCAAATTTATTAATCTTTACTTTATGGAAGTTGTTCTCAAATTAGTGTGCATAACAAGCAGATATGATCGCTATAATGCAGATTCCAGGAAAAGAAGAAATCAATGTTATGTTAATTACATGAAAGAATTGGAAAACTTTCCTTCTTTCTCTAGGCTCTGGAATAGTTTAAATAAATTCAGAAGAATCTTTTCTTTAATGCTAAGAAAGAATTATAAAATTATCTACTCTTGTTATTTTCTCATTGTGTATATTAGCTGTTTGACAAGTATCTCATTATTTTTTATTTCTTCAAGTTATTTTTTTCTCCCTTCTGGTCTAAATATTGATAATTTGCATTTCTCTGAAAAAGCATACATTTCTTATGAGTTTTAAATTTGTTTTCAAAGGTTTGTTTTAATTCATTTTAATAAATAAGTTTATATTTTATATGTGTTTATGTGTGTGTTTATTTTACTTACACATATCTAATCTGAATATAACTGGAATATATTACCATTTTATCCCTACATGTAAGAGATGAAATTTCCAAAAGTTAGGGATGAAAATGGACCTCTAAAATAGAGATAAAAATGACCCCATTAAAGTAGGGGGAGATAATAATAAACTTTATAAATTTTAAGCCAAATATACAAGTTAAAATTTCAAGACATACTTCGTAGAATTTAGAAATGCATGTTTTACACTATACATATAGGAAAAGAAAGGGGTAAAGAAATTTTACTAACCCAATGGAAGGCTAGAGAAAGAATAACAAAACATGGAAAACCAAGGTAAATAGAAAGAAAAAAGTAAGATGGTAAAAATAAATGAAAACATATAAATAATTATAATAATATAAATGGACCAAGTGGCTTCTAAAAGATAGATATTTTATTTTATTACTTTATTTATATTGAAGTATAGTTGATGTACAGTGTTGTGTGTATATATATATATACATGCATATTCTTGTGTATGTATACATATATTCTTTTTCAGATTATTTTCCCCTATAGATTATTACAGGATATTGAATATAGTTCCCTGTGTTATACAGTAGGTCCTTGTTGTTCATTTTATACGTAGTAGTATGTATCTGTTCATTCCAAATGCTTAATTTATCTCTCCCTCTCACCTTTCCCCTTTGGTAACTTTAAGTTTGTTTTCTATGTCTGTGAGTCTACTTCTATTTTGTAAATAAGTTCATTTGTATCATTTTTTTTAATTCCACATACAAGTGATATCATATGATATGGCTTTCTCTGTTTTACTTACTTCACTTAGTATGAGATATTTTAAATACTATTAAAAACCCCAACTGTACACTATTTATGAAATTTCCAACTAAAATTTAATGACACAGGAAAGTTAAAAGTAATGGTTCACCTATATTAGACAAAAATAAATTAATACAGTTAATAGAGTAAATAAAGTTACTTCACAACAGTAAAATTAATATATATAAGAAAAAATAGCAGCTATAAACTTATGCACACATACTAAAGCCTTTAAAATGCAGCAAATAAATTTTTACAACATTAGCAAGAGTATGTCAATCCACATAACAGGAGTTTTTTACAAGTCTCCTAGCAATTAATAAATCAAGCAAACAAAAGATACAGAAGATTTGAACAACATAATTAACAAAATGTTGGTCATATATGGAATGTTGCATGTTGTAATTACAGAATACACATGAAATTTTAAAACTGGAAAGACATTTTAGAATTCAAATCATATTTAAACAAAGAAGAAATATTGCCATAATATAGAATATGATATTAAATTAAAAATTCATAACAAAAAGATAATGTGAGAAAATGGAAACATTTTGAAATTACAAAACATGTACATACATAACTTTTGAGTCAAGGAAGAATCATAGTAACAACTATAAAATACTTCACATTGAAAAAGGTGAAAATATTCACATCAAAATTCATGGAATTTAGGTAACTCAGTTTTTAGAAATATATAATAATAAATTCTTACAGAAATACAGAAAACTATCAGCAAAACAACCAAAGAGGTTAGAAAAAGAACAACACGAAAACCCTAAATAAGAGCAAGAGCACACTTTCTTAAAAATTACAGAGGGAAAATAAGATAAACTCAGTAAACATACCCAAAGCTATTTGTTTGAAACAGCTATTTAAGTAAATATACCTCTAACAGGTGTTGTTTTTTGTTTTAAGAAAACAAAAGACACAAATAAACAATATAGGAGTAGAAATACACTCTGACAAAATAATATATTGAGCCATATTATACCAATAAATTTGAAAATTTAAATGAATTGTAATATTTCTTAGAAAAATAAAACTTGTCAAATCTGACTGAACACATAAGATTCCATTGCTTATAAATTATATTTTATCTTTGTCAGCTTGAGTAGTAAGACAAGATGAAGAAATAAGGATTAAATAAGAAAAAATCAGAGCTCACAAATGATATGTTTAGCTACATAGAAAATCTAAGATAAACAGAAAAATTATTAGAAGTAAAAATAGTCAGTGTGTTTGCTGAAAATAAGAATCTAACAAAAATTACTTGTCTCTCAATTAATAACAAATAAAAGTTTTTTTAAGTACTCTTTATAATTGTAACAAATAAGTTTTCTGGAAATAAGTGTACCAAAATCTGTAGTAGAACTATATAGAAAATACTATAAAATTTTATTGAAAATATTTACCTTGTAAATTAAATGGAAGCATACGGTCATGGATAAGAAGATGTAATGTTGGATAAACTGAATATAATTACAATAAAAATTGTAGGGCTTCCCAGGTGGCACAGTGGTTGAGAATCTGCTTGCCAATTCAGGGGACACGGGTTCTAGCTGTGGTCTGGGAAGATCCCACATGCCGCGGAACAACTAAGCCTGTGAGCCACAACTACTGAGCCTGCGTGTCTGGAGCCTGTGCTCCACAACAAGAGAGGCCATGATAGTGAGAGACCCGCACACCAGGATGAAGAGTGGCCCCCGCTAGCAGCAACTAGAGAAAGCCCTCATGCAGAAATGAAGACCCAACACAGCCAAAAATAAAATAAATAAATAAATAAAAATTTTATAAAAAATTGTAACAGGATCTTATTTAAACTAATTTAAATTTTTAATCATTTAAAAATGTATTTAGAAGAACAAAGGGTCAAATATATACAAGACAATACTGGAGAAATACTAATTATGACTAGTGGACAGGGTGATAGCCTACTGAATAGCAAAGCTCATGATGAAACTGTAGTAATAAAGACAATATATTCTTGACATAATAATAAACAAATAGACCAATCACACAAAATGGAGATCGCAGAAAAAAAGACTCACATGAATATTATAATTAAATGCAATCCAATAAAGACACAGACCTACTTGAGAATGAACTTGAGGATATGGGAAGGGGGAAGGGTAAGCTGTGACAAAGCGAGAGAGAGACATGGACATATATACAGTACCAAACTTAAGGTAGATAGATAGTGAGAAGCAGCCACATAGCACAGGGAGATCAGCTCGGTGCTTTGTGACCGCCTGGAGGGGTGGGATAGGGAGGGTGGGAGGGAGGGAGACGCAAGAGGGAAGGGTTGTGGGAACAGATGTATATGTATGACTGATTCACTTTGTTATAAAACAGAAACTAATAATAAAAAAAATGTAATCCAGAGATGGTATTAAAATTAGAAATGAGGAGGATATAATGTGACCATTCAATAAATGGTGCCTGGACAACTGATTATTCAAATGGAACAAAATAACTCCCTGTAACACTTTACACAAATGCATGCATGTATACACACATGCCCTTCTAGATGGATTAAGACACAGGGAGATCAGCTCAGTGTTTTGTGACCACCTGGAGGAGTGGGATAGGGAGGGTGGGAGGGAGGGAGATGCAAGAGGGAAGGGATATGGGAACAGATGTATATGTATAACTGATTCACTTTATTATAAAGCAGAAACTAATAAAATCCTTAAAAAAAGACTTAAAGTGAAAAAAGCAAGGTATGAAAATTTCTTAAAATATAAAAGAATATATATATTTGTAGACAAGGTACAGGTGGAATTTTTAATTAAGAAAGAAAGAAAAGACAAATTATGAACTGTAAAGGGATAAATTAGACTACATTAAAATTAAAAGCTTCTATATATCAAAAGGTGCCATTTAAAAACAAAACTGCAAGCCCATGGCATAAAAATGATATTTGTAATGCATATAATTGATAAAAATATTTAAATATAGAATGTGTCAGAAAACAGAAAAATTAGTAAGAAAAGTACAAACAACCCAACAGAAAAATAGCTAATGGATATGAAAAGAAAATTCGAAAGTTTGTGCATGAAATCACGCTTAATTTTATAAAATAGAGAAAAACAAATTTGAGCAACATTGAGATGACATTTAGTCTGGTCATATAAGCAAACTTAAAAAGAAAAAAGAAAAATAATTACAAATACCATGTGATCTCACATATATGTAGACTCTAAAATATTTCGGAAAAAAAGCTCATAGATATAGAGAAGAAATTGGTGGTTGCCAGAGGCTGGGGGCAGGGTGTGGGTGAAATTGGTGAAGGGAATCAAAGGTACAAATTTCCAGTTATAAAATAAATGTCATGGAAATGTAATGTGCAGCATAGTGACTAAAGTTACTAATACTGTATTGCATAATTGAAAGTTGCTGCGAGAGTAAGTCTTAAAAGTTCTCATCACAAGAAAAAAAATTATGTCACTATGTATGGTGATGGAAGTTAACTAGACTATTGTGGTGAACATTTTGCAGTAGATACAAATATTGAATCATGTTGTACACCTGAAATTCATATAATATTGTATGTCAGTTATACCTTAATTTTAAAAATGTTAAAGAAAATAAAGAAAAATCTAATCATCATAGCTGGGCCAGACTGTGGAGCACCTGGAACCCTCATACACTGTTGATGGGAGGGCAAATAGCCTCAGGTAACTTAGGAAGCATTTTGGCAATATTTTATGATGTTAAACATGTATATATCCTGCCCTATGGTCTAGCAATTCTACTTTAAGGTATATGATCTAGAGAAACTGTGACACTTATGCATAAGGATTATGAAATTGTTCGTGTCACTGTTTCTAGCAGGCAAACAAAAACAAAAACAAAAACAAAAACTGAATATTTCACCAGCAGATAAATAAAGAAGTTGGTATATGCTTTCACACACTAAAATAATGTAAAACAGCAATTGAAAACACATGAATCATAACAATACCTATCAAGACAGATAACTATCAAACTGTAATCACACTCTCCTAAAGTTAATAATCATTATTTCAAGGTTAGTATTTTGTGAGGTAAAGCCTTTTGATTTTATCTTACCACTTCTGAATAGCATGACCACAGGCGTTGCTGCCAACCAAATGTATTGAACTGGTGACTTACCTCTAAGACTGAGGCAGAAAGGAAAATTTCACATGCATACATTCTACTTTTCAATTTTATTTTGAAGTCTTAAAAATCAAAGTCCCCAAACATAGAGCATTACCAAAAATTTGGTATTCAGTGAAATACTTACTGATAAAATTTTAACAGGAGATGACCTGAATTACTTCCATGTCATTAGCGTTCCATTTGCTTTTGTAATGATTTCTGCATAATTTTATGTGCAGCAACACAATTGCAGAGATTATAAGTACAAATTGATAAGAAAATGCACTATAGAAAAAGTGTTATTTCCAATGAACAAGACTATGATTATTTTGCAAGATGAAAATACACTTTTTAAAAGTGTAGCATATAAAGTAATGATTATTGTTTTCCATTATACATTATCCTATAGAGGAAAAATGAAAAACTAAAATAACTATTTTAAATGAAAAGAGCAGGATGATTTGCACAGTGTCTTCTTTCTAGAGGTTTCCATGTTCTAAAACTGCCAGATACACTTTTAGCCTGGAGCTTTAACAAGCATGAAAGATCATTAACCCAAGGTCATAATAGCCAACTTCCAAGGGAAAATAACCAGTCATGTTGAAATTATTTAAATGACCACAGAAGCATATGCCAATTAAGGAGTTATCATAAAAGTTCAGGTGAGAAAGACAATAAGAATCAAAGAGATGGTGGGTAAGAGCAGGAGTCTAGAAATCTTTAGGAAGTTAAATTGAGAGGACTTGGATGAATGGGTTAAGAGAGAAGACCAAGGCCAAAATGACTCTTAGATTTCATGCTTGGGTGACTAGGTGGCTGGAGATTTCTCAAGCACAGATCTAGAATATAGATGAGAGTGAGAGAGAGAGAGATTTGGGCAGAGAAGATGATGATCTAAGTTTTAGGTGCCTGGGGAGAATCAGGATGGCAGTTTTTGAGGATATCAGCATACGTGCAGAAAAAAAGAAAGAAAGAAAGAAAAATGGATGCAGTACTTACAAAAAATTCAGAGTTAGAAAAGACACAATTTGGAGCAGAACTCTGGGGAAAGTCTGTACTGAGAAGATATGAAATGTGAAAATGGCTGAAGAAAAACAAGAAGAGAAGTTCTCTTATAGATCCCGAGGAAGAGGAATTTTAAGAAATCAACAGCCACATATTTAATAGAACTCCACCCTAAAACAATTCATATCCACCCCCCACCGCATACTTTTTCTTAAAGATTTTCTAAAGTCATTTTAATTTACCTGAAGATAAATAGTACTTAACTGTCCTTTAATGCATATTTCCCACAGCATATATAGTGCCATATTAAAAGTATAAAGGATATTTTCTGTACTCCAAAGATAGTTTTTGGCTTGTTTTGAGTTTTTTTTTTTTTTTTTTTTTTTACTAGTTTTAAATTTCTTGTAGAAGTAAAACTTCAGTGAGATGTTCTTATACCTTTCCAAGCCTTGAAATCTTATAGGAAATTATAGGCAGTCTCACTGGGAACATAAATTCATTCTGTAAATAAGGAAAGAAACTGAGAGTTTAAGGCATACATTCAACTGAACACCAGAAACATTTTAAAGAGAACTTTCAAAAATCAGAAGGGAAGAATTCATCAAATCTTTAGTACATGACTTGATCCATGTTCGTTAAATAAAGACGGAGTGTGCCCCACCCCCCATTTTCCAGGCACTATGCAGTGCTCTGGGGACAGAAGGACAATGAAAACACAACATTGGTCCAGCATCCAACGTCTCACAGCCTGGAAGAGACATAAATAAAGAAGCCAATCATTATCATAATGGGCCAATAATCTAAGACGTCTACAAGATGCTATGAGGGCTCAGGAGAAAATGATCAGTGATATTTTTACATTAATCAAATCGCCAGCTTTAAAAGGGACAACATATTAAAAATTAACACTGTAAATTAAAGTAAGATGTTATATGAAAACTCTTTATCAGGGAAAAATATTTTACTCTTTCTCAGCTTGGTCATCGGGTCTTTACATTGAGGAAAGAGGTTTCATTTGAGTAGGTTCAGTTTTGAGTTTTGCTCTCATCTTCTTAAATGATACAACCTGGGTTGAAGAACACTTAGAAAGAGAAGTTGGTGTTTGTTTATGGAAACAAATAACAGGACATCTGTTATTGTAAAATTTAAAGAAAAACACGTTACTGAGAGAATTTAATTCAGTGTACGCTTTATTTCTTGTAAACAGAGACCAAATTAACATGTTTGAATATTATTTATGCAGTATTTTCATGTAAACGCTGTAAAAAGAGGAAAAATAATTTTCAGACTTCTTATGCTTTTTCTCCTTTTCCTGCATGTGAACAGCAAACACGAAAAGTTATTTTTATGAATATTCTCCATTCAATGTGTAAATGAATTCTTTTCCTTGCAAATGCCAATGTCTTATCTCCATATTTTCTACTTTGTTATGGAAAAAGATGACTGTCCTACAGATTTACATGCCTTGCTCTGTTGCCCTACAGATGTATATTCAACAAAGAATAAAAAGGTTTAGAGAATGAGAAGCAGACTTAACTCATGGACAGTCAAAATCAGAAGAACGTTGCTAACATCAGTTTCACTGGGATTCATAAAGGCAGTCTCCATAGCAACATCATTTTCACAAGAAACAGAAATGCTGCATTTTATTTTATTTTTTTAATGGAAAAGCTGAAGGTTAGATTATCATTTTTTTCTCATATCCCACTTATCCTCTACCCTCAAACAGGTCCAATCGCATTCAAAAGGAGATTTATGGACATGAAAGTTGGCTCCGTATTTAAGTGGAATAATACTCAACAGAATTTCTTATAGAAATATAGTGTTAGAGGATTTGGGATAAAATAAATCTGGGGGGAACTACTCCTTAAATTAGAAACATATTACTTGACTCTTACTCTGAGAGCTTGGGAGCTAGTTATTTAAACCTGATGTTGTAAATCCAACAAAGGAACTCATTTAAGAGTCGAACTAAATCCAATTTGTGTGACTAAACAGCTTAGGGAAACATTTGGCCTCTTTCTGTTTTTCCACTTGCTTTGAGGATTCAGTTTGGGAGAATGATTATAGCTCTCATAAGTTTCATTAATAAAAATGTATCTGTATTATCCTTCCAGTTATTACTGTTTTTAGAATGCATATATTTTTTCTTCATGAAAGATAATGGTGGAAGAAGAAATGGAAGGAACATTTGGCAATATTCTTTATTTACTAAGCTGTTTAAGGGATTATTCCTAGAAAACAATAAAATTCCTTATTAATTTAAAATGGTCTCTTCTTAGTATTCAAACACTAAATATCTAACATCTCTTCAGTTTTAATGCTAAACCGCATTTTAAGATTATAATTGTATTACAATTATATAAGTGCATTTTAAAACATTTTTTGGAAAATTATAAAACAAACTTTCACTCAAGAGAGTGGAATAACTCCATCATGAACAAATGCCTATTTACTCGATAAACGAGAATGAGCCTCTTTGGAGCTATCATGGTCCATTGACTAAATGTATTAATAAGTGAGAGGTTTTCTGATGTTTTTAAACCAATCACACCTTGCATCAGGCAAACCAGAATGCTGCTAATGAAAATATTGTACGCTATCAGTTAAACAAGTAATTATTTTGTAATACATTCATTCTATATAAAAGATTGCTAAAATTAATTTGTATTGATTATAATTATAAAAATGAAGAAGAAAATATGAAATTCATATATATATATATATATATATATATATATATATATATATATATATATACTATAGACCTTAACAGGTTCTCCAGTACAATGAGGTTTTTTGTTTGTTTGTTTAGTTGCTTGATAATAATGGAACTAATGCTGCTAAAAGGAAATTATGCAATAACTATAGAAATTTACTTTTATATATTTTATTATGTATAATATCAATTATATAGCTTCTGGATATAAAATGTAGCTTTTTAGGTTAAAGTTTATGTTTTCTAAGAAAAGTCAAATTTACTTGACCACAAAGAACATTTGGTTGATGGAAAAAGCTTAGGGTCAAGAAATAGACAACTCTAACGAGATAAAACAAAATTGACAAATGACTAAAAATCTAAACAGATGCAAAGCCATAAGAGTAAACTGAGTTCTGAAAATCAAACCAGTTTCATAAAGATTATAAAAATATGTTAAACAAACGTATCAACATCGAATTTTGGTGTTATCCTCCTTTGAATATGGAATATTTATATATGGTAAGACTTATTTTATTAAAGGATCAAAAGCAATCAAATATTATTTATCTTAATGTATCCATTGAATGAATGTAGTCTGTCTACTGCTTACATCATTGCAACATAATTTTACCAATATGTGGTTCCAAAATAGACTGTTAGCTTAATAATTCCAATTTTTCTTATACTTTAATACATGTTTGCTATTTAAAACCCTCTAAGGACTTTCTTATCTTTTACAGCAAGGAATCAAATAGAAACATTTTTAGTATCAAACAGAAACTTATTATTGCATTTACTTTTGTCTGCAGATATTTCTCACCTTATCCATTTGTTCCAATATCTATCATGTTTCTAACCCCCAAACACCATCAGTGCCAGCCTAATTTGTTGTGGTCTTCTGCAGTCATTTTTCTGTCCTCCACCTATCCGTTTCAGGGTCCCTCTGAGCCCCATATCACTTGATGCAGTCTTTTTTATCCTGCCTGCCATTTGCACCCCTCTCTTCCTTTCAACAACAGTATACATCTTGTGTCTTCTGAAAAACCTTTTCCAAATAACCTCACTCTTTCTTAAACCTACCAGCAGAGTATCCATCAATGGGACTCCTATAATTATTGTTCGTCTATATTTCTTAAGGCTTCATGCATGCCTTCTCTTTCCCTTCATATTGTTAATTCTAGAGAACAGGGAGAGTAAATTTATCGTGGATAGGACATGACTTCTGACAAACTCACTGTATTTGAATCACTGTGGAAATGATTAATTTATGAAGTATTTCCAAATTCCCCCCAAATGGCTGATTACTCTGATTTATATACTATGTACATTTATAAATGAATTTTACTTTGAGATTATAGTCAATGAATGATGTGATTATGCAAAAATTATCACTGGTAAAACTCATGCTTATGTTTGACTGGAACATGAATTATGGATCAGAATCTTTTGTTGGATGTATATCCTGTAGATCAACTGTCTCACCCATTGTTCCCCCACAGATGAAAAGGAGAAAAAAACAAAAACAAAATCAACTTTCTTAGACTGGAGATGATGTAAGAAACCGGGAGGAAGGAAGAGAGAAATAAAACTCTGCTGATGATGTATGTGACTGAAAAAGGAAGTTCAGGAACAGAAAATCTTAGGAGAGCCCAAAATAGGAAGTACTTTTTATGAAACAATGTAGATAAGTAGATAAATACACACCCCAAAGAAATATAAGAATACATCTCTCTTAAATTAGTGTTATTAAGATATAAAACATTTAATGATGGTAGTCATCTTGTGAAGAATTGTCTTCAAATATTCATCAGAATCTTCAGAATTTATCTAGGATTCCTTAACTAAAGGATTTGTGTATAGAATTCAGAGGTCATTGAATTTAGAGGGGAAAAAATAAATTTTTATTTTCATTAACATCTAAACAAATTAGCATTTCTTCCAATTATGAATGTGGGTAACAAACCACAATAGTTTTAACAATACCTATGCTTGTGTCGCCAAGAAATTACTGATACTTTCTTATATTACAACTTTTACAGTTGCAAAATAGCATTTATGCTCAAAACTACAAATTACAGCAATAAGCCCACTGCTAGAACATATTATTTTATGCATTACTAAAAAGCACATATATTACTATCTCAAAATATTGAAAGCTTATTATTTTGATAATTGCATTTCCATATAGTTGATTTTCTTTGTGATTCTATTTATTTTTATCTTGTGAATTTAGAAACATACTGAACAGGGCTTCATAGGCTTCAGCAGACAGCCAAAGCTGTTCATGGCCTACTAAAGTCTGAGGACCCCTGAACTCAACCTAACATTTAGAAGCCTGCCTTATAGTCAGTTACATTAGCATGAAAGAGTTAAACTGTACCACACACCCAGGAAAATTCACTTTCCTATGTTCTTTCGGGAGTCCACTCAGTCTATTTAAATGAAATCTTTTTGTGATGAAGTGGTTCTGATACTTCCATAAGAACTGAACAGAGTACAATGAGAATATGCCCTACACTAAACATGACGCTATGTGCGACACATAGTGTGCAGTAAAGTAGGCAAAGTCCCTCCCTGACCCTGTTGTCCAGGAGACACCAATGGTTATATATAACTACAAAGTACAAATATGTGACGCCTGGTCATCACAATACAACTTGTGGATGATGGAGCAGATGGTGCTAGAGGCGTAGTTAGAAATTATACCTGGAATGGCTGCTAGAGCCCAGCAACATGGCTTAGTAAATGCAAGTTTGCATCCACATTGTTAATTATTTAAATGTGACTTGGTGGGGGAATGAGCAGCTTGGTAAGCCCCAACTCAGCTTCTTGCAATCTGACAGGACCTCACCATGGTCAGACATAACACCATGACCAGGTCTTCTCCAGTGAAGACCTGGGAAGACTCAAGGGGTCATGATCACTGAACATCTCCAGCCTAATAGCCACTCTTATGCTTTGCTGCAAATCTGTCCTTTGAACTTATCAGCCAAAACTGTAAAAGTGTCACAGTTATTATGTGCACCAAACCCAATCATCTGCAGGATATTTGGGACATTGTAATCTTTCTCTAGTTCTGTCAAGATGCTATTTTGATATTCTTTGATGTTTAACCTAAATTACATTCTAACCACAAAGGAGGGTGTATATATATGCATTAAATATATACAAATAAACATTACATAGCAAATAAAGAAACATGCATGCATATACCAATTCTGTTTCCCTTCGATAGGATAAATCACCCCAGGAAACACTACCATTTCTTTTCTCTTTCTTCTCTCCTCCTCTCTCTTCCCCTCCCCCTCCTTCTTTTTTCGGGTGTTCATCCAGTGCCTGTAAAGCCTGAAGCCTGAAATGGCCAGTCTCAATTTGAAGAAACTAGTGTGTCTCATGATAAAGTCATTTATTCCTTGGTTCCTAAAATCCCCCAACCAAAATATCCCAGAGTCCGGGGATAGAAGCAACATTTTGCATGTGTGTATAAATATGAGAATTGTCACTTTCCCTTCCACCACCTCCTCTAAGAATCGATGTATTTTGGCTTGGGAGAATCAGCAGTACATATTAACTTCTGGTTCATACTGTATCTTGCAAAAATAGTCTCCTAGCTGGGCATAACTAGGTCAAAATAATTCTTTCTTTATTTTGGAAGATTGAAATCTTCTAACTTACAGGGTACGTGATAAGACTAGTGAATCCCATGATCCTCAGCCTACACCTTTCTTTTTAACTATAAGATGAGTTCTTTGGTTAAAAGCAATGTTGCATATGGTACTATGATGAAGCTTATAGATATTCAATAAGTTCAGGGATGAAGGTGTTTATGGCATGGAAAGAAGCAAGAAAATCTAAATCCAGGAAGACAGCATAAGTCAGGGAGAATAAATTACTTCCTTTCATGGTGGAAGGAGCCCAAAATCATCAACCTAGAGCCTGGGAAATTGCTGGTACCCCTCTGCCCCATGTATGGTTCTATATTAAAGCTTTCAGATACAAGTGATAGAGTACCCAATATGGTAGGCTGAATAATGGCACCAAAAGACACCCAGATCCTAATACCTAGGACCTGTGAATGTTACCTTATATGCCAAAAGGGACTTTGCAGTTGTGATTAAGTTTAGCATCTTGACGTGGGAGATTATTCTGGATTTTCCAGTTAGGCTCTAACTATAATCATGATGGAGAACAGTGAGAGGGCTAGCTTTTTTCCTCTTTTTATTTTTTATTTTTATTTTTTTGTCACCCTGAGCGGTGTGCAGGATCTTAGTTCCCTGACCAGGGATCGAATTCGTGCCCACTCCAGTGGAAGCATGGAGTCTTAACCACTGGGCTGCTAGGGAAGTCTCTTTTCCTCTTTTTATAAGGACACTATTTTCATCATAAGGGCTCCACCTTCACGACCTAATTGCCTTCCAAAGTCTTTACCACCAAATATAATCACATTAGGACTTCAACATATGAATTTGTGAGGGACAAAAACATAAAGTCCATAGCCATGGGCATTAACGTGGAACACAAACAATCTCATACTCCAGGCTCTTCCACATACTTCTTCCTCATCCTTCTTTTGATCGAATCTTCACATCCCAGACCACCCAGCAAAACCAAGGAAATAATGTTAACTTATCCTTCAGACTATTCTTCCAGGTAAAATAGACAATCCAGTGGAAAGCTCTGCCTACTTCCTTTCTCTGGAAAGAATTCCATTCTCCACTGTCCTTCAGAGTTGCACCTGGTAGGGTTGTAATGTTGCACATCTACTTACAGCCAATTTTAGAATTTTTGAAGGAACCTTCTATATATTAGGATTTATTCTCTTTTTTTCTCAGTCAACAGATCAAATGGAACTTCCCAAGGGATTCTAGCTGTGAGTAGTGGGACACGTGGCAGGTGTGCAGCATGATGTATGCTGGGAGGAAGAACAACCAATTTTCTTTACTTAGTGTGTGCTCTGTATCAGTTAGTACCTGATCCCATATGTGCCACTTCCAGTTGATGATATGGTGGTGCTGGGCAGGCCATACCTTACAGATGGATGGATCAGATAACACCCAGTTCATGAGGAGAAAAATGGTCCTCTGGTGTTGCCATCAGGGTCCTAGTCTCTGCCTTCCAGTTTCCAGTACCAAGTCAAGAGCTGTTTCTTGAAAGGAAACAAGTTATTTGACCAGGCAAGCATGACTTTGGTCAAATATTCTAAAGAAGCTTCCAAAAATTGTGGCCTCAGGACTCTGTAAGAAATGCATTTTAATTTGTAAGTATAACATACTTAGAAGATCTTGAACAAAAATAAACAAGTTTCAATAAATGTTGCCTTACTATAGGCTATGTACTCTGATATTTTCCTTTCTATTCTATCATCTTTCCTATTTTTTTAAACACTGCCCAAGACCTGTTAAATGGATCTTACAACTCACTAATGGGTCACAACACACAGTTTGAAACATGCTGCCCTAGAGGTCTCACAGTAATTCTCCTACTGGGATCTGTTAGAGGAACCACAGAACAACCCGGTCAGCTAAAGAAAGTTTAAGCAAAATTGATTTTGCTGATTCAAAACACCCAAATGGCAGAGCTGCTTGCTCTGCAGGACCTGATGAAGAAGCTTCCCTGGACCACACTTAAGCCCAGTGGCCCAAAGGATCACCCAGTAAGTGAGTCAGAGCAGTACTCCCAATGTGATATCCATTGCCATCAAAATAAAAAGGGCCTATGAAGCATTTTTCCTTCTCCTTAATATAAGATACAGCAACTGGTCTTTCAGTTTTGAGGAGATTTAACTTCATGTTTCAGTAATGGGAATGATATGTTTGTTTTCAATACTACCTAAAGTACCTCTCTTATTGACAATCACCCGTCCTCCAGGGAATGTGGAAAACGAATCCCACTTTAGGAAGTCGGAGGACAGAACTGATACAGGAGAAGTCCCTCCCAGACCCCCCAAAAAAGGAATTGATAGAGACTTTCTAGGTCCCAGGTGGGACTTGAGGGAAGAGGAGGGAAAAACATGGTCAGACCTTCATGTTCAGGCTCATGCAATGGGTGAATTTGATAAAAACAGTCAGAGAAGTTTAGGAACCCCAGAGCAGTAGGGTTCGACTCCCAATGGGTCCTAGGGTATTTTTATGGTACCTTAGATAAGGGTACCATAAATGTATGTCAATGTGCCTTCCAGGCTGGAAAAGGCTGATTGGCAAAATGAGCTGGAAGAAGACAAAGATCATCAAATTGATTTCTCTTAGATTTGAGATCAGTGTGGCAGAAATTCCTAGTTTTACATGAGCCTAGAGACGGAAGCAGGGGATTGCTCACACACAGGCCAACTCTCCCGACTCTCAAAAAAATCCCCCAGGAAGGCAAAAGAATCCTACAGAGGGGCAATATTTGGATCACTTGCAAATGACTGGGAGGTACAGGTAGCAATCAAGACTCTACTGGATCTTCAGCTCCAAGATGCTGTGGAGGAGAAGCCTGAAGACTGTCAATTACACCTCACAAGGAACCAGCTACCAGAAGTCATAGCTCCAGAAACCAGAAGGATGGAGTCTGTAGAGAGGTTTCCCAATACCTGGACATAAGCAGTGGAGAAAACACAGCTCACAGTATAACCAGAGCAGCCAGTTTTACAGCAGAAGACACAGAGCAGGTGCCCAGCTAGACAAGAGACTCATGAGAGTCTTGACAACACACAGCAATTCACACATAGATCTGGAACACTCCCCTCGGCTTCATGGGAACATGAGAACTATCTCCTCACTTGGGACATAGGATGGGGAATACAGAGGCCTGAAAGGGTGTTTGAATTTTTCTTGCCTCCAGTGACAATGGAAGGTTGTTAGAAATTCTTGAGCAATTATGGAAAATAATGAAATGACTGTTTTTTATAACATATGAATTTATTGCTGTACATAATTGATCCTACTACAGCTTCGAACTGGATTTAAGCTTATGAAACCAAGTGAAAGGGTAATGTTTGAAATTTAAAGGTACACCAAAATGACCTGTGGAGGTTGAGCTACAGTGAATAAGGAAAGATGCATTTTCTTTGAAAAAAATGAGCGTTGTGAATAGATAGAAAATTTCCATCTATTCATTCAACAGACAATGAAATTGGGGTTGAGCAGTGTCGTTAAAAGTCATGCAATCCAAAACTGCACTTTGCAAATAATAAATGAGACCAAGAGAGATAAAACTGTGTGGACAACGTCCCATACATACTTAATACAGAACAAGGACTGGAATCCAATCTAGTTCACTGTTTAGTCCAAAAATTAACTAACTCCCTTAAACTCTCTTTTATGAACACGCAACCTAGATTTGCAATTGGAGCATAAAAGTGGAAGAAAACATCTGTATATGAAATTTCCACTCACTACACATCAGCTGAAAAGGTGATGGCAGGAGATAAGTGAAACACTTCAATAACCTACTTCTGCAGTATTCATCTATTTTGTATGAGCAAAAAGAATGTATAATTGCCACAGAACCTTCAAGAGGAGATTAGAGGGTAAAGAAAATTTTTCATTAAGAACCTGTGATACACAAATAAAACATGCATCAGAAATATAGATAATTATCATAAGAGTAAATATTTAGCTGTGAGTCTAAAGGCAGAAAGTTACCCTAAATTAATAGATTTTACTATAAAATGACATTTGTTTCAAAAATAGTAATAAATTGTGTTTGTAACATATATTGAACCATATTCAGGTGAAGCAAAGATCTTAGACTAACACCACAACCTTAAATATGGACATGTGTATAAATACTCATATGGGAAAACTTCTTCTCAAACACAGAAATATAGTCCCAGATTCCAACCCATCTCTTATGTTCTATAAAAGGGCAACATTACTACCTACCTCTGGTTCATCCAGTTCCCTCTTTCTTAGCTCACTTTCTGCATCCCCTTAACCTCTGAAGAGTCTGTCTTCACCTCTCTCAACTCCCTCTAGCGGACGCTCTGGTTTCGGTCATGAATTCGCCCTTCTGGAATGATGTGCTCCTTCCCCAGTACTGCGCTTCCCCGCCCCCCACCCCTCCATAGGGTTACCCTCTGTAGAAGAGAGCCACCTTGATCAAAGTCACAACCCCTTCCCAGGGGCTTCTGGCATCTAATGACTGGTAGATCCAAGGGTATGGAGGCCTGGACACCTTGGCCCCATTTAGCCCAACTCTAAAAGGCCATCTAGCTTCAGCTACATGCCACGATGGCAGAAGCCTGGGTGTGGTTGCAATAGAACTTGGCTTTTCTCTCTGCCCAGTTCTACTTCCTTTTCTCTATCACAGTGTTGATCCCAAGAGTACTCCCCATTGCAGCTTCCTGGACTTTAAAGCCATCCTCAGAGTCAGCTTCCTGGGGATGTGTCCTTAGCTCCCCCTCCTTAAACTGAAATCCCAAACTCTCCATGAAGTTATTCCTACAAAGGGGCTGTTTGGCTCCATCACAGCTACAAAAACTCACAAGAACAATGCCTATAAATAATGAACACAAAATCAAATTTATTACATACATTTAGCTTTTTTTTTTTTTTTTTTTTTTTTTTTTTTGCAGTACATGGGCCTCTCACTGTTGTGGCCGCTTCCGTTGCGGAACACAGGCTACAGACGCACAGGCTCAGCGGCCATGGCTCACAGGCCTAGCTGCTCCACGGCATGTGGGATCTTCCCAGGCTGGGGCACGAACCCGTGTCCCCTGCATCGGCAGGTGGACTCTCAACCACTGCGCCACCAGGGAAGCCCTAACATTTTTTTATTGTGGTGAAAACAACATAACCTGAAATCTACCATATGAACCAGGTTTTAAGTAAACAGTAGAGTATTGTGAACTCTATGAGCACTGTTGTAGAGAGGTCTCTGGAAATTTTTCATCTTGCAGGACCCATTGGATTGTAACTTCCTATCTTCCCTTCCCCTCTAGCCCCTGGCAACCACCATTCTACTCTCTATTTCAATAAGTTTAACTACTTGAGATGTCTCAAATAAGTGGAGTCATACAGTATTTGTCTTTCTGTGACTGGCTTATTTCAGTTAGCATAATGTCCTCCTGAGGCATCCATGTTGCCACATATGACAGGCTTTTCTCGTTTTTCAAGGCTGAATAACCTTCCATTGTATGTACATACAGCGTTTTATTTATCTATTCATCCATCAATGGACCTTTAGGTTGATTCCACTTCTTGGCTACTGTGAATAGTGGTGCAACGAACATGGAAGTGCAAATATCTCTTCAAGATCCTGTTTTCAGTTCTTTTGGATAAATACCCAGAAGTGCATTTTATTATTAATTGTCTTGTTCAAAGATTAACCTTATATACATGTCTTAATATCCTTAGAGACCAACTGGAAAATATGTAAATATTCTCATTTGGATTATGTCCCTCATGTCGTGATCTTTGCACATTAATCTTTTGCTTACGTTAGCAAATTGTGGCGGGAAGTGTGTTATATACAGGGTTGATTTTATCCTGCCCGAGATCAGGAGTATGAACTAGATCAATTTTTCACAACTTATGATTTGTGAATGACCAACAACGTGTCACAGCATTCCAGAAAGTTCATTACAACTATCTTCATTTCTCTATTGGTTCATAAAACAATGTAAATAGTTTCCCTTTACAATGGAACAAGAGTGAGCTGACAGAGATCAGGGGAGTTGTCTGTTATTCCCCTGAGTATCACTCATGGATTTATGACTCAATTTTACCTGGCTGGACACCATGGTAGTTTTGAGGGGTGTGAAGGTTTAATTTTTTTTTTTTACTCTTTCTTGCAAATCAAAACTACAAGGAGTTATCATCACCTCACACCAGTCACAATGGCCATAATTAAAAAGTCTACTGAAACCTTCCAAGACTGAACCAGGAAGAAATAGAAAATATGAACCGACCAATCACAAGCACTGAAATTAAAACTGTGATTAAAAATCTTCCAACAAACAAAAGCCCAGGACCAGATGGCTTCACAGGCAAATTCTATCAAACATTTAGAGAAGAGATAACATTTATCCTTCTCAGACTCTTCCAAAATAAAGCAGAGGGAGGAACACTCACAAACTCATTCTATGTGTCCACCATCACCCTGATACCAAAACCAGACAAAGATGTCACAAAGAAAGAAAACTACAGGACAGTATCACTGATGAACATAGATGCAAAAATCCTCAACAGAATACTAGCAAACAGAATCCAACAGCACATACACCATGATTAAGTGGGGTTTATCCCAGGAATGCAAGGATTCTTCAATATATAAAAATCAATCAACGTGATACAGCATATTAACAAATTGAAGGAGAAAAACCATATGATCATCTCAATAGATGCAGAGAAAGCTTTTGACAAAATTCAACACCCATTAATGATAAAAACCCTTCAGAAAGTCAGCATAGAGGGAACGTTCCTCAACATAATAGAGGTCATATATGACAAACCCACAGCCAACATCATCCTCAATGGTGAAAAACTGAAAGCATTTCCACTAAGATCAGGAACAAGACAAGGTTGCGTACTGCCACGACTAATATTCAACATAGTTTTGGAAGTTTTAGCCACAGCAATCAATCAGAGAAGAAAAAGAAATAAAAGGAATCCAAATCGGAGAAGAAGAAGTAAAGCTGTCACAGTTTGCAGATGACATGATACTCTACATAGAGAATCCTAAAGATGCTACCAGAAAACTACTAGAGTTAATCAATGAATTTGGTAAAGTAGCAGGATACAAAATTAATGCACAGAAATCTCTGGCATTCCTATACACTATTGATGAAAAATCTGAAAATGAAATTAAGGAAACACTCTCATTTACAACTGCAACAAAAAGAATAAAATATCTAAGAATAAACCTATCTAAGGAGACAAAAGACCTGAATGCAGAAAATTATAAGACACTGATGAAAGAAATTAAAGATGATACAAATAGATGGAGAGATATACCATGTTCTTGGATTGGAAGAATCAACATTGTGAAAATGACTCTACTAACCAAAGCAATCTACAGATTCAATGCAATTCCTATCAAACGACCACTGGCATTTTTCACAGAACTAGAACAAAAATTTTCACAATTTGTATGGAAACACAAAAGACCCCGAATAGCCAAAGCAATCTTGAGAAAGAAAAGTGGAGCTGGAGGAATCAGGCTCCCTGACTTCAGACTATACTACAAAGCTACAGTAATCAAGACAGTACTGGCACAAAAACAGAAATATAGATCAATGGAACAGGATAGAAAACCCAGAGATAAACCCATGCATACATGGTCACCTTATCTTCGATAAAGGAGGCAAGAAAATACAATGAAGAAAAGACAGCCTCTTCAGTAAGTGGTGCTGGGAAACCTGGACAGCTACACATAAAAGTATGAAATAAGAACATTCCCTAACACCATATGCAAAAATAAACTCAGAATGGATTAAAGACCTAAATATAAGGCCAGACACTATCAAACTCTTAGAGGAAAACATAGGCAGAACACTCTATGACATAAATCACAGCAAGATCCTTTTGGACCCACCTCCTAGAGAAATGGAAATAAAAACAAAAATAAACAGATGGGACCTAATGAAACTTAAAAGCTTTTGCACAGCAAAGGAAATCACAGACAAGATGAAAAGTCAACCCTCCAAATGGGAGAAAATATTTGCAAATGAAGCAACTGACAAAGGATTAATCTCCAAAATTTACAAGCAGCTCATGCAGCTCAATATCAAAAAAAACAAGCAACCCAATCCGAAAATGGGCAGAAGATCTAAATAGACATTTCTCCAAAGAAGATATATAGATTGCCAACAAACACATGAAAGAATGCTCAACATTATTAATCATTAGAGAAATGCAAATCAAAACTACAATGAGATATCATCTCACACCGGTCAGAATAACCATCATCAAAAAATCTACAAGCAATAAATGCTGGAGAAGGTGTGGAGAAGAGGGAACCCTCTTGTACTGTTGGTGGGAATGTAAATTGATACAGCCACTATGGAGAACAGTATGGGGGGGGGAGGTTCCTTAAAAAACTAAAAATAGCACTACCATATGACCCAGCAGTCCCACTACTGGGCATATACCCTGAGAAAACCATAATTCAAAAATAGACAGGTACCAAAATGTTCAATGCAGCTCTATTTACAATAGCTAGGACATGGAAGCAACCTAAGTGTTCATGAACAGATGAATCAATAAAGAAGATGTGGCACATATAAACAATGGAATATTACTGAGCCATAAAAGGAAAAGAAATTGAGTTATCTGTAGTGAGGTGAATGGACCTAGAGTCTGTCATACAGAGTGAAGTAAGTCAGAAAGAGAAAAACAAATACCTTATGCTAACACATATATATGGAATGTAAGAAAAAAAAATGGTCATGAAGAACCTAGGGGCATGACGGCAATCAAGATGCAGACCTACTAGAGAATGGACTTGAGGATATGGGGAGGGGGAAGGGTAAGCTGTGACAAAGTGAGAGTGTGGCATGGACATACATACACTACCAAATGTAAAATAGATAGCTAGTGGGAAGCAGCCGCATAGCACAGGGAGATCAGCTTGGTGCTTTGTGACCACCTAGAAGGGTGGGATAGGGAAGGTGGGAGGGAGGGAGATGCAAGAGGGAAGAGGTATGGGAACATATGTATATGTGTAACTGATTCACTTTGTTATAAAGCAGAAACTAACACACCATTGTAAAGCAATTATACTCCAATAAAGATGTTAAAGAAAAAGTCTATTGAATAAGAGCACACATTTAAAGTGATTTCAATCATGCATTGTCAATATGCTGTGAGTTTAAGTAATCTTTATTTCCAAAAAGGCAAAAATCAAATTAGAGGTATTCCATTTCTGTGTTTTGTCTTTTTAACATTAATTTTTAAACTCGAAGAATCATTTTAAGATATTAGTTAAGAATTCCAACCTAGTAAACATTACCGTGAAATTTTAGATTTCCATCCTTTGTATCCCTCTAATTATCTTCAATTCAAAATTGTTATTTCTTATGTTTCCTGCTTTTAATGAATGGTCTAATATGACTATATAGGGACTTACTTCCCTGGCAGTCCAGTGGTTAGTACTCCATGCTTTCAGAGCAGGGAGCACAGTTTCAATACCTAGTTGGGGAGCTAAAAGCCCACATGCTGCATGGCATGGCCAAACAAACAAACAAACAAATAAATAAATAAATATAAGTATACATTATACAGAATATGACCAAAATTAAAAACAGTAAAAAACTTTATTTAATTTTTTTTAATATATTGGAGTATAGTTGATTAACAATGTTTTGTTAGTTTCAGGTGTACAGCAAAGTGATTCAGTTATACATATAAAACTATCTATTCTTTTTCAAAATTTTTTCCCATTTCGATTATTACAGAATATTGAACAGAGTTCCCTGTGCTATACAGTAGGTCCTTGTTGGTAATCTATTTCATTTTATTTTTATTTATTTATTTATTTATTGTTTAAATTTTTATTTATTTATTTTTGGCCACACTTTGTAGCCTGTGGGATCTTAGCTCCATGACCAGGGATCAAACCTGCAACCCCTGCATTGGAAGCGTGGAGTCCCAACCACTGGACTGCCAGGGAGGTCCCTGGTTATCTATTTTAAATATAGCAGTGTGTACATGTCAATCCCAAACTCTCAAACTATCCCTCCCCCTGCCCCAATCCTTCCCCCTCAGTAACCATAAATTTGTTCTCTAAGTCTGTATTTCTGTTTTGTAAATAAGTTCATTTGTATCTTTTTTTAGCTTCTGCATATAAGTGATATCATTTGATATTTGTTTTTCTCTGTCTGACTTACTTCATTTAATATGATAATCTCCATGTTGCTACAAATGGCATTATTTCATTATTTTTAACAGCTGAATAATATTCCATTTTATGAATGTACCACATCTTCTTTATCCATTCATCTGTGAATGGACATTTAGGTTGCTTCCATGTCTTGGTTATTGTAAACAGTGCTTCAATGAATATTGGGGTGCATGTATCCTTTTGATCCGTGTTTTTCTCCAGATATATGCCCAGGAGTGGGATTGCTGGATCATATGTTAGCTCTATTTTTAGTTTTTAGTTTTTTAAGGAACGTCCATACTGTTCTCCATAGTGGCTGTGCTATTTACATTTCTACCAACAGTGAAGGAGAGTTTTCTTTTCTCCACACCCTCTCCAACATTTATTTTTTGTATTGATATTTATTCAATCTAAAAACAAAACACAAAATTACCAAAAAATTACAAATAGCAAGATTTCCCAATGGTGGACGATGTAAGTTGTTTTTATATATTTTCAATACTATAGTATTTCATATTCCACATACATTGGCTTCAAATATAAATTACGTCTTTTTTATTATTTATTTTTATATCACACTTTTCCTGCATAATTAAGATAAATTAACCAGTGAATGTCACTTCTCATTTGAAATAAAAGCTAAAACGTGTGTTATGTCTCTTAAAAATAGTCATAAAAGTGTACTAAAATTTAACCTATTACACCAGTGTGTCTCAGGAGACACTGTTTCCTGGTCTATCTCAGCAGAGAGAATACATTTAGATGAAGCAGCAGTATGACATCCAAGAGAAATTGGAAGGCAATTTAAATTTTTACTGCTGCTCCTGGAAAACATTAAAGAGGGACTATATTTTTTAACTCTGAGCAAAATGTGTTAAAATCTCTTTATCTGAGAATCTCTTTCAATATCTTTCACAATGTGGCAAGGTAGTCACTCTCAATCTCCCTTCTCCTTCCAACCCAACCATCAAATTCTTTCTCCCTAAATCTTTGCAGTTGTTTCCACTGTCCTGATTAAGTTATAGATTTAAAGTAATAATAAAATAAAAAGGCAACCCTGAATGCTCCTCAAATAATAAAAGAGTCTTTCTCTTAATGTGGACATGCGGAAAAGATTGTTACTATTCATAGTCAATATATTTTTCTTTGATCCTTGAACTTCTATTTGCTTCCAGTACTCTTAAAAAAATATGTATGATTTATATTTTATAAAATGTACAGATCTTAAAAGTACAGTTTGATGAATTTTGACAAATATGTACACTTGGGAATGTTCAAACTATATGGAATATTTCCATTAGCCCAGAAAATTCCTTGTCAACCAACAGGTTCCCTACAATTAATGGAGCCATTCAGTGTTATGATTTCTATTATTATTTTATGAATTATTCATGCTTTTCATGTAGCAGTACTGCATTCCTTTTTATTGCTTGTTTTTATCCATTCTCTTCCTGAGGTACATTTCGTTTTTCCAGTTTTGTTCTCTCCTGCTATTTTGTGTTTAATAATATACAAATCTAATATGTTTTTACTTAAAACCAGTTTGTTAATTTCTCATCTGTCATATCAGCCAAAATTGAAGTCTAACAGTTGCCCATTTAGGGGAGATTATGGAGCAGCCAGAACTCATATATTCTGCTGGATGGAATGTAAATTATTATAATCACTTTGGAGAACAATTTGGTAATATTTAAGAAAGCTGTAGAGATGCATTCTCCATTAGCCAGTAATTCCACCCCTACTTACATATTTTAAAGAAACTCTCAGATATATGAATAAGGAAACATCTACAAAAATGTTCACAGCAGCATTCTTTATAAAACCTAAAACATCAAAACAGCATCAATGTGTTGTCAGAGAAGAATGGAAAAATTTTGATATATATCCTTAAATTGAACACTATTTGGCAATGAAAATAAGTGTGGGTTACTTGTATCTACTTGGATAATTCTCACAAATATAATATTAAGCAAACAAGTTTAAAAGAATGTTATGATATTTTTAAATGTGTTTAAAACAACAAAATAGCATATATGTAGAAAAAACCAAGAAATATGTAAAAATGATAATCATCATATGGAGAATAACAGTTACCTCTGCAGAAGCTAGAGAGACATAAGAGACAGGAAGCTTCAACTAATTTTCTTTAAGCCGGGCTGCAGATACATGAGTGGTCACTATAATATTCCTTGTGTCTTCTATTATGTCTGAAATATTTAGCAATAATAACACATTTTCTTTCATGATACTAAACCACCCAGAAGTGAACACATAATTCAACAAATTCCTAAGAGGATCTTTCAGAAAGTATATTAAAATTAAAAGAGTTTAAGCAAGAACGTTTGGGAAACACTGAAGGAGCAGAACTTCCAGATTACTGATTCTCTGAATCAGCATTGCAAACAGTCAAACCTGCTGCGTGAGGGACTGAGTAGCTACTGAAGAGGATCTGGTACCTTCTCAGGACCTGAAGGTTTGCTTTCCAAAGACATTTTCAGATGGATCCTTTTTACTATTTATGCTAAAACATACCATTTAAATAGATGAGAATGTATATGCACATATAGATAATTCAAGGAGAGTGGTATACTGGTAAGTGTTTAACAACCAGCTTAGGGAGAGGAGGACTGATTTAGTAGGACTGGTCAGTTCCAACGTTGTAAACGCTCCCAGCACAGTTGATATACTACCAACTTGCTTTTGATAAATGCAAAGTTGGGAAGAGATGTGCACATCGGCTGGTACCAGCCAGCTCTGGCACATCACGGTGGGAGACAGGTGTCAGAGAAGACTTCCCCTGAGATGGGAGAAGTCTGATACAGTGGAAGTCACCCATGGCCCAACATGATACTGGGATTTTCCCAATGATCAAACTAACGTAAAGTGATTCAAAAACTACAATGAAAGAAGGGTAAAAGAGGAGAAGAGAACTTAATGGAAAAAGTTAACAGTATTTCTTATGTGAAATTAAAAGTAAAAATTTGCAACCTTGGGACTTCCCTTGTGGTGCAGTGGTTAGGAATCCATCTGCCAATGGGGGGGACACAGGTTCATGCCCTGGTCCAGGAAGACCCCACATGCCTTGGAGCAGCTAAGCCCGTGTGCCACAACTACTGAGCCTGAGCTCTAGAGCCCATGAGCCACAACTACTGAGCTCACGTGCCACAACTACTGAAGCCCATGTGCCTAGAGCCTGTGCTTTGCAACAAGAGAAGCCACCGCAATGTGAAGCCCGCACACTGCAACAGAGTTGCCCCCTGCTCACCACAACTAGAGAAAGCCTGCACACAGCAATGAAGACCCAATGTAGCCAAAAATAAATTAATTAATTTAAAAAAATTTGCAACCTTTCCTGCATTTCAGAGGCTAAGTCTTATCCTTCTGGAAATCAGATCTATTTCCAATAAAATGCTCCAATGTCTTGAATACTCTAAGTCGGTGGTAGTGCATTATTATACAAGGAAATGATGGTGTCCTTGATAGAAAAACGTCAACAAATACAAGTAAAAGAGTTCAGCTAATAAGAAAAGTTGCAGAGATGTACGGACTTGTTTACATACGGAGATTACACAGAGTTAGTTTCTCAATTCCCAAAACTATCATGGAAAGAGGTAGGATGCACAGCTGTGTGTGATTCCATGCATGAGAAGGAATAAAACCAGGTTAGAGAAGTTTCTCGTGCATTCAATTAGTGGTTTTCGATCCTCTTGGCCCTCCTCCTCAGCACTGAATTGTGGGAAAGAATCAGGCTACAACTGTACCTGCTTAACAGGTTCATGAATCAACTGTAAAGCAACCCCTAACACGTTTCTTAACGCTTTCTGAGAAGCAGAGGTCAATTTTCCAGGCTATTCCTTAAGCACATCCAGACTTCAGGAGTCCTGGAGGATCATTCCTAGAGGTAGATTAAGAAGTACTTTTTTTTTTTTTTTTTTTTTTTTTGCAGTACACGGGCCTCTCACTGTTGTGGCCTCTCCCATTGCGGAGCACAGGCTCCAGACGCGCAGGCTCAGCGGCCATGGCTCACGGGCCCAGCTGCTCCGTGGCATGTGGGATCTTCCCGGACCGGGGCACGAACCCGTGTCCCCTGCATCGGCAGGCGGACTCTCAACCACTGCGCCACTAGGGAAGCCCAAGAAGTACTTTGTGGTGAGATTAAAATCTCACATAATGTGGGAAATTCTGTGATTAAATCCCATTTTTTTGTGAATCTATACCTTCAGCTCAGCACCTTAGACACCTACAGTCGTTAAATGATTCAATATGCAAATTTTTCTTTAACCCTAGATTAAAACTAGAAAGATGATCGAATCTCGAAAGCTTCTTTTTTAGGGTAAAACAGGATGAAACCCTGAACAAAGTGATTTTCCTAGGGGGACTTAAGAATATTACTATACCAGCTTCTTTGTTAAAGATTTAACATCAGATAAAATTTCTAAAATTTTCAGTTGGCAATGTCCTATACACGGAGCTGGCTTATAGTAAATATTGCTACATGTATAGCTTTAAAAAACACTTCCATTTTTTCCAGAGACCCATAAAAATAAATTTTGCTCTTCTCATTGTTTAATAATAGATTTTTAATTACTGCTTATTTTTTCCTTGGGAATTGGGAGGTTTGTTTCATTTTCTGTCTACTTTACAGAAAAATAATATACTCAAGAATTTATTTTTTTCAAGGATTTGTGAATACATTTTCCTTGTGTTTATTCCAGGGTCTCTCCATCTATCAAGGCTTTAAGGCATGTGTGACACAAATAGTAATTCCAAAGAGATCTGCTTTAGTAATTTTTCTCAGATACCACACTATTGACTGTTAGGTTATTTCTTAACCTGTCTTTATACCCTCAACTGAAATGCATTTAAGAATGTATTTTTTTGGAGGTTATTTTCTTAACCTGTCTTTATACCCTCAACTGAAATGCATTTAAAAATGTATTTTTGAGTTCTTCCCTGGTGGCGCAGTGATTAAGAATCTGCCTGCCAGTGCAGGGGACAGGGGTTCAAGCCCTGGTCCAGGAAGATCCTACATGCCGTGGAGCAACTAAGCCCGAGTGCCACAACTACTGAGCCCAAGCACCACAACTACTGAAACCCATGTGCCTAGAGCCTGTGCTCTGCAACAAGAGAGGCTACAGCAATAACAAGCCCATGCACCGCAACGAAGAGTAGCCCCCGCTTGCCGCAACTAGAGGAAGCCTGGGCACAGCAACGAAGACCTAGTGCAGCCAAAAATAAGTAAATTAATTAATTTTTAAAAATAATGTATTTTTTCATAAATTTGAACTGATGCCTAAAATTTTTGAAAAGAAAGGTTTTTTCCCTAATCTTTTTGTGTATAAACACTAGTTGAAATGTCACCAAGACTACTCAACTAAAAAGTAGCCCCATTGTGAAAATTACTGACTTTTTGGAAAAAAAAAACATGTACTCCTTTAAATAATATTTTTTTCACTCAATAGTTTACCTACAAGGGAAACTTTCAATTAATACCGTAACAGTTTCTTGAATCTCAAAGAGGAGCAGTTTGCCTGAATTGACCCAGGTTAATTACAGTAGATGGAGACAATCTCTCCCAAAGCAACTAGATCAGCCTAAACCATTAATTAAGATTTATTTATTCCTTGATAGTCTAAAGGGGTTTTTTGGGGTCTTTCAGACTCCCATTTAAAAGAAATTTTGCTATTTCTTTGTATCCTTCTGTATTGTTTTTCTTTTTTTAAACATCTTTATTGGAGTATAATTGTTTTACAATGGTGTGTTAGTTTCTGCTTTATAACAAAGTGAATCAGCTATACATATACATATATCCCCATATGTCTTCCCTCTTGCATCCCCCTCCCCCCCACCCTCCCTATCCCACCCCTCTAGATGGTCACAAAGCACCGAGCTTATTTCCATGTGCTATGCGGCTTGATGCAAAGAAAATATGCTGTTTTTGGAATAGGAGAAATATATATACAATGTTCCTACAGAGGCTAATCTTTAAGCTGCTGTCAACTAATACCTTGATGGTGATGAACTGACAGCTAGTTGAGAACTTTGTAGTTACCTTTCAAGGCATAAGTGAGACAGAGATAAAGGAGGAAGATGGTAGAGAGAAAGGCGAAGAGCAAAGACTTATCTTCCCCTCGTTCAAAACACTGTCTCTGGGACATCTGTTTCAGATGCATTTTCTCATGCTGCCTTCAGAAAACGAACCAAAATGACAGTAAAGAGATAAAAAAGGTAAAAGTCATAATTCTGTAAGGATAAAGAGAATTGTAGAAGAGATAAGAGCAGACAGGTCCAAAAACAAATTTTTTTTTTAATAAATTTATTTATTTATTTATTTTTGGCTGTGTCGGGTCTTCGTTGCTGCACGCGGGCTTTCTCTAGTTGCAGTGAGCGGGGGCTACTCTCCGTTGTGGTGCACTGGCTTCTCATTGTGGTGGCTTCTCTTGTGCAGCACAGGCTCTAGGCACACGGGCTTCAGTAGTTGTGGCACACGGGCTTCAGTAGTTGTGGTGCTTGAGCTCAGTAGTTGTGGCACACGGGCTTAGTTGCTCTGCAGCATGTGGCATCTTCCTGGACCAGGGCTTGAACCTATGTCCCCTGCATTGGCAGGCAGATTCTTAACCACTGTGCCACTATAGAGGTTCCCTCCAAAATTTAGAAATAGAAAAACAGACAGATGAGTGATAAAGGATTTAACTGGCTTGAGAAAGCTGAAAGTCACCTGCCTTCACAAAAAGCAAATCTGCTGGCTCTACAAAACAAAACGGCTTATTCAACATCTTGTAATAACCTCTAATGAAAAAGAATCTGAAAAAGAATATATATTCTTTTGCTGTACACCTGAAACTAACACAACATTGTAAAACAACTATACTTCAATTTAAAAAAAAAAAGGCTGAGGAACTGAAAGTGGGGAGCAGATAGGGCTTGAAACAAATGGGATAATTTAGATACCCTAGAAAAAGCTGTTCAATAATAGATCCTTCCCCTACCCTGTGCCCCAGAATTGAGCACACTCTTGAGAAGAGGAATGAATACTGGATTGAGGATAGTGGGAGCCATATTCTTACCATACTCCATCCCCAGTCCTAGACAAGAAGGAAGGAAGGAGAGGAGGAAGGAGGGCAATTTTACTTCCTTTTACACACCTTATGGTGTAATAATGAAGTACTGAGATCTTCACTTGGATTGAAACAGACATCTCTCTTGGGACGCTGTGGCACATGACTCAAATGAGCCAATAATTAAAAACTAATTTCTACTTAGCTTCGAACTTCATTATGAGGATTACAGCTTTTTAATTTTTTACACATTTTCTTAATTATGTTTTGCTTTGTGCAATATTAAAATTAGTTTTAATTTCCTATCCATTTGCTGACTGAGAGTGGGGAGATACAGTCTGAAAGTGGAGTGGATGCTTAAAAATGTAGCAGCCTATGCTAACACATATATATGGAATTTAAGGGAAAAAATGTCATGAAGAACCTAGGGGTAAAACAGGAATAAAGACACGGACCTACTTGAGAATGGACTTGAGGATATGGGGAGGGGGAAGGGTAAGCTGTGACAAAGCGAGAGAGAGGCATGGACATATATACACTAGCAAACATAACGTAGATAGCTAGTGGGAAGCAGCCGCATAGCACAGGGAGATCAGATCGGTGCTTTGTGACTGCCTGGAGGGGTCGGATAGGGAGGGTGAGAGGGAGGGAGATGCAAGAGGAAAGGGATATGGGAACAGATGTATATGTATAACTGATTCACTTTGTTATAAAGCAGAAACTAACACACCATTGTGAAGCAATTATACTCCAATAAAGTTGTAAAAAAAAAAAAAGAAAAAAATGTAGCAGCCACAGAAATGGACACCTGGTAAACACATTTCCTTTGTAAAAAATGTCAATTAAGTTAAATTTATATTGGATCTCTAAGACTAGATTCCAGCCATCTTAAGAATCAATAACAATCAGTATTAATTCTAGGAATCAAGATGATCATTTAGAGTATATTTATTCCAAGTGAATAAAAGACACATGACTTGAGTCCACAGGAAAATAGTCACAGACAAACTTAAATGCAAGGAATGATGTCATCTAAACCAGCTTCATCTCCTAGAATAGTGACAAAACCCAGGAGTGCAGTCAGCAATGTATAAGAAATGTACAGAATGCTTTATCCCCAATCCTGTTACTTGACAGATTAAAGGTGCTCATTCCCACATGTTAATATGGCACCATAGGTTTTATGTGATTCTTCATTACTAAAAAGCAAGCAAACAAACAAAAAAGCAGGCCACAAAATTTTACAGAATTAGCAGTAATGGTTATTTGTTCCAAGTGGATTTTCATCAGTTACTGTGAACCGCCAGATGTGGTTGGCCATTTGTATATTTCCATGAGCTCTTTTCTCATAAAGATTTCTAAAATGTATGATTTCAAAAATAATTTTATCCCAAACCAGCTTATGTCAAAAGAGAAATCATTTCTCTCCCTCTCATATTCTCTCTCTCTCTCTCTTTACATCCCAGTTGATAAGATGTTCATACTACCATGGACATAGATATAAATACAATGAAATAAACTGTTTCCTATAACACAGGGTTGCAGTTTATATTCTTCTCTCAGAACTCTTCTTTTCAAGGATAATTCTTTAAGTTATATTTACTTAAAGAAATAATAAAGTATTTTATGGAGAAAGATGTTATGAAATTTTTCAAATAAAATAAATACACTTTTCTTGACATTATTTTAATGTTCAACATGTCTATGATCTAGAGATTATTTTCCTTTCTATATTCATATATACTGTTAGTTTTCATTTCTTCCTTTTAGAGTTACTGTTACCTTATAATTACTATACACATATGATACACACATTCCTACATATATGTGGGTTTTAAAACATGAATGAAAAGATGTACATAGGAAGACAAAATAGGAGTAAAGATAAAGGACACCAAATAAAAACAGTAACAAATATGGTAAATATTAATCCAACTATATCAATAATCATTTTGCATGCCAATGGTCTAAATGCACAAAACAAAGATGGAGATTATTAAAGTGGATCAAAAAACATGACCCTACTACATGTTGTCTACAAGAAACCCACTTTAAATATAAAGACTATTCAGATTAAAGTAAATGGACGGCAAAATAAAAACCATGCTAATGTTAATGAAAAGAAAGAAAGCAAGGGAAGCTATATTAATTTCAAAAAGAGCAAACTTCAAAACAAGGAACATCATTAGGGATAAAGAAGGGCATTACCTAGTGATAAAGAGGTCAATTCTCCTAGAAGACAAAACAATCTTTAAGGCGTATATGTTTAACATCAGGGTGTCAAACTCCATGGGGCAAAAATTGATAGAACTGCAAGGAGAAATAGAAGCATCTACTATCACAGTTGGAGACTTCAAAAAACCCTCTATCAGAAACAAACAGAAGTAGCAGGCAGAAGCACATAGTTGAATTCACCAACATCACCATCAATCAATTGGACATAATTGACATCTATAGACTAGTTTATCTAACAACAGCAAAGCACACATACATCTCAAGCTCACATGGAACATTCTCCAAGACAGACTACACACCTGGCCATAAAACACACTTTATCAAATTTTAAAAATATAAATCATAAAATGGCTGCTTTCAGACCACAGTGGAATTAAACTAGAAATCAATAACAGAAATATAACTGAGAAATCCCAACATACATGGAGATTAAGCAACACACTTCTAAATAACACATGTATCAAAGAAGAAATCGCAAGAGAAATTTTAAAATATTTTGAACTAAGTGAAAATTAAAATACAACTTATCAAAATTTGGGGGGCACAGAGCAAGAAATGCTTATAGGGAACATACAGAATTCAATGCATATAGTAGAAAAAACAAGAGATCTAAAATCAGTCACCTAAGTTTCTACCTTAGAAAACTAGAAAAAAAAAGAGCTAATTAAACCCAAAGTAAGCAGAAGAAAAGTAGTAATAAGAATTAGAATAGAAATCACTGAAACTGAAAAGAAGAAATCAATAAAGAAAACCAATTAAACCAAAAGCTGATCATTTGAAATGTTCAATAAAATCACTAAGCCTCTGGTCAGGCTTAGAAACCTGAATCTGAATCTTACCACTGGCCACATAGGAGAAAAAAAGACCCTAAAGGCAGCAGTGCTAGACTTTCACGGAGATGGTTAGTCCATTCTCTCAGTGGAATATGTGTCAACTGACTTTCTCAATATATCTAAAGGGGAGAAGAAAAAGAATAGAGAAAGATGAAGGTGCTCTTTCTGTGGGCATGAGTCTGATTCAACACACCTTTTTTCTGCCACTGGGGACAAGGGACAGAAGAGAGAGCCATAACCATTTATGCAGCCTCTAAACACAATTTCACCTACCCACTTGCAAAAGTATCCCAACTAAGGTCATATAATCTTACCACTCAGATGAATAGCCCATTTTCCTCCTCGGGCAGAGAAAAAGGAGAGTTTCTTTGAGAGCTTTCTTCCCATCCTATCCCAACCACCCTCAACTCCACCAAACCCCTCACCTTCTCACCCTGAACCAGCACCCAGCAGAGAACCTTTAAAATAGAACGAAATTTGATCTTCACTAATGTAACTCCTTCATTTTGCCACTGTGGATGCTGAGGGTCAAAAAGATGAAGCAACCTTTCCAACAAGCTAATTCCTGCCAGTGTCACCTTTACTTATTAACACTGAAGCAGTCATCTGTATTATAATTTTTATCACAGTTAGAAAATTCCTTAAATGTCCTCTGCTTATATGGGTTCATATAAAATCTTGAACCTTGATAATAATAAATGAAACAATGTTTTAATAACCCATATTTTAATATCATGAATTGTGTTTTTATACTAGAGGATCAATCACAGTCAAGGCTTCCATACCTGGGAGTGAAACATAAAGTATTTTTTTGTAAATCAATAATTTTCTGTAATTAAGCCACATCCAGAAGGAAAATAAATAAATCAGCCAATTATCCTTTTTATTGCCATTAGCCAGGATTGCATTTTTAATTTGCCACTGTGCACTGCTAATATACTTTAGATTTTGTTAATTTTCATTAGTTTTAGGAAAATGTCTTATGATAGTGTTATGGCCTGAATTGTGTAACATCAAAATTCATACGTTGAAACCACGCCCCCCAATGTGACTATATTTGGACATAAGGCCTCTATACACGTAATTAAGATTATATGAGGTCTTAAAGGTGGGGCTATAATCCCAAATGACTGGTGTTCTTGTAAGAAAAGGAAGAGTCACCAGAGATGTGTGCACAGTGGAAAGGCCATGTGAGACACAGCAAGAAGGTGGCAGTCTGTAAGCCAAGGAGAGAGGCCTCAGAAGACACTAACTCTGCCAACACTTTGATCTTGGACCTCCAGCATACAGAATTGTGAGAAAATTAATTTTTGTTTTTTAAGCTCAGCCTGTGAGGTTTTTTTTGGTTTGTTTGTTTGTTTTTTCGGTACGCGGGCCTCTCACTGTTGTGGCCTCTCCCGTTGCAGAGCACAGGCTCCGCACGCGCAGGCTCAGTGGCCATGGCTCAGAGGCCCAGCCACTCTGCGGCACAAAGTGCATAGTGACAGCAGTGATGAGCACCAGTCCAGGGTGGCTGAGCCTGGCAGAGTGGCAATCTTATGCCAGGGCAGCAGTGGCCAACTTCAGGAGAAGGCCAGCATATTTCAGAAGGGATCGTAGGAGATTCATAATTGTGATTAGAATATGTTTAAGTATCTAGAAGGATGTATATGGGCTCAGAGCTACTGAGATCTTCCCAGACCGGGGCATGAACCCGTGTCCCCTGAATCAGCAGGCGGACTCTCAACCACTGTGCCACCAGGGAAGCCCCAGCCTGTGGTATTTTGTTATAGCAGTCCAAGAAGACTAATACAGAGAACTATTTTTGTGAACTTGTAATCACTTGCCAAACAAAAATTCTTTTCTTTGAAAATTTTACAATTGGAGGGACAAATGATACCATATATGCTTTATTATAATGTACTTAAGAAAATCAAATAAAGAAATATGGACCTATAGCAATTGAAAAACTGAAAATGCTTCTTTTGATGGATGGCAATGCTTGTTATTATTTTTGCTTATAGTCCTCAGGATAATAATATTATTAAATTGCATAAAGTTTTAACGTTGGATTTTTAAAAAATCAAATGTAGGGTTGAAAATACTTGTATTCCAGTCTCTCAATATGTAATATGGAAAATGGCATACTACTTACTATTAACATTTTAAAATATTTCCATACATGTCTTTCACAGAGTCAAGGGATTGGACTTTAAACGGATATAAGAGTTCATTAAATGGTAAAAATAATAACTTAGGAGTGTATATTATATGTCTTATATATGTTATTTTATTTTATTCCTACTATGATATAAGTAAGCAGAGAAGGTATGAGTGCCCCTATTGCACTGTCCAGGAAATGAAAGCTCAGAATGGTGAAGAGTTAGCTAGCAGGACTCACTGTAAGTGCGCATTATTCAGAATTAGAATCCTGATCTTTTGATGTATACATTGCTGTTTTTCCTATCACTCCATACTGATTTACTTCTCACTCTGCTTTATTACTAATAAAAAGAATTTACCTAAAACTTATTTTCCCAATATGGTTAAATACACACATCTAATTTACATCCATCTTATAGTTTCTGGATTTATTTATTAATTAAACACTATTTTCTTCATCCTTCCTCTGGCAAATTTATCATTCCCCATGGGTCACAAAGAGTACAATCATTATTTTTCATTGCATATTCTCAGGGTTAGAGGAAAGAGACATTTGTTCTTGTGATAGAAGAGGGGAAATGAAGAACTATTGAAGGTAATGTTTTATTCTCTAGGCTTGAAGGTCACATGTCTAGGAATGCCCCCAAAGTGCCATGACTCTGAGCCCATATACACTCTTCTAGATACTTAAACATATTCTAATCACAACTATGAATCTCCTACGATCCCTTCTGAAATATGCTGGCCTTCTCCTGAAGTTGGCCACTGCTGCCCTGGCATAAGATTGCCACTCTGCCAGGCTCAGCAACCGGGACTGATGCTCATCACTGCTGTCACTATGCTAAGTGTGTCTGACCACATACTAAGCCATAGAACTAAGACCAGGTTGGAGCTTTTAATGCCTTACTGAAGATTCAGTGATCATGGGGAAAATTATAACTCAGAGAGTAAATTATCAACCTCTGCTGTATATACATGATCTCAGAGCCCCCAAGTTCATTCCCATTTTCAGGATCATACAGTATTCCTAGGCACTGGTCACACACACACACATGTCAGCAACAACTAACACCTCTATTCAGTGTCCTGACTTCCATCACACCTGTGAGTACAGTAGCTCCTATCCCAAGACCTCATCTGAAAGAAAACTTTCCTTTTCATCCTACTATGAGCTTTAACTTCTTCTCACAGGATCTCCATTTTTCCTGGTTGGTTAACTGAAGGAATATCTTCTCCCTTAAGCAGAAACCCCTCCCCACCCTCACAGAGATGTGGCATTTTCCACTGGCCCCAATAGAACCATCATATCTGAACACAGTAGCCCTGTACCAAGTCATTTCTCAGCATCCTTGTCATCCAGTCTTAGACAACACCACTGATTAGAAATCAAAGGTCCACAAAAACGTTTACACTCAAAAACAAATGGCTTTCCTTTTTCTAGTTTCTTTCCACTATGTCTAAAATTATGTCTATCTCTTTCCTGAAACCCTCTACATCTGAGATCCTCATTCCAGAAAACAGCTGCTCGAGCAGTAATACATGCCATCTCAAAAAATAAATTACAGTATACAAGCAGACTACTTTACAAATATATTCATAAAGCAGAAACACATCTCTCAAAGAAGGAGCAAAATCTGTAGAGACATGGCTTTGCCAGAAACTTATGCACAACAGTTAAAATCACCAAAGAGACTATAGCGTTTCTCAGTTTATAACATCTGCAGTCATGTTTACACACTGAGGAAAAGAAGCAGGGAAGAAAGAAAGAGATGCTAAAATGCAGAATAAGAGATCCATGCAGAAAAAATTCTCCTGGGAAGACTATAACTAGGAGATAGAAGGAGACGGAAGTTAGAACATTAAGTGGATAGATTAACCTCAGATAAGAGGAGACACTGGTGAAGGCTTGGGAATAGAGGTCTGGGAAAAGACTAAACTAAAACTGAAATCTCTAATATGATCTTGGGAATGGATAGAAAAAAACACTAGATTTATTTCAATTCCACTTTTAGCACCTGGGTGGTTAGTAAAGAAGCCTCCTTACCTTCCTAAGTTTGAATTAACCTTATTAAAAAAAGGAGTATTATTGCACCCCTGTTTACTTCTCACATTAAGAAACAAATAGAAAATATGTGATCACAAAAAAATGGAAGAGAGCAAACTTTCATTAAAGTATATAATATCTTGTTCATAGTCAAGAGGGAATATATACGAGAAACCTTGTATGGTGGCTGGACAATTATAGAGCAGAGTCATTCATTCCAGGAGACAGAAGACAGGATTTCCTCCTCATTAGCTTGAATGTCTCATATTGAGTGTAGGTTAATCATTCAGTCTATGATATGGAACATGGGTCAGACTTTATGAAGGAGAGTCTGTGAGTCCACTAAAGCAGACCACCACCATGCCCACAATTCATCAAGGCTGCCTCCTCTCAGGACTGGCATAACAGATTATAGGAAAAAGAGAATAAGTTTTGTAATATTCAGATTTTAATATTCTGGATCCTTTGTTTATTAGCAGTGAATTAGACACATACATAAACTCCTTTAACATATGGTAATAAAAGTGGTGCTTCACAAGTTTGCCAGCTTTTCTCTCTCTTGTCTTAGTGCGGCAACACTGGTATGAGTCACTGTAAATGACAGAACCACAAAAACAACATCAAGGGCAACCATGATCAAAATGTCTGGAGAGTCTAGGTATGCTATCTTCAGGTTGTCTATGTGGGAAGAAGCACTGGGCTTAGAAACCAGTCAGAAACTGGGGCAACACCATAGAACCTCTCAATTGGAGTGCCTTATGACTCAGTTCTTGGCCCTCTCTCTGTATATTTTCTAACCCTGAATGTTTTCATTTGGGTCCCTGACCTTAAATTCCATCTTATGAGTTTCCTGGGGTGCCATAGCCTAGTACCACCAACTAAGTGACTTAAACCAACAGGAATTTATTGTCTCACAGCTCTAGAAACCAGATGGTCAAAATCAAGGTGTCACTGTTGGTGGGAATGTAAATTGATACAGCCACTACGGAGAACAGTATGGAGGTTCCTTAAAAAACTAAAAATAGAATTACCATATGACCCAGCAATTCCACTACTGGGCATATAACCAGAGAAAACCATAATTCAAAAAGAGTAATGTACCACAATTTTCATTACAACACTATTTACAATGGCTAGGACATGGAAGCAGCCTAAGTGTCCATTGACAGGTGAATGGATACAGAAGATGTGGCACATGTATACAATGGAATATTACTCAGCCATAAAAAGAAATGAAATTGAGTTATTTGTAGTGAGGTGGATGGAGCTAGAGTCTGTCATACAGAGTGAAGTAAGTCAGAAAGAGAAAAACAAATACCGTATGCTAACACATATATATGGAATATTAAAAAAAAATGTTTCTGAAGAACCTAAGGGCAGGACAGGAATAAAGATGCAGACGTAGAGAATGGACTTGAAGACATGGGGATGGGGATGGGTAAACTGAGATGAAGTGAAAGAGTGGCATTGACATATACACACTACCAAATGTTAAATAGATAGCTAGTGGGAAGCAGCCGCATAGCACAGGGAGATAAGCTTGGTGCTTTGTGACCACCTAGAGGGGTGGGATAGGGAGGGGGGAGGGAGATGTAAGAGGGAAGAGATATGGGGATATATGTATATGTATAGCTGATTCAGTTTGTTATACGGCAGCAACTAACACAGCAATGTAAAGCAATTATACCTCAGTAAAGATGTTAAAAAGAAAATCAACGTGTCAGCCAGGCCATGTTCCCTCTGAAACCTGTAGGAGAATCCTTCTTTGCCTCTTTCCAGCTTCTGGCAGTTTGCTGGCAATACTTGGCTTTCCTTGGTTTGCAGCTGCATCTTTCCAATCTCTGCCTTTGTCATCCCATGGTGTTCTCTTCTTGTGTGTCTGTATCTCTGTGTCTCTTCTTATGATGACACCAGTCATGTTGGATTTAGGGCTCAACGTACTTCAGTATGATCTCATCTTAACTTGACTAATTACACCTGCAATGACCATATTTCCAGAAAGTGTACATTCTAAGGTACTGGGGGTTAAAACTGCAACATATCATTTTAAGAGGTACAATTAAACCTATAACACCACTAATATACTTGTGATTCCCAAATTCATATCTTTAATATGGATTGACCCTGAGCAATCTCTCAGTTGCCTACTTGGCATTTCCATTTGGATACCTAAGTAGGCATCTCAACATGTGCAAAACGTATTAATGTCCCAACTTCCCACCTCTAAACCTTTCCTTTCTCAGCCTTCTTCATCTCAGTAAATGGGGCTAACATCTGCCTCATTGTTCAATTTAAAAGTCTAAAAGTCATCGGTTGTTCTTCCCTTACTCTCATCTCTTGCATGTTTTCTAGCAACAGCTTTTTCTCACTCTTCTACCTCCCAGATGGAAGCTAAGTCATCCATTTCTCTTGTCTATTCTGCCACCACACAGGTCCAAATCACCATGGAATACAAAAAAACTAGCCTCCAAATTTATTTCCTTATATCATTGTCTTTCTATAATCCATTTTTTCATAACAGCAGAGTAAGTTTCTAAAAAGATAAATCAAATAATGACATTCCTCTTCTTGAAATGCTCAAAATCTTCCTGCCATTTAGAATGACTTTTATGTATTTATTTTTGTTTTTGGCTGCGTTGGGTCTTTGTTGCTGCACTCAGGCTTTGTCTAGTTGCGGTGAGCGGGGGCTACACTTCATTGCAGAGCACGGGCTCCAGGCATGCAGGCTTCAGTTGTTGTGGCTCGTGGACTGAGTAGTTGTGGCTCATGGGCTCTAGAGTGCAGGCCCAGTAGTTGTGGCGCATGGGCTTAGTTGCTCCGCAGCATGTGGGATCTTCCTGGACCAGGGCTCGAACCTGTGTCCCCTACATTGGCAGGCAGATTCTTAACCATTGTGCCACCAAGGAAGTCCCTAAAATGGCTTTTATACTTCTCACTATGGTCCACCAGGACTAACAAGGCTTGAATCCAACACCATCATCTCATACCACTACCCTGTTGCTTGACGGAGTCATGCTTGGGGGTCACTGGTTCTAAAAACTCTCTTGTTCAAATTGTCCAGGGTCCAAATATGAGGTGCTCATAAGGATGCAAATGGGGTTGGAAGGGGTGGAGGAGGAGGGAGAGGAGAAGGAAAGCACAGTAACTGGCATTTCATGGTTGCAGAGGAGATATGGAGTCCACCCAGCTTAATAGATCCACTTAAAAAAATCCTTCTTTTTTTTTTTAATCTTTATTGGAGTATAATTGCTTTACAATGGTGTGTTAATTGCTGCTGTATAATAAAGAGAATCATCTATATGTATACATATATCCCCATATCCCCTCCCTCTTGCATCTCCCTCCCACCCTCCCTATCCCACCCTTCTAGGTGGTCACAAAGCATCAAGCTGATCTTCCTGTGCTATGCGGCTGCTTCCCACTAACTATTTATTTTACCTTTGGTAATGTGTATATGTCCACTTTCTCAACTTCGTCCCAGCTTACCCTTCCCCCTCCCCGTGTCCTCAAGTACATTCTCTATGTCTGAATCTTTATTCCTGTCTTGCCCCTAGGTTCTTCAGAACCAGTTTTGTTTTGTTTTTAGATTCCATATATATGTGTTAGCATATGGTATTTGTTTTTTTTCTTTCTGACTTACTTTACTTTGTATGAAAGACTCTAGGTCCATCTACCTCACTCCAAATAACTCAATTTAGTTTCTTTTTATGGCTGAGTAATATTCCATTAAACAATCCTTGTTTCACCTGTCTTCATACCACTACTTTCCACATTATCTGATACCTCCAAGTTCTGAGCATTGCAACTGGATTATCTTTTACTGATACTTAAGTTGAGGTATATTTTCCCTCTGCCAGGTCAGGTATTTATCCTCAACTGACTTTTTTTTAAGATTTTTTTCATGTGGACCATTCTTAAAGTCTTTATTGAATTTGTTATAACATTGCTTCTGCTTTATGTTTTGGTTTTTTGGCTGCAATGCATATGGGACCTTAGCTCCCCAATCAGGGATCAAACTCACACCCCCTGCATTGGAAGGTGAAGTCTTAACTACTGGACTGCCAGGACGGTACCATCTCCTCAACTGACTTTCTAGCTTCCAAAATTCATAGCAATCTCTTGTCCACATGTCTCATTCTCTTTGGTCTTATGAATTGATACACTTTTAATTCTTAATTCTTCTTTAGTGAAGTTTGGGAAAGAGAGTAGATACATGAGTGTAATCAATCTGCCTGATTAATGGGAAGTATCCCTAACATTAATGGTGATTTCTCTATTTCAACTCTTCTATTATAAGTGGCAGAAAACCCTTAGATTTGGGACAAAGTAAACACTATATCATCTGTATAAGATCAATGAATTGGGTGATAATTAAGAGCAGTGTTTCTCAACTTCAGCACTGTTCTCATTTGGTAACAGATAACTCTTTGTTGTGGGGAGCCGTCCCGTGCATTGGTAGGATATTTACCAGCATCCCTGGTCACTACCCACCCTCCAAGTCATGATGACAGAACATCTCCAGAGACTATTAGATGTCTCATGTGGGGGAAGGGGGAGGGGGGGATTTCCCCTGGTTGAGAACCTCTTATTTAAAGATAAATTAGAGTACTGTTACCAGAGTAAGGAAGAAAGGAACAAGCACAAGAAAGATACTCTACTTCTTAATTTAATCAAAAACAAAAAACAGTGACTTGGAAAACCTTGTAGAAAGACGTATTCTAATACTTTTGACTGTGTCAAAAGATACAAACTTCCAGCTATAAGATAACTAAGTCATGGGGATGTCATGTACAACATGATGACTATAGTTAATAACACTGTACTGCATTTTTGAAAGTTGCTAAAAGAGTAAATCTTAAAAGTTCTCATCACAAGAAAAAAATTATTTTTGTAATTGTATGTGGCGATAGATGTCACTTGACTTATTGTGGTGATCGTTTTGCAATTCATACAAATACCGATTATATTATACACCTGAAACTAATATAATATTATATGTCAATCACACCTCAATTAAAAAATACTTTTGACCCTAAATTATTCTATGATCTCAGTAAAAAGAAATCAGACTCCAGGAGAGGTGAAGAATGGAAAAAGCCAAGGAGGCTCTGTGGAACTCAGTGGTAGGATCCCTTGATCATCACACAAGTGTTTTACTATTTTCAGCATTCAGTGTCTCTCCAGCAATCAGCATTTCCTTTGTCTACATTATATGTCATTATCAATTTCTAATTACTGTATATTTTAACAAATATTTATTTCTCACTCACAATATGTCAGGGACCATTGGGGACACTGCACATAGAGCACTGTGTGTGATATTTAAGGCCCCCACCTTCATGGTGTTTGTATTCACAGGGAGCAATTGACAGAAATAGTAATCCAGTCAATAAATAAATTAACTCTGGTGGTGAAATGCATTAGAAATTATTGGTGATGGGGGAAGAAGCACAGAAAGCAAGATTAGACTGGGAGTCAGTGAAGATCCACTGCAGAGGTGACGCTGACTCAAAACCCAAAAGATAATTAGAGGAGATAGTTAAAGGTTTCCCATATGAAGTTCTGAAAAGAAGACTCCAGGAAAAGAAAAGAGCCAGAACCATATATGTGTATGTATATATGTGTGTGTATGTGTGTGCTGTATGTGCTATGTTCTAAATGATTGTGTTCCCCCCAAATTCCTATGTTGACATCCTCATCCTTAACGGAGATGGTATTAGGAGGTGGGGTCTCTGGGAGGTGCTTAGTTCATCAGGGTGGAGCCTTCATGAATGGGATTAGTGCCCTCATATAAGAGAATCCATGGAGCTCCCTCAGCCCTTCTGCCATGTGACAATGAAAAGACAGTGAATTAGGAAGTGAAAAGACAGCCAATTAGGAAGCAGGACCTCACCAGACACAGAATCTGCTTGCACCTTGACCTTTGACTTCCCAGCCTCCAGGACCATGAGAAATAAATTTCCATTTTTTAGAAACCACTCAGTCTATAGTATTTTTGTTAAAGCAACCCAAACAAAGTCAGTATATATATATTTGTACATTTAAGTTCATTTTTTCTCTACCTCCTTGCTCCTCTCTGGCTAACTTAGGCCAGCAAATGACCCATTCTATAGATACTTGCCCAGTCTCTCCTAGCATCACCCTCCTCCACTTTCAGTTCCCACTATTACCTGTCTCATTATTTTGGTATTTCCTAATTTGAATTCATTTGATGGGCTGAACTTATCTTTTTGTTCCAAGTAATGCCAAAAAGTGCTTGCCAATATAAGGATTGACTAGTTTTGGATCAGATGACCTTTCCTAATCCAATCAAAAAGTCTATGGTGGAAAAAGGTCAGTTAGTACCAAAATACTTGCCTTCAGTTTCCCTTGAGCAGTACTGCAGTCAAGTCAGTTTCTCTTTAAAGAATCTGTGGGTAGGCAAGCTTCCTGACTGACAGATCTCCCAAAATCACCAGCTAAATCACCCTTTGATGTGTACTCAAGCTCTTTCTATCCTTCAGCTCTGCTATCATTCATGTTCCATTTTTAATTTATCATCTGGAGAAATCCCTGGGAGATATCATAAAAATCATCCTAACAGTAGCAGTGGATAAAAGTAAATATATAAGTATATTTCTCCCTCACAACAGTGTAAGATTGAAACTGATTTTCCCCAGACACAGAAATGAACAGGTAGATCAGCTTGGTGCTTTGTGACCACCTAGAGGGCTGGGATAGGGAAGGTGGGAGGGAGACGTAAGAGGGAGGGGATATGGGGATATATGTATGCGTATACCTGATTCACTTCGTCATACAGCAAAAACTAACACACCATTGTAGAGCAATTATACTCCAATAAAGATGTTAATAAATAAATAAATAAAAATAAAAAGTAATGTAAAATATCTCATTAATGATATCTTAATTACATGTTATAATAATATTTTGGATGGATCAAGGTAAATAAAATATATCCTTAAATTAATTTCACCACTTTCATTTTACTTTTTTAACATGGCTATGGAAAACTTTACATACCTGGCTCATGTTATATTTTTATTGGATAGCAATTTTCTAGACCAATGGTTCTCAAATTTTAATATGCATCTGAATTAACTTGAAGGCATGTTAATCAGTGTTTTAATTGACAGTAACAGAGGGTGAATCAAGGAAGAATCTGAAGAAATAACATTTCAGGTGAGGTCTGAAGTGAAGATTTAGGGAGAAACTTGCTACAGAGTGATGGAATAGCATGAGCTAGGATTCTGAGGCAAGAAACTGATTGGTATTTCTGGGAAGCCCCAAGAGGCTCTCGAGGCCAGATCATAGTGGGGAAGGATGAAAAGGTGGTAAAAAGCTGAGAAAGGCAGATGGGAACCAACCTGTGCATGGTTTCTGTAGGTCTTGGTAAGGAGTCTGAATTTTACTCAAAGTGCAAAGGAAGTAGATGAAAGAATTTCAGTCAGTGGATTATGGGGATCTGATACAATCTCTAAAACATTACTCAGGCCAATGCCTGGAAAACTGATTGAATATGAGTAAAGTGGAAATGAAGAGAATAGTAAGAAAACTATGACAGCAATAAAGGAAGGTCTAAGTAAAATATGCTAAGACAAGCTAATGGAATTCTAAATCACTACTGACAATAATGATTATGAAGACTGTACAAATACTAAAAAAGTTTAGGATACAGCGTTAACTGAAAGGAGCAGGATATAAAATTGAATAGATATTATGCTTCAACTATGTGAGCTACATATTCATACAAAGACTTAAATGAGACTACACCCCAACTACGTCAAAAAAGAAAAAAAATATGGATAATATTTTTCCTTTATATTTATATTTTCCTCCAAAATTTTAAATTAATGTAATATTTCTTTACAACATAAATTGGAAAGTTTTCTTTAGTTAACTGAAAGATTTCTCTTGCCTGTTCTCTTAGTAGGGTGAAATATTTTTATTAGCCCAGAAGATAAAATTGTTGATAAGTCAAATTTGCATTTGTGTTTATCATGGTAGAGGGTTTCAGTTTATTTTTTTAATACAAAGAGGCATTCCATTAGCTTTCCTATATCATTATTTGCATTACAACCACAAAAAAGATATTATCTCCTCGAAGAATTCCTAGTTTTGTTAAAAATAATGCATCAGATCTCCAACTGGAAAACAATGGTGACCATCTGATTTCAAATATCCCCATATAACCTCTCAGCGACAAAAAGAACATAATATTTTCCAAACAGTTATGATTTATGAACTTAAATGCTTAACAATTGTTATATGCTAATTCTATATCCTCTTGCCCTACTACCCTACAAAAAGAGATCAAAATGTATAGAAGCTATACAAGTATGATTACTGAAGGTGAATTCCTCTGTAACCTTGGAGTAGAAAAAGGCTTTCTAACTATGACTTCAAAATCCAGATAGCAAAAAAATAAAATTTAAAAATTTGACCTCGTAAAAATAAAAATTATTTTCATAGCATAAGCACCACAAGAAAAGCCAAAAGAGAAATGACAAACTGGGAGAAAATAATTGCAACATATGTCACTTTAAAAGATCTAATATATTAATATACAAAGAACTTTAGTTGAGCAAAAGCACACCAAAATCCTACAGAAAAATGGGCAAAGATTTGAACATATAATTCACAAAAAGATGAAAAATAATACCTTATGAAAAGATGTTTGGGGGGCGCCTTCAAGATGGCAGAGCAGTAAGACATGGAGATCACCTTTCTCCCCACAAATACATGAAAACTACATCTACGTGTGGAACAACTCCTACAGAACACCTACTGAATGCTGGCAGAAGACGTCAGACATCCTAAAAGGTGAGAAACCCCCCACATATCAGGATAGGGTAAAAGAAAAAAGGAAAAACAGAGACAAAAGAATAGGGACAAGACCTGCACCTCTGGGAAGGAATTGTGAAGCAGGAAAGGTTTCCACACACTAGCAAGCCCCTTCACTGGTGGAGACGGGGGTGGCAGGGGGAAGCTTTGGAGCCACAGAGGAAAGTGCAGCAACAGGGGTGCAGAGGGCAAAGCGGAGAGATTCCCGCACAGAGGATTGGTACCAACCAGCACTCACCAGCCTGAGAAGCTTGTCTGCTCACCTGCCGTGATGGGTGGGGGCTGGGAGCTGAGGTTCGGGCTTCGGAGGTCAGATCCCAGGGAGAGGACTGGGGTTGGCTGCGTGAACAGAGCCTGAAGGGGGCTAGTGATCCACAGCTAGCCAGGAGGGAGTCCAGGAAAAAGTCTGGACCTGCCTAAGAGGCAAGAGACAATTGTTTTGAGCTGCACGAGGAGAAGGGATTCAGAGCACTGCCTAAATGATCTCTAGAGACAGGCACGAGCAATGGCTATCAGTGCGGACACCAGAGACGGGCATGAAACTCTAAGGCTGCTGCTACAGCCAACAAGAAGCCTGTGTGCAAGTGCAGGTCACTATCCACACCTCCCCTCCCGGGAGCCTGTGCAGACTGCCACTGCCAGGGTTCCATGATCCAGCGACAACTTCCCCAGGAGAACACACATTTGCAACGTCATGCAGGCCTCTGCAGCCACAGGCTCATCCTGAATTCCGTACCCCTCCCTCCCCCAGCCTGAGTGAACCAGAGCTCCCTAATCAACCGCTCCTTTAACCGCATCCTGTCTGGGCAGGGAACAGATGCCCTCAGGCGACCTACATACAGAGGTGGGGCCAAATCCAAAGCTGAACCCCAGGAGCTGTGCAAAAAAGAAGAGAAAGGAAAATCTCTCCCAGCAGCCTCAGGAGCAGTGGATTAAATCTCCACAGTCAATTTGATGTACCCTGAATCTGTGGAATGCCTCAAGAGACAAAGAATCATCCCAAAACTGAGGCAGTGAGTTTGGGAGCAAGGGTAGACTTGGGGTTTGCTTTCTGCATCTAATTTGTTTCTGGTTTTATGTTTATATTAGTTTAGTATTTAGAGCTTAATATCATTGGTAGATTTGTTTACTGATTTTGTTGCTCTCTTGTTTTTATATATATATATATATATATATTTTCCTTTTTCTCTTTTTGTGAGTGTGTATGTGTATGCTTCTTTGTGTGATTTTGTCTGTATAGCTTTGCTTTTGCAATTTGTCCTAGGGTTCTGACAGTCCATTTTACTTATTTATTTATTTATTTATTTTAGTATAGTTTTTAGTGCTTGTTATCATTGGTGGATTTGTTTTTTGCTTTGGTTGCTCTCTTCCTTTTTTCTCTTTCGTTTTCTTTTATTATGTTTTAATGTTTTTATTTTTAATAATTTTTTCCATTGTAATAATTTTGTTTTATTTATTTATTTATTTTTCTTTCTTTCTTTTTTTTCTCCCTTTTCTTCAGAGCTGTGTGGCTGACAGGGCCATGGTGCTCTGGATGGGTGTCAGGCCTGAGCCTCTGAGATGGGAGAGCTGAGATCAGGACATGGGTTCTCCAGAGACCTACAGGTCACACATAATATCAAACGGTGAAAGCTCTCTCAGAGATCTCCATCCCTATGGCAAGACCCAGCTCCACTCAATGACCAGCAAGTTACAGTGCTGGACACCTTATGATAAACAACTGGTGAAACAGGAACACAACCCCACACATTAGCAGAGAGGCTGCCTACAATCATAATAAGGTCACAGACACCCCAAAACACACCATGTGGTCCAGCCCACCAGAAAGACAAGATCCAGCCTCATCCATCAAAGCAAAGACACCAGTCCCTTCCACAAAGAATCCTAGACAACCCACTGAACCAACCTTACCCACTGGGGGCAGAGACCAAAAACAATAGGAACTACGAACGTGCAGCCCGTGAGAAGGAGACCACAAATACAGTAAGTTAAGCAAAATGAGAAGACAGAGAAATATACAGCAGATGAAAGAGCAAGGTAAAAATCCACCAGACCTAACAAATGAAGAAGAAATAGGCAGTCAGCCTGAAACAGAATTTGGACTAATGATAATAAAGATGATGCAAAATCTTGGAAATAGAACAGAGAAAATACAAGAAACTTTTAACAAGGAACTAGAACTAAAGAGCAAACAAACAATGATGAATAACACAATAAATGAAATTAAAAATTCTCTAGAAGGAATCAGTAGCAGAATAACTGAGGCAGAAGAATGGATAAGTGACCTGGAAGATAAAATAATGGAAATAATTACCACAGAACAAAGAAAAAAGAATGAAAAGAATTGAGGACAGTCTCAGAGACCTCTGGGACAGCATTAAACATACCAACATCAGAATTATAGGGGTCCCAGAATAGGAAGAGAAAAAAAAAAGATCATGAGAAAATATTTGAAGAGATTATAGTTGCAAACTTCCCTAATATGGGAAAGGAAATAGTTAATCAAGTCCAGGAAGTGCAGAGAGTCCCATACAGGATAAATCCAAGGAGAAACACGACATGACACATATTAATCAAACTATCAAAAATTAAATACAAAGAAAAAAATTTTAAAGCAGCAAGGGAAAAGCAATAATTAACATACAAGGGAATCCCCATAAGGTTAAAAGCTGATCTTTCAGCAGAAACTCTGATGGCCAGAAGGGAGTGGCAGGACATATTTAATGTGATGAAAGGGAAAACCCACAGCCTAGATTACTCTACTCAGCAATGATCTCACTGAGATTCGATGGAGAAGTTAAAACCTTTACAGACAAGGAAAAGCTAAGAGAATTCAGCACCACCAGACCATCTTTAGAGCAAATGCTAAAGAAACTTTCTGGCAGGAAACACAAGAGAAGGAAAAGACTTACGATAACAAACCCAAAACAATTTAGAGTTCAGACCTGGGGTCACATACAGACTGAAAGTGAGGGGATGGGAAATGATATTCCATGCAAATGGAAATCAAAAGAAAGCTGGAGTAGCAATTCTCATATCAGACAAAATAGACTTTAAAATAAAAATTACCACAAGAGAAAAAGAAGGACATGACATAATGATGAAGGGATCAATCCAAGAAGAAGATATAACAATTGTAAATATTTATGCACCCAACATAGGAACACCACAATACATAAGGCAAATGTTAACAGCCATAAAAGGGGAAATCGACAGTAACCCAATCATAGTAGGGGTCTTTAACACCCCACTTTTACCAATGGACAGATCAACCAAACTGAAAATAAATAAGGAAACACAAGCTTTAAATGACATGTTAAACAAGATGGACTTAATTGATATTTATAGGACATTCCATCCAAAAACAACAGAATACACTTTCTTCTAAAGTGCTCATGGAACATTCTCCAGAGTAGATCGTATCTTGGGTCACAAATCAAGCCTTGGTAAATTTAAGAAAATTGAAATTGTATCAGGTATCTTTTCCAACAACAACGCTGAGACCTGATATCAATTACAGGAAAAAATCTGTAATAAATACAAACACATGGAGGCTAAACAATACACTACTTAATAACCAAGAGATCACTGAAGAAATCAAAGAGGAAATCAAAAGATACCTAGAAACAAATAACAATGAAAACACGATGACCCAAAACCTATGCCATGCAGCAAAAGCAGTTTTAAGAAGGAAGTTTATAGAAATACAATCCTACCTCAAGAAACAAGAAACATCTCAAATAAACAACCTAACCTTTCACCTAAAGCAATTAGATAAAGAAGAACAAAAATGCACCAAAGTTAGCAGAAGGAAAGAAATCATAAAAATCAGATCAGGAATAAATGAAAATGAAATGAAGGAAATGATAGCAAAGATCAATAAACTAAAAGCTGGTTCCTTGAGAAGATAAACAAAATTGATAAACTGTTAGCCAAACTCATCAAGAAAAAAAAGGGGGAAGACTCAAATCAATACAATTAGACATGAAAAAGGAGAAGTAACAACTGACACTGCAGAAATACAAAAGATCATGAGAGATTACTACAAGCAACTATATGCCAATAAAATGGACAACCTGGAAGAAATGGACAAATTCTTAGAAAAGCACAACTTTCCGAGACTGAACCAGGAAGAAACAGAAAATATAAACAGACCAATCACAAGCACTGGAATTCAAACTGTGATTTAAAATCTTCCAACAAACAAAATCCCAGGACTGGATGGCTTCACAGGCAAATTCTATCAAATATTCAGTGAAGAACAAATATCTATACTTTCCAAACTCTTATAAAATATAGAAGAGGGAGGAACACAACTAAAATCATTCTATGAGGCCACCATCACCCTGATACCAAAACCACACAAAGATGACACAAAAAAAGAAAACTACAAGCCAATATCACTGATGAACATAGATGCAAAAATCCTCAACAAAATACTTGCAAACAGAATCCAACAACACATTAAAAGGATCATACACCATGATCAAGTGGGGTTTATCCCAGGAGTGCAAGTATTTTTCAATATATGCAATTCAATCAACATCACTAATCATTAGAGAAATGCAAATCAAAACTACAACAAGGTATCACCTCACACCCATCAGAATGGCCATCATCCAAAAATCTAAAAACAATAAATGCTGGAGAGGGTGTGGAGAGAAGGGAACCCTCTTGCACTGTTGGTGGGAATGTAAATTGATACAGCCACTATGGAGAACAGTTTGGAGGTTACTCAGAAAACTAAAAATAGAACTACCATACGACCCAGCAATCCCACTACTGTGCATATACCTTGAGAAAACCATAATTCAAAAAGAGTTATGTGCTACAATGTTCACTGCAGCTCTATTTACAGTAGCCAGCACATGGACGCAACCTAAGTGTCCATTGACAGATGAATGAATAAAGAAGATGTGGCACATATATACAATGGAATAGTACTCAGCCATATAAAGAAATGAAATTGAGTTATTGGTAGTGAGGTGGATGGAGCTAGAGACTGTCATACAGAGTGAAGTAAGTCAGAAAAAGAAAAACAAATACTGTATGCTAACACATATATGTGGAATCTAAAAAAAAATGGTTCTGAAGAACTAGGGGCAGGAAAGGAATAAAAATGCAGACATAGTGAATGGACTTGAGGATACGGGGAGAGGGAAAGGTAAGCTGAGATGAAGTGAGAGATTGGCATGGACATATATACACTACCAAATGTAAAATAGATAGCTAGTGGGAAGTAGCCGCATAGCACAGGGAGATCAGCTCGGTGCTTTGTGAACACCTAGAGGGGTGGGATAGGGAGGGTGGGAGGAGGATGCAAGAGGGAGGAGATATGGCGATATATGTATATGTGTAGCTGATTCACAGTTATACAGCAGAAACTAACACACCATTGTAAAGCAATTATTCTCTAATAAAGGTGTTTAAAAAAAAGAGAGCATGTTCAATTTCAAACATAATAAGAGGAGTTCAAGAGATACCACCAATCCCACAAAACTGATAAAACAGATAAAATCAAAAGCTTGACAGTATATTTTATTTTCAGAGCTGTGGGCAACAGGCATTCAGATGCAATTCTTGTAGAAATGCAAAATGGTATATTCTCTCTATAAGAAAATTTGGCAATATTTAACAAAACTATACATGCATTTACTGTCTAACCCAGCAATTCCACTTATTTACCCTGAAGATATAGCTTCAACAATAAGAAAGTACGTATTCTCAAGGTTATTCATTGCAGCATTATTTGCAATTGAAAATACTGGAAACTATCTAAAGATCCAGACATATGAGAAGGCCATACAATGAGATACTACAAAGCATTAAAAAATTAATGAGGACAATCTTTATGAACTGGTATACAGTGATTTCCAAAATGCATTATTCAGTATAAAAAACTGAAGTACAAAATCGCATGGATGACATGCTACCTCTGTGTAAGAGAGAAAGGGAAATAAGGACATCTATACCAATAATTCCAATTTCAATCTATCACTCCAGATTTCTCCCTTTCTATTTCCAATTCCACATTCCTATAATACATCTCAAATTTCTTTACCCACTACAAAAAATAAGCTGCTCCTCTTTACAAACAAAAAGAAACACATGAGAGACAAACTAGAAAATAATGAAGTTGATTCCACTGAAGGCATGGGGAGACTGAGATGAAAGGCATATGGGAAGGACTGACACTTCTCTGAATACATCTTACTGTTTGATTTTGACTTTCAGAAGCTCTACATATTCAAAAAACAAAATTAACTCAACAAAAATAGGGGAAAAACCCAAAACAAACAAAAATGATAGCAAAAACAACCTCAAAAAACTAAAACTGAAAACAAATGGAAATAAATGAACCCAACTACATTTCAATTAAATTAAAGTTGGGGCTAGAGAGGGAGGGTTTGACTAATTCAAGTATATTAAGAACACACTAATAAATTATATACCCTTAGTCTTGGGTCAAGTAGGGTGGGGGAGTAATGAAAACAATTTCTGAACTCTTTTTAGTATTGGATGTTTTTTTTTTTTGCATTATCATTTTTGATAGTGACATAAGCAAAGTAATTCTGAAACAATTTAAAATGTATTATAGGAATGCAAAACTAAGTTAATGTAAAAAGAGAGTTACAGATGTGAAATGGTGGAAATTGAGGAAGAGCCCTATGGTAATGAATTGGAATTGGAGTGTTGGTGTAGACTCATACATAAAACATGCATATATTTCTTATCTCTGTCCACTGGAAGGCCCAAGAAGCAAAGACATTCTAGTAGCAACAAGAACATCTAGTGATGAGACCTTGATTTCTAATACCATTATCCTTTAAATGGAACAAGGACTCCTCAGAGAAAGACTGATTCCAGGGCAGGGGAAGGTAAGATTCAATATGGACCTGGAACATCTTTTATATCAGGAAGTTAAGATGTGCCTGAAGCAATTATGGGATGTGTCACAAGGACATAGGAGCTAGTTTGAAGGGACTCCACTGGCCAGATGTGGGAGGTTTTGAGATTAATATATTATAAACCCTCAAAAAATAGGAATTCATGAATCCTTATTGATGATCAATCAATCAATCAATAAAGGAGAGGCATTCTTGTTTTGAATGCCAAGTGCCAATTGGCCAATGCAGAGACAGATTTGGAGTTTGAAAAATCATCGTTTTGCAGCCATCATAGTAAAGACTGCTTCAAGCAAAAAACATTCTTACATGTTAAATCTAAGAGGGAGAGGGATTTTGCTGAAGAGCAGGACGTTTGGGAGGTTTAATGTATTCCCACAGATTGCATATTCCTAGGAAAGGAAAAAGCAGCAACTATATAGTAGAAATTTCCAATAAACCGACCTATACACTAAAGTATTTGGGGGAAAGAGATATGATGTATGCAGCTTACTCTCAAATGGTTCAGTAAAACAGTAATGCATACACATATATAGAAAAAGAGCAAATGATAAACAAATGGGACAAATTCTTAACGATTGGTGAATCTGAGTAAAGGAAACATGGGTGTCTTTGTACTACTCTTGCAGATTTTCTATTGGACATTATTTCCAAATAGAAAATTTTTTTTAAAAAGCAAAAAATAAATCTACACAAATGCCATTGTTTCATCATCCTCTGAGTAAATGAAAGTGTCACAAATGATAGAACAAACAAGAAATATCCAAATGGTAAAGTTTCCATCTTGTCCTTTGTCTTTCTTTGATTTAGGGACAGATTGTTGGATATTTTACACAAACAAAGAAATGATGAAACATCTGATTTAAATAGTTAAATAAAATAGGCTACATTATGTACTTAGTAGTGATACTAGTACATTTCCTCTAAAATGTGAAGTTCTTACACTGCAGTCTTTCAAGAGCCAAGCATTTAATGCCACACAAGATGGATTACAAGAATAAAATTAATTCCCTGTGGATAGACTTTTAAAACTAAATTAATATTTCAAAGCATATGGCTGTCACATGAATTTCTCCCAAATTTCCTTTGAAAAGTTAATATGGTCATATTGAGCGGGAAAAAAACCCTCAAACTCAAATCCCACTTTTAATTATGAGATACTCATCAGAAATCCTTGTGAGACATAAAATTAGGACAGTTAAAAGGTGATTTGCAGGGCTGTTAATAGTTAAACCATGGTGAAAATGTGAAGATGAGAAATAGCAGTATACTAAAATGGGTATAAGAGCTAGAAAGAGAAACCTGGATTTAAAACCTGCTTCTTTCTCTTGGAAGTCACGTGAGGCAAGGGGCAAGATTCTCTAAGTCAGAATTTTCTAAACCAGTGGTTTGGTTCTAGTTGTGGTACCCAGCCAGCAGCATCCGTATCAACCAGGAACTTTTTAGAAATGCAAATTCTCGGGTATTACTGTAAACCTACCAAATCGAGTTAGGTCCAGTGACCTGTGTATTAACAGGCCCTGCAGGTGCTTCTGATACACACTAAACTTTCAGAACCCTACTTCTAAGCTACAACAAAAATAACAGTAATAAAAAATAATAATAGTAATACAATCCACTTTAGGATTATGATGATTAAATGAGATATTACACATGCAGAAATGATTTCTAAACTGTAGCAAAAACACTCATCATTAATGGTAGATTATTATTGTGTGACAGAATTGTGAGAGGAAAATCTTAAAACCAATAGTACTTTGTGCTTTTATCAAACTGCCCTTCTACAAAGCTTCAAAGAAGGTTAATTCCTTAAAACTTCCCACACTTGGTACTAGGTCTTGCACATAGGATTGCTCATTAAACTTTATTGATGCTAACTGAAATAAGTTCAGTTGACCAACGTCATTGGCAAGTATTTTATCTCTTGTTTTTGATATGGTCAAACTGGGAATTTTAAACCTCACTGAAACCAACCAAGCTATTAATTTTGAAAGACAATTTAGCTTCTGTGTTTAGGGGCAGATGCTCTGCTTTGGAGTTACACTATCGGGCACCACTCATTGCTGTGTGACTTTGGCAAAGTCATTTACCCACGCTGGGCCTCCTGACTTTGTTCATAGAACAAGGGTGATAATAATAATAGTATCCACCTCAATGGGATGTTGAGAGTATTCATTGAAATTTTAAAGAACTTAAAAATGGCCCTGGTACACGGCATTCAGTATTCTTTCTACGTCCTGAATGCCATACGTAGTTCATCTCCCTTTTACTTCTTCATTTTTTCCCTCCTTGCTTTCTTTTGGTTTTATGCCCATGTCTGCATGAACGCTTTCTTTTCTTGGCATCTGCACATCTTTTAATGAAGATGAAGACCAGGCACACATAGAAACCTTAAATGTACATAAAATGATATATATCCTCTTATCTCCTATTATGAATTAGCACAGCTTTTGAAATATCAACTTCTTTGAGGTAAAATTTACATACACTAAACATACACATGTTAAGTGTACTGTTAAGTGTACAATTCCATGACTTCAGCGCATGTATACACCTGTAGAATAGCCACCATTATCAAGATATAGAACATCTCCATCACCCCAAAAATGTTCCCTCATGACCTTCTGCCATCAATCTCCTCTTCCTACACACTCCCTCAGGCAACCATTCATCTGCTTTCTGTCACTATAGATTAATTGTGCCTTTCTAGAATTTCATATAAACAAAATAACACAGTTATTTGTTTGTGTCTGGCTTCTTTGCTCAGCATATCGTTAGCAGAGTTATCTGTGTTGTTGCATGTACTTCAAACTTTCTTTTATTGCCGAGGAGTGTTTCATTGTATTGATATAGCACAATCTGTTTATCCATGGGTTACTTCCAGTTTTCCTTTCCCATTTTTCCTTTTAACTATATATCTTATGGATTTTCCCCATCATTTTATAGTTTGTATATAACATGAACATATCCTAATTTACTTAATTGTTTTACCTCTGTTGGACATGTAAGCTCTTTACCGTGTTTTAAAATGATAATAAACACTGTTATAAATATCTTCATGAACTCAAATATTAATGGAATCCAATTTGGAAGTAAGATTCTTGGACTATAGTCTTTATCTTTCAATGGTTTAGAAATATTTTCACTCTCTTTTCAATTTCAAGTTTGCAAATGAGAAGTTTAATGTCTGTCTGATTCTTTTTCTAAGAGACTTTTTAAAAATTATATATGAAAATTTATATGATTTTAATTTATACAAGTTCAAGTAGGTCTCTGGGATATGTATATATGCATGCCTCTTTTTAAAAAAGATTTTTGGAGCTCACCATTTTGCATCAGAAAATTCAAATATTATTATAGCTCAGAATTTTTAAAAAATCTCTTTGCTGTTTGCTTCATCATTTTTGTTTCTTCTAAAAATGCTTCGAGCCTGCATATTATTCTCATTTTGGGCCTCCTCTATGTGCCTTGGAGTTTTGTTTTAATATTTTTATCCATGATTTCCTCATCTTTGCATTTCTTCTCTATGTTACGAATATGCTCTCTATTTGATTGAACAGTCTAAGTTGTTTTTGAACGTGACCATTTTATAATTTTTCTGTAATTTTTAAAAAATCTCAAGTCAAGCTTTATTTTACTTTCCAGAAACTGTGAGGCTGTAGGACCAAGGGATGAAGTTTCTCAGAAGCCAAGGATTAAATGTTTGGATTCTAACTTAAGGGCAACAGGAAGCCACTGAGTTTTAAACAGGTGAATGAATGTGATTAAATCTGTAGTTTAAGTAGAAATAATCTAGCTTCAGTCTGGCTGATCTCCCTTGAGGCAGGAGAATGGTTATCGTGGAGACTACAAGAGCCTACATTAGGGCAGAAATGGAGGCCAAAATGCAGATTCATTTGAGTGGGTATTAGGTGTACAATCAGTACCACTGATTGGGATTTATCCGTGTTGTTGCATGTACTTCAAACTTTCTTCGAAGTGATAGACTGGTTATTGCGGCTGAGGGAGGAGAAATTGACCAGGCTTCTTGTTGGACCTGGTGGATGGTTAGCTCTGCAATGATGCATAAAACACAGTAGGAAGCTCAAGTGATGTTTATTTTGGAGGCGATGTATCCTTGCATCCTCTAATACCCATGTAGCAGTATATTTATAAACTCCTATAGGGGGACTGACTAAAGTGTTTGTGTATTGGAATTTTGATACATTTTGCCACAGTGCTCTCCTTAAATCATACACTGTTTCTGTACTTTGCAATTCTCCTAGGTTTTCCTCGCTGGCTTTCTTTGTCTAACATCTTAAACCCTGAAAATTCCCTGCGTTTGTGTAAAGATAAAATATAAAGCTTTTCTTCACCCATTACTTCCAAAGGAAAAATTGGATTGGAGAGCAGGGCGGTAAAGGAGCTTATTAAACTCCGTGTCGACAGCCAAAGCAAAGCGTTAGAAAAAGTTCCTTCAGGAGGGGACCAAGCTCCTCGAGTCACTCTATAGAAGGAAGAACTGGAGCGTGGGGAGGAGTCGGGGACACCCCCGCCCCCAGCCTCGCGTAGGTGCCACCCGCGGAGATGAAATGTGAGCCCGGGTGGCCGAGGACGCTGGATCGGCCGCTTAGCCCGCCGCCCGAGCGCCGCGGGGACAGACAAAGAGACCTCCGCCCCAGAGCAGCCCCGCGCGGCGGCCCGGGCTCCCCTCGAAAGCTCCCAGGGCGATGGCCAGGTCTCCGCGCCACCCGGCTCTCCAGAGCACTGCCCTCTCCATCTGACCGCCCTCCAGCTCCCCCATCCCCTCCCGGTGCCGGGCTCTCCCTTGGCTCCCAGCCCTCTCTACAGACCGATCTGTCTGTCTCTCTGTCCATCTCTGTCCTGGCGCGCAACCTCCGGCCACCGGCTTGGATGGACGCGCGGAGGGTCCCCGGGTGTCCAGGGGTCTTGCTTCCGAAGTTGGTCCTGCTCTTTGTCTACGCAGGTCAGTGACCTAGGGCGGCGGGAGAGGGGAAGGGGGCTCGGGGCGGCGACGGGGTCACACTCCGGGCAAACACGGGTTGGCCGGGATGCACGGGACCATGGTGGGAGGTCAGAGACTGTGAGGTCCCCGCAGGCAGGAGCAGAAGCCCAAGCCCGCGCGCTGCAGCCCTGGGCTTGACCTCCACACGGTTGTGTTTTGTCCCTTTCCTTACACGTTTCCTTTTTTTTTTTTTTTTTTTTTTCTTTTCCTTTCTCTCTCTCCGCGAAGCAGCTACCCCCAACCCCACATTTAGGGGTTATTGTTTTTATTTTCTGGATAGCGTACATTTTTTCCAGTCGTATCCAGGACTCGGGAATTTGGGGTGAGAGTGGAGACTGAGCTGTGCGAAGAAAGCATGTTTTTTGAAAAGCACCTGAAGCTAGGGAGGCATCGCTGAGGTTTCAAATAAACTAATCTGATGACTTTTCCATTTCAGTAAATGCTACACACTGGCCCCTTTGCCTCCACATTCCGAATATTCCGGATTTTCCCTTTCAGAAATAAAAAAGCCTTAGACCTCTGTTTTTCTTCTTTAGAAGATGACCCTCAAGTGTGGTGGACAGGGTTATTGGAAGCTTTGAGTTGAAATATAGGGTTTTGGAGAGGCATAAATTCACCCAGAATCTGATCTGTTTTCGCTGAATTTGTTAAGCGTTTGCTTATAGGTGAAGGGCTTCTCATTGCCCTCATCCTAATTATTCTTAGAGCGAATTGCTAATAATTGATGAAGCAAAGCAGTTTTCTTGTTTTGTGACTGATGAGGAGCCCAAAATGGCCTTTCATTGGTTATTCATGTATAAAGTTAATTACACATGCGGCTTAGCATCCGCTTCATATTTTAAAAAACAGGATAAAAGCAGAGCTCTTTGGAAATGTTTTCATGTCTCTAACTTCCTATAACAAACACCACAGGCTTACCTATGACCTTGCAGTAGTAAGTTTATGTATAGCACTGTGACTTGCCTTTTGATACTTAACAAAGATATTGCAACCAAAATGAAGACGTTCTTCAACATTCTTACCAGAACATCAGTAGAACTGAATTTCTCATTCAACCTTGCCAGAAATGAATCACAATAACTTCTATAGAAGTTTCCAATCTGTTTATTAAAATGTAAATTAGTGGCTGTCTATAAGTTGTTTTAAAGATATTTTATTGTAGGGGAATAGCTGACCTTCAAATACAGAAATTTATAAAATAGGAAAACTACTTTCTATTTAATGAGGAGAGTCCACATTATAATGTGCTTCCAGTGCTTATTTCTTTTACTTAAGTCATATAATGTTTTTAGAATTTGAGAGTCTAACTGAATCAATTGAATTAATATTTGTTTTATATTAAAATCTCTTTATGAGTTCATTTGAAACAATGATAATTCTTTCCACTTCCTCTGTTTACAGAAAGAAAACAAAAATAAGAAAATAGAACGCAGCAAATGAAACTTTAATTCCCTTGCTCATCTTCAGTCACACCACTGAACAACTTTTTCTTGTTCTTTTGTCCATTTTATTCTCTTTGGTGAGCTGAAAGCTTCTAAGTTGCACTTTTCCTTCCCTTCTTCCTGTTCCCCCAATGTTAAGTGCACAGCCCCCCCAGGATTCAGGAAACTCGCCCAGCTGGCCAGCAGCAAGCTTGATCAGTTTAAAAAAAATTCATTCCATTCATTTCTTCTCTCCATCCACATCCTTCCCCAGTATGCTACAAAGTCATTGCCAGCCAATACTAGGTTGACTTATCATCTTTGATAAGAAATTATTAGCTAATGTGCTTTTGATATTAATTCCTGAACTCTATTTCAGAGGCCTTTTTATGCTTGCCGTATTCACTCAACTAATATTTATGGAATGAGATGTGTTAAATGATACATAGGACAGAGGCCATGCTTTGAGTCTTGTCTGGGAGATCAGGTGTGCCCATTACTCTAAGGTATAAAAAGCTGTATTATAGGAGAGATACACCAAGTGCTCTAGGTGTTCAAAGGAGGGGACCTTATTGCTGGCTTAGGAGGATATGCTCCATGAAGATGATGTCTATTTTGTTTAGCATAATATTCTCAGAGACTAGCAAGACACCTGGCCCATAAGAGGAACTCAGGAAATATTTGCTCAGAGAAATTAAATTGAGGAGGACTTTTTAGGGCCTACAGCTTTGAATTAGAGGAAGCCTTGGACATAGGAGATGTAGTAGCATAGAGTGTGAACAAAGGCAAAAATCATGAGATTTGTATATGCAAAAACAGATAACACAGTTGGGTTGGAACTAAGAGACAAGGCTGGAAGTGAGGACTGGGGTGAGATGGGGTACACTGAAGAAATAGAATTAATCCAGATACCCTGTTAAATAAACTGCCAGCTTTAATGGGACAAAAACCTATGTAGATGCACTGTCCGTAACCTGAATTATTTTCTCCAAGGAAAATGCATTAAATACAGGTTCCATTCCTTAAGGATATAAGAGCAAGGTTTCTATACCTGAAGCATCGTGTCTGACTGTGGAGTCACTTTTGGGAAGGGATTCAACGAAGTGTTTATATTATTATCCAACTCCCACTGCAGGCTACAAAGACAGGATTTGGCCAAGGTTTTAACCTTCCCAACCCTAGCCAGTGATTTCTGTCTCCTCCCTTTCCTTCCTTTCTGATCCTTAGCTATAGATTACAAGAGGCAATTCTGAGCAAGTGCTTGGAGCCAGATGCTTTCCTGTACTACACATTTCTTAAGATGGGAGTGGGGAAGCTTCTTCCAGATGCTGCCTTTAACTAAAGTCATTGAAGAAAATTGGAACTAGCTAATTTTCAAGGATGTTAACTTGAATATTAGTAATAATATTATTTATCTTCTGAGGACCATTGGGAAGTTTCATTCTTTTACACGTGAGAAAATTCTTCTGTACTGTTGAAACTGTGATCTTTATAGGATTGTTCTCAAATAAACCGGAGAAAACAACTAACATATCAAAATAAGTTTGAGTGGTTGACTCCCCAGTTTGGAAATGTTGCGATTGTGAATGTATTTGCCATACTATTAAACCTTCCCTTTTTGGTTGTTTAATTCTGGGAAGTAGACAAGAGTGCTGGAAAATGCCATAAAACTAATGAACAATGTGTGACAGGATCTAGATGTTTGCTGCAGGTATAATCCAGCTTCTTGGCTACAAGATTTGGGGCTTGGTTTCCTGTAACATTGGCTCAAAATATTTTGATAACACCATGTCCTTACAATAACAGTAATTGAATCTTCGATAATCATGGAGAGCTTAATAAGATGTCACTGTCTTGGGCATTATTCAAAAGGCACCCCATGAAGCTATTTCAAAATCACTTGTCCTGTTCTGACAGAATAAGGCAGGGTGTCAGCTCTCCCACTATCTGAACGGTTTTTAAGAGCATAAAGCAAAACATCCCAGCTAAGCGTTTGAGATAACTGACTAGTCTAAATATTTGACTTAATTAAACAGTACTAAAAATAAAAGCTATAGAAATTCCCTGGGAAAATGATAAAATAAACTGCAAAAAGCAGACACTGTCAATAAATCATTAGATCGTGTTTTCTGTCTTCAAAATTTTGGATTTAAGTAGAGTTACTGAATCTTACAAAGGTAGTTATTTTTCCCTTTCCTGTCTTCTTACCACATCCCGGAAGAAAACATTAAGGTTTGTTCATTTATGAAGTAGAATAAAATTGAGGAAAAGAAAACATGAACTTTTGACTTGTTCCACAGAGGCCATACATTACTGATAAAAGTCAAAGAACTTTGCTGGGTTTTGAGCGCATCAATTTATAAAGAATCATCTTGTCAGGGAGGTGATTTAAAAGCAAAATCTGTATTTTCCTCTCTAAACAAATCAATTACATGGACATGTAGGCATACATATAACATTTACACTTTTATGTTATGACTTTGACAGAAAAGCAAAAGTCTTATATAATTTAGATAGTAGTTATTGCCTTCAGAGATTGAGTTGGAAATGACCTATTTTGTGATTCTTGAACATGTAACTTAAATTATCAGACTGTACTTAATGTTTTCCTACATGTACCTGAAACTCACATATCCATTGTAATTTATACCACTGATTATAACTAAATGATAAACTTAACTTGTTAAACATAAATCATTTAGGAAGAATAAAGAATTTTTCAAAGGTAGGGTAATTTTTATTTAACATTTTGGTATAATTTTCCTTGCCAAAAGCATGGAAAAAAGACAGTAATTTGGTTTTTCAGCTCTGGTATGTCCTTTTTAATCAGAAAATACATTTCCCTCTTCACATAGTGCTGTTTCATAGCTTACTGATTCTTAAATCTGGCATCAAATAAACTCTTAATTATTCACCAGTGAATTATCTATAGGTAATTTTCCCCACAGCTAACTAACTCATTATCTTCCAATCCAAATGGATTGACAGGATATGAAGACCCATCTGTGGTACCTTATGTATAGAAACTGTAATTATGAAGGTAAAAAATGGTAGAGAAAGGAAAGCATATAATGCATTGTGGTGAAAAATATACATTACTTAAATATTATCTCCAGTTGATATTATTCATATCAACAACACTTTCCACTAAATGTAGTTGAGAGTAGCACCCTAAAGTCAAAAAACTTTATCATTTAAAAATTATTGCAAGAACTCTGTTGACCAAGTTAATGTCTGAGTAGTTGGATCACTCATTCCTCCCTTCAGTGTCTCATTCAACCAACTCTGACTACCAATTATGGTGCTCGATGGATGAGGTTCAAAGACTGGTCTTTGCCTTTTCCAGATTTATGTCTAATAAGGAAGGAAGATTAGTTTAGGTGCTTACAAACGTTTTGGAATTGTGAGCACGTAAAATGAAAGTTTAAATGTGCTAAAGAGTGGTCGTTGACCGATTGAGATGTGAAATAGAGCGATTTTTCGTGAAGCTGGGATTTTCAGAAATGTAACTTCACGGATATGGTTTTTATTTTGTAGAGGATTGCCTTGCTCAGTGTGGCAAAGACTGCAAATCTTACTGCTGTGATGGAACCACGCCCTACTGTTGCTCCTATTATGCCTATATTGGGAATATTCTCTCGTGAGTATTAATCGAATTTGGCCATATTGATACTTTTTTCCTTGCCCAGTTATGTTTTCAAAAAGTACTAAGTTATAGTTATGAGTAGGAAATTCTAAGATTGGTTGTTGACATAAAATCTTTACTGGAGACACTCAACACTCATCACTATCTAGTGTATTGTATTATTTAACTAAATGTGCAAATTAATACACAAAATAAATTGCTTTTGTTAGAAGGGAGTTTAAAGAATATTTTTTATTGTCTAATTTGTTTTATGATAATAATAATGTAATAGTAATAATAATGTTTTAACTAGACCATATTCATATATTGATCATTTTTTAACATTGTAAACTACATTTTTTTGTCTGCTTTGTTGAAGGATTAATAAGTTAGAATTTGTCATTTAATGATAGCCAGTTTATTTTGCCACGCATATATTTGTCTGACTCAGCCAGTAGATATCAGGGAAAAGAGACATTATGAATAAAAACAGTTGAGATATGAAACGTCAGTTTTCTACATGATGCATCTAAAACAACTTTGGAAACAAGGTTAGAGCCCAAGAAATCTAGCTTCAACAGGGTAATGTGATAACCAACTACAAAAATTAATGAAACATACATGCAGAGAAGGTGTTAAGTATTTCTCTCTAACAAATTAAGGATTTATTTTAGAGATGCTTCTAGGCGAAGGGAAATGGATGAGCAGAAGTTGTCTTCAGGGTTGTATGTCTGAGGACTGTGCAACTCTCTGTTCCTCTACACACACCTTCAAGTTGAGAAGTAGAAGGTAGAGAATAGGAACATAAGAATTTCACCCATGGGTGACCATTACCCATGGCTTTCAGGAGTCTGCATTTTGTATTTTTCAAGTGACTGTCAGGATGATTTGAAGGCTGTTCCATTGTGACTTAACTTGTGTTTTATGAAGGCTTACGTGGAGCCAGGAAAGATTAGGCAATAAGTGATGTGTGCCTGGCTATTTTAAGCATATATCCATTGAGATGGCTTATAAGTCATCCTCGGTTTCCTGAGAATAGAATACCTGGCATCGCATAGACTTTCTAGAATCAAAGTGGGGCTGATCTTAGAGATCATGTCTCCATGAATAAGGCCAGAAAGGATCATACTTCAGGATATTCTTGAAGACTCTCATGGAGATGGAAGAAATGTCAGGCTGTAATAAAGATTGATGAACAGAATTTAAGCATTCTTTGAAATGCAAATAAACTCTAAAATGTTTTAATTTTTTCTCATAGAAGATTTGGTGGAAAAACATTAAGTCCCTTTACATTTAGAAAACAGTCAGAATCAGCTTAGAATATAAATACATAATGATGTTTCTCATTTGTATATCACTTCATACTTTTTAAGTAAATTAAAATACTTCATTACTAAATTCAAATTTGAATTGTCCAATGATCTCCACATGCCAGAGGCTGTTGTTCCAGGTAGATGTGTGAGATGGCCCCAAAGGTGGTATAGATTTGAGGAACCTGGGGTCAGAATGACTCTGATTCTTTGGTCCTGTGACTCCTGGCCCATTTCTCTGCCTACTAACTACATCACAATGTTGTGTTGTGCCCTTTTTCTCACCTCATAGATACCTCCACCCTGATAAATATATATAGAAGACATAATTACTTACTAATCAAAATAGTTAATTTTTTTAACTTACAGTTGTGCTTTACATGTTTTATATTTGCAATCAGATCCATTTTTTATGGTACCTATTCTTAGAACTAATTTTATCACTTGATTAAACTAAGGAACTCATTGAGTTTTATCTTTATCTAGGTTATTAGGGCCACGTACTTGCTATGTTTGAAAAAAAGAATTGTGTTTTTTGGAGGGCGGAAATAAACACAGATGGCATTATATTTCAGGCAGCTAAACTGAATTTTCTTTTCAAAATAGAAACCACTAAGTAAATCCCTTGCTAAACAATTCTTAGAGAAAAAAAAAGGGCTTTAAAGTGTTTTCCCCACTGGTTAAAGGAGAATACATTTTCAGGATTTCCAGTTATTGTTTAAGATTTGAAAAGAGTTAACTCCACCCAAAGCTTTTCTCTTTTTTGAGTTAGGGTGGGTGTGTTGGGTAGAGAAAGAGAAAATAATTCCAAGAATGCTTACAAAAGTTCTTTCATACACATGTTTTCAAATATTGCTATTTTGGAACTCATACGCTATGCTTCTTCTCTTCCAAGTATCCAGGAACATTCTTAGTAAAGTCATTTTAATCATCTTAACAGAGAATTTAATCTTCGTGGTCATCAGTAAGGTAATAGGGAAGAAAGCAATAAACACAGTGGAATGTTTTGTATCCTAAATGAATAATTTTATAAATCTGGCTTCGAGTCTTGTTTATTTTCAAATAGAAAATGTCTTGGCTTTGCCTAAAGTGAGCTAAAAGAGAGTACAAAACACGATTTGGGTCATTCTCGACTGTGTGTAAATTGGTAAGGTAAGGCACACTTGATCCTTCTTGCTGAGGCCTCTCTAAAATAATCAGAGTAGAGGTATTTAGCCCTTAATTCCGTTTACTTCAACTGCTCTTTCTAAACTTTTGCAAATTAACCGTTAAGATTTGTTTTCAAACATATCACAAGAGCTATCTTTCAATTTACCTTTTATATAGTTGAAAAGTATTATTTTAATCAGGTCTCCCTTTTACCCCCTTTTTTATCAGTTAGGAATTTTAAAATTTATTTGTATCTTGTGAAAACAATTTAAAAATTAAACTTTAAAAATAACATATATACTTTTTAAATTGAGATGTAATTGATGTGTAACATTATATTGGTTTCAGATGTACAACATAATAATTTGATATTTGTATATTCTGCAAAATGAGCAATACAATAAGTCTATTTGATGTAAATCTATTTAAAATGGCATGCCTACTTTTGCTCATTATGGTCACAGATATTGACTTCCATATAGAAAAGTAAAGTATTATTTTCCAGAATTTAAGAATAATTTTTGCAAAAGTCAGCATATACTATGCAATCAGTTATTTACAAATTCATATTGAGTGCCTGTTACCATGGCAGCATAGGATCCAAAGATGAATAAATGATGTTCCCTGACCTTTACAATCTCAGAATCTTATAAGGGAATAAAATGTAGACAAATAATTCTTCATAGAATTAATCTATGAAGTGTTATTGAAGGGCTGAGAAGAGAGAAAGCAGCTAAATGTGTGTGTGTATTTAGAAAGAGATGTTTAGAGCAAGTCTCATAAATATGAAATTTGAACAGAGTTTTAAAGAAAGAGTAGATATTTACATAAGTGGACAGTGAAGAAAGGGAAGAGCATTCCGGACAGAGACAGTTTCCCCTACAAAGGCAAAGATTTAAGAAAGAAAATGGTCAGTTTGGGAAAACCCATGTTGTTCAGTGTTGCTAGAAAAGGAAGGTTAAACTTTGAATATAACATGCAAATAAATAGGTAAGGCAAAATATACATCCTTATTTTACAGACTTTTATTGGTAGACTACATTCTTTTATTGATCATGTCTAACAAAACTAAAATAAAATAGTTCAGTATTTTTCTGGAAATAAGAGCTCGTTTTATGTAAAACGGATGCACTCTTAGATACCACTAAGACAAGAGACAAAGGTGAGAAGGCACCAAATGAAGATTATATTTACTTATTCCATAGAGAAAATATTTAGAGTGAACACATTGAGATGTTACACTATTTAATACCATTTATGACAGAATATGTGACTTTGGAATTTTTTCTCCATTTTTGATCAGGAGTGTAACTACCTGACAATTAGAAACCTCACTGTGTTTGAAAATGAGAATTGGGCCAATTTACAAAGTAAACAATTTCTCATCAAACTGATTCTCAAACATTTCATCCAGCCACTTTTCTCCATGGAAAATAAACATTCTGTGATGAATATGGAAATGGGTATTTCAGTTTTGCCGCTGATGAAATTTGACTGACATTTCCTAGAGATAGGATCCAACATAAAGATAAGGTTTATGGAGTATTCTTTAGAACTAGTAGAATTCAAGGGCTCAGAGGGTGCAATTCAGTGGCTAATTACTATTAGTAATGGGACAGACTAAAAGCAGGACTTTACTGAAAACGAAGAAAGACTGTTATGTGAATAGGAAAATAATTGTATGATATTGAACATGAACCATATAATGACTGGGTTGGACATGGTGAGCCAGATGATAAGATATAAAATTTAATCTCCTCATTCAGAAATAGATTTTTGCTTTTCCATGTTGCTTTCGTAGAATGCAGATATGTCTAGGGATCCTTCAGTGTGCCATCTGGCCAACACAAAATTCCCAAGGGGAAAAATCAAAAGAAAGAACTAATAATGGAGATGCTCGTGGGATCAAGTTTCTTTTCTTCTCAATGAAATGTAAAAGATGTATTTTCCGAAGTTTTGACAAGACAGCTAATAAATATCACAACTGAGATGTTAGAACCATGTTATTCATGAAAACAAAACTGAGTTAAAAGATAAAGGTTTCATATTTCCAAATGGCATTTGAGGTCCCATACTCACTAAGTAGCTGAGCAATCTGAATAAAATAAGTGAGGCTGTTCAAATAAGGACAGAAATGTAATACAGTTTGAAAGGCCTTTGGCATTGGTAAGAACATCATTTAAATTAAATGAATTAAAATGTTCTTAGGACTTAGATATGATAAAACACCTCTGAAAGGTACATTCTGAGCAAATCAAAGTTTGTGGGAGTCTTGTTTTTGTTTTAATAATGACAGAATGATAAATAACTAATATAATGTTAAAATGAATATGTACTTGATTTTAATGTCAATGAGGTGACTTTTGGAAAGCACCTGGGGATACGGGCTGGTTGCCAGGGAAACCAACTATGTGACTATGGGGTTGGAACTTTCAACTCCAACCCCTGGACCTCTAGGGATGGAAGAGGGGCTGGAGATTGATTTCAGTATCAATGGCCAATGATTTAATCAATCGTGCCTTTGTAATGAAACCTCCATGAAAATGCAAAAGGACAGTGTTTGGAAAGCTACCAGATTGGTGAATACATGGAGATTTGTGGAGAATGGCTCACTCAGAGAAAATTTTTTTTAGTTTAAGTAATTGAATAAAAAAAAATTTAATGTAGTAACAGATAATGTTTGCTATAAGAAGAAAGTCATTGTTTCTCAGAAGACATGCATTTTATGTATTACATAAATACATTTTATGTATTATTAAGAGCAAATATAAATGTGAAGATATCTAAACTTTTTTGAATCAACTCTATTCAATTATAATTGCCTTTGTAAATTAAGCTTCATTGTTAAAAATATAATTTGTTTTTAGGAAGGGCTAGATAAGTTTCTAGAACATGTTCCCAGCAATTTATTTCTATAATATGTACAGAGATATTCTATGTTCTACAGCTGGTAATGGAGGACATAGCCATGAATCAAACACAGTTCCTGCTCTTGAATTGCTTATAAGCTACTGGGAAACATGAACTTAGGAAACAGACAGTTTAGTAGGCTGTGGAAAGGACTAAATATAATGGACTCAGAGAGAAGGAGTTTTTAGTCCAACTTTAGGGTGCCAGGAAGACTTCTTGAAGGAGAGCAATTCTAAGAAGATCCTTGAAAGAAACGTCAATTGATGAAATCCATCACTCACTTGAGTTAAAAAAAACACTTAGCAAACTATGAATAGAGAGGAAAATTTCTTAACTGAATAAAGATCTCAAAAGAAAAAACAAAACCTACCTCAAGAACCATACTCAATGCTACACTGTTATGATCATTCCCTTTTAAGGCAACTATAAGACAAGCTAGCATCTAGCACCATTCTATTCAGCATCTTACTGGCTTGGTCAGTGTAACCAACAAGAAAAATTAAAAAGAGATGATTCCAATTGGAAAGGAAAGAACTAAATTGTGATTATTTACCAATGATATGATTGCCTATACCCCTCAGACTATAAAAACAAATAAGAGAATTCTTCAACATTGCAGGATGTAAGATCAGTGTACAAAAATTAGTGCATCCCTATACATCAACAACACTCAGAAAACGTAATATATATGTGTGTACACAAGTCTCACAACACCAGAAACTAAGTACCTAGTAAGAAATCCAATAATATGTGCATGGCACTTATGGAGTAATATAAATACATAAAAGTTTCAAGAGATTAAAGGAAGACTTAAAGAAATTAAGAGATATACCAAATTGTGGATGGGAATATTGTAAGGTTGTCAATATTGGGATATGTCAATTCTTCCTGAACTATATGTAAAATCAATACAATTCTAATAAAAACCCACAGGACCATTTTTTATTGAGTTTGACAGACTGAGCCTAAAATGTATATGAGCAAGAAAAGGGTATAGACAAAAGAAAACAGTTATGAAAAACAACAAAGTGAAAAGACATGCCTAGGAGACATCAAGATTTATTATAAAGTTATGGAAAATAAATAGTGTGATACTGGTTCACAGATAAACTGATAGGATATAAAGCTTAGAAATTGACTCATATGATAATGGAGATGATTTCTGATTACAAACCAGTAGAGGTGGGTGGATTATTTAATAAATGGTGCCAAGACAGTTAACTATCCATACAGATAAATGTTAAACTAGATCACTCCATCACACCACACCCCAAAATCTATCCTAATGGACTAATTACATAAAGGCAAGAAGCAAATATTTACAACATTTTAAAAAAGAGTAGAATGGCATCATAGTATCAGAATAGGAAAGATTTCTAAAATAAAAGCTAGAAAGCACAAACTGTAAAATAAGAGGTATACTAAATCACTGAACTCTACACGTTAAAACAATGAATTTTATGGTATGTGAATTATATCTCAATCTTCAATTTTTTTAAAAAATATATAAGGCAACAATTCCATAGGCGAAGTGTCAGGCAAATTCCCCACTTGGAGAAGATACTTGCAATTCATATGATTCACAAAAGATTAGTATCCATAATGCCTCAATAGGAAAATGGGCACTGTGTGTGCTCAAAAGAAGTAGTAGAGCAGAAAACCAGAAGGGCAATAAACACACGGAAGATGCTCCCCCTTGCTAGCTAAAGCAGGGAAATGCAGTTTAAAACAGTACAAGACTGTTCAGAGCTGTCAGGCTGGCAATACTCGGTAAGTCTGATAGCATCAAGCACTGTGGCCCAGCGTGAAAGGGAACTCACACTGCTGGTGGGAAAACACAAATCGTTATCAACACTTGGGGAGCAATCTGACCACATGCAGAAAAGATGAAGATGGGCATCCTTTAGGACTTGGCAATTTACCCCTTCTACATATATTCCCTGGAAAATCCTCAAATATGCACAAGGAGACATCGTAATGTTGGTTGATATTATTTAAAATAGCATAACTTTGGAAGCAACCTAAATTTCTATCAGAGGAGAATGGATAAGTAAATTAGAGTATATCCATACAGTAGAACAGGATAAAGCAATTAAATCCACACATGTTAGTGTATCGTTAGAGTAAATCTCAAGCCTATAATGCTGTGTGAAAAAGAGCTAACAGAAAAAGAATGTGTCAAACATGATACTATTTGCGTAAAGCTAAACACATAAAATAATTCTGTATATTATAGAAACATGCACATGTGGTAAATGTGTGGTAACTTTGTGGGGGAGGGAAAGGTACAGATGAATTTCAGTATTTCCCAGAACTGAGGGGTTTCCTGGGGTGCAGGACTTTCAGTGCTACAATTTGGGACAGTCCTGGGACAAGTTTGTCACCTTAGGCAGAGGAGTAGGAAGGAGACCTTCAACTCTAATATTTTATTATTTAAAAAATACAAATCTGAAACATATAAATTATTAACATGCAATAAATATGGTTAGTGGGTATGTAGGTGTTTTATATTAGTATCTGTAATTTTTATATTTTGGAAAATCCTTATAATTAAAAGAAAGAAAGCAATGGAAATGTTTGATGAAGACAGTAAGAGATCACGTGGACACCTAAGATTTTAAGACCAATTTCATTGTGTGGGTTTTCCAACACCACAAGCAATTAACTCAGTTCTGACACTATGTACCTGGAGAGAACATCAGATCCACAGGTTATGGGTCCAGTCCTATAAAACTGTTCCCACCTCCCCCAACTTTAACCACCAGTTGCAAGTCCATAGTGTCACCTGAGCTTCTGAACTATAAATTAGAGGTTTCAATGACCCTAGGATTCAATAAATTTGCTAGAGCACTCACAGAACTCAAAGAAACATTTTACTTACTAGAATAAAACATTATAACTCAGAGACAGCCAGATGGAAGAGCTGCATAGGGCAAAGTATGGGGAAAGGTTTGAAGCTTCCATGCTCTCTCCAGTCATGTCCCTCTCCCTAATTCTCCACATGTTCACGAACCCAGGAAGCTCTCTGAACCCTGTCCTTTTGGGGTTTTATGGAGGTTTCATTACATAGACATGATTGATTAAATTACTGACTGTTAATGATTTAACTCAATCTCCAGCCCCTCTCCCCTCCCTGGAGGTCTGGAGGTTAGAATGAAAGTTCCAACCCTCTAATCACAAGGTTGGTTTCCCTGGCAACCAGCCTGCATCCTCAGGTGCTTTCCAAAGCTCACCTCATTAACATAAACTCAGATGTGGTTGAAAGGGGTTTGTTATGAACATTAAGACACCTTTATCACTCTTATCACTTAGGAAGTTCCAGGGGTTTTAGGATCTCTGTGCCAGAAATGGGACAAGGATCAAATATTTATGTGTTAATATAAATATCACAGCACCTTGTTCACATGTGGATTCTGATTTGGTTAGATCTGGTGTGGAACCTGAAACCTGAAATTCTGCATTTTTAACAAACTCCCAGGGGGTTCTGATGCCGCCTATCCTTCAAGCACGCTTGTAGAGAGGGCTGGTGCTCTTTGACAATGTCCTGCACTGCAGGGCAAAGTGATCAAAGAGACTAAGAATTGGGACTAAACAAGAGGAAAAAGTACAAATCAAGTCTGAAGTTCTGAATGATAGCGTAGATAGTGTGTTCTGGGAACTAATGAGGAATATTCAAGAAGGTTCCGAGAGGGGAATAAATTCCATTTTTAATATGTTGAGTGGTGGGGAGTAAGGGTAATAGGCTTTATAGCCTATAAGACATATTCAGTGAACCTTTAGTGGGTGGAATGCACCAACTGAACCTCATTGGAGAGCCTGGAGCATCACATCTAGATTTGGGAGCAAAAAGCCTAGAGGTGCTGCTTGAAAAAGGTGTGGGGGAAGTGAATGGGATGTTCCGAAGAGAAGCATAAGAAAGAGAACAGCAAGCCCACCATGGAGACCGTGAAAATTCGGGAATACACTGTATTTCTCCCCTTTCTAGATCTGATCAGCCTCCTGAAAACTGTGCTACATCTATTTCAGCTTCCCTAAAAGTGTTCTCCAGCCCTTCAAAATTCCTTCACTGTTAAAATTGATCTTTCCTTCACTAATCAGCCTGAATATACCTTCCATGGTGGCGGGAACAGTGAATACCTTAATTCTCTTCTACGTGTTTTTTGTATTTTAATTTATGTAAAAGATAGGATCTGTGGTATTTTGGTTCATTCTGAATTGAATATGTTGCCATAACAAAGCAGTTTATGTGAGGATCCATCTTTATTTATTCATTCATGAGATTGTGCCCAAAACAAATCAACTCACAGCTGGTCATATATTCCAGGTTTTAGGGGCTACCTTCATTTGATAGAAGTCAGAGTTGGATATTATAAGGGAAAGAGTGTTTAGCGGTGACAGAAATTATTAGGGTGAAGGGAACTATCATTTATTAAATGCAATCTCTGTCCCAGATGCTTAAAATATATTAGTTTATTAATCTTCAGAATAACCCCCATTCCCTGGGTATTATTATTCTTCTCTGTACAGATGAGGAAGTTGAGACTCAGAGTTAAGTAATTTGTCTAATTTCACACAGCTACTGTGTAATAAGCTGGCATTTAAAACTATGTGTGCTTGACCTTTCTCTGCTACTCCCCACTGGCTCCTGAAGAACCGATGGTTTCAAGATGGGAAGAATGAAAACTATTTATTGCTATAAGAACTTATGAAGATCTAAACATCATATTTTGGGGGGAGCTTTTTCTTAACTTCAATCTGGATTAAATTCCCTCCTATATGTTGCCATATTAGTATCCTTTCTCTGCCCTGCTATTATTTATCACTTTATTCAAGTTCCTAAATGATCTGTCTGTCCTTACAAGAGGACAAGAAGCAGGTCTGCCAACTTACCATGGAAGGTATGGGGCCTGACCAACTGAATGATCCAGAGTGGATCATTTAAACACAAGTAATCCTCCATTTAAGCAAGAAAAAGCTGACATTTTGTGACTTCTAAATAAATATGTATTATCTGGGTAAATATTTGCTTAGAAATATCAACTCATAATTCAAATATGTTATTGATTTCAGAGAATTTATTTCATGGGGTAAAAATCAGGTATCATTACAAAATAAAAGGAGTGATTTCTAGGGAGTCAGCTATCACTTTTGAGTCACACTGTTTAAAATAAATTATAATCAGATGATAGGAATTAGAACTCAAAAGGCAATTTGATTATAATGATTTAACTTCTTGTCATATTTCATTGTAGAGCACATATTTGAATGTGCTCTATCAATGCTCAGTGCTTCAGTGGAAAAAGTTGAAAAATGGCTCCACTACAGAAGATCCAGAACCCAAAGGTAGAAGGTGTGTTGCACTGAAGTTTGCCTCAGGCATATACTAGGAGGCCTAGCTTTGGTCCTACCTACCTCCCATACAGGCTTTTGCACAATTCACATATTTGAATATGTTCTATCAATAAGACAGTATGATCTGCCAGCCTGTGACTCGTCAGGCAACAGGCTCCTGTACAGCTCTATTCAGTTGCATAATTTTTAGAGATAAATATTTTATCTATAAAATTGAGGAGGCAAGAATTATGCACACACAGTGATTTTTATTCCATTATATTGGAAGAATTCTGATGGACAGCTGCTGGCCAGAGCACACTATCTTCCAGCTGTCTCCCAATTGCCAAATGTTAGGATGAACACCCCCATAACTAATGCAAATTTCAGAGGGAGATGTTAACCACATAAAGTATAATAAGATTCCATCAGAATGTTCCATGGGTGAAAGCCTTGGCTGTTTAACCCACAGTATCTCAGAGATAAATAGAATTTGTAGTTTAGATATGCACTCTTAAGGAAAGAGAAAGAAGAAAGAAAATCTTACAGGTAACAAAAAGAATGTTTTTTATGCCTTTGGCCAAATCTGACAAAAATAAAGAAAAATATGACAAATTACTTCAAACATACTCTGTATGAATTCACACTGTCAAAAAAGGTAAACAGAATGATATCTCTCCATGCTTTATTTTGCAAAAAATGAGTGCTAGCTGTGGTTGCAAATAACCAACTGTGGTTGCAATAACTTGAAGGGAGACCTTCAAGATGGCAGAGCAGTAAGACGTGGAGTTCACTTCCTCCCCATAAATACATCAGAAATACATCTACATGTGGAACAACTCCTACAGAACACCTACTGAACACTGGCAGAAGACCTCAGACTTCCCACAAGGCAAGAAAGTCCCCACATACCTGGCCATGTGGCTGAAAGGATCTTGGTGCTCTGGCCGGGTGTTAGGCCTGTGCCTCTGAGGTGAGAGAGCAGAGTTCAGGGCATTGGTCCACCAGAGACCTCCCAGCTACATATAATATCAAATGACGGAAGCTCTCCCAGATATCTCAATATTAACGCTAAGACCCAGCTCCACTCAACAACCAACAAGCTACAGTGCTGGACACCTTATGCCAAACAACTGGTAAGACAGGAACACAACCCCACCCATTAGCAGAGAGGCTGCCTAAAATCATAATAAGGTCACAGACACCACAAAACACACCACCAGACATGGTCCAGCCCACTAGAAAAACAAGATCCAGGCTCATCCACCAGAAAACAGGCAACAGTCCCCTCCACGGGGAAGCCTACACAACCCACTGAACCAACCTTAGCCATTTGGGGCAGACACCAAAAACAAGGGGAAATATGAACCTGCAGCCTGTGAAAAGGAGACCCCAAACACAGTAAGTTAAGCAACATGAGAAGACAGAGAAACACAGAGTAGATGAAGGAGCAAGGTAAAAACCCACCAGACCAAACAAATGAAGAGGAAATAGGCAGTCTACCTGAAAAAGAGTTCAGAATAATGATAGTAAAGATGATCCAAAATCTTGGAAATAGAACAGAGAAAATGCAAGAAACATTTAAAAAAGATCTAGAAGAACTAAACAGCAAACAAACAATGATGAACAACACAATAAATGAAATTAAAAATTCTCTAGAAGGAATCAATAGCAGAATAACTGAGGCAGAAGAATGGATAAGTGGCTTGGAAGATAAAATAGTGGAAATAACTACTGCAGAGCAGAATAAAGAAAAAAGAGTGAAAAGAATTGAGGACAGTCTCAGAGACCTCTGGGACAACATTATATGCACGTACATTCAAATTATAGGTGTCCCAGAAGGAGAAGAGAAAAAAAAAAAAAAAAGGGACTGAGAAAATATTTGAAGAGATTATAGTTGAAAACTTCCCTAATATGGGACAGGAAATAGTCAATCAAGGGCAGGAAGTGCAGAGTCCCACACAGGTTAAATCCAAGAGGAAACATGACAAGACACATATTAATCACACTATAAAAATTAAATATAAAGAAAAAATATTAAAAGCATCAAGGGGGGCCTCCCTGGTGGCGCAGTGGTTGAGAGTCTGCCTGCCGATGCAGGGGATACGGGTTCGTGCCCCGGTCTGGGAGGATCCCATATGCCGCGGAGCGGCTGGGCCCATGAGCCATGGCCGCTGGGCCTGCGCGTCCGGAGCCTGTGCTCCGCAACGGGAGAGGCCACAACAGTGAGAGGCCCGCATACCGCAAAAAAAAAAAAAAAAAAAAAAAAAGCATCAAGGGAAAAGCAATAATTAACATACAAGGGAGTCTCCATAAGGTTAACAGCTGATCCTTCAGAAGAAACTGCAAACCAGAAGGGAGTGGCAAGACATATTTAAACTGATGAAAGGGAAAAACCTACAACCAAGATTACTCTACTGAACAAGGATCTCACTCAGATTCGACAGAGAAATTAAAACCTTTACAGACAAGCAAAAGCTAAGAGGATTCAGCACCACCAAACCAGCTTTACAACAAATGCTAAAGGAACTTCTCTAGGCAGGAAACACAAGAGTAGGAAAATATTTACAGTAACAAACCCCAAACAATTAAGAAAATGGTAATAGGAACATACATATTGATAATTACCTTAAATGTAAATGGATTAAATGCTCCAAACAAAAGACATCGACTAGCTGAATGGATACAAAAACAAGACCTGTATATATCCTGTCTACAAGAGACCCACTTTCAGACCCAGGGACACATACAGACTGAAAGTGAGGGGATAGAAGAAGGTACTCCATGCATATGGAAATCAAAAGAAAGCTGGAGCAGCAATTCTAATATCAGACAAAATAGATTTAAAATAAAGACCATTATCAGAGACAAAGAAGGACACAACATAATGAACAAGGGATCAATCCAAGAAGAAGATATAACAATTGTAAATATTTATGTACCCAACAAAGGAGCACCACAATAAATAAGGGAAATGCTAACGGCCATAAAAGAGGAAATCAACAGTAACACAATCATAGTAGAGGTCTTTAACACCATACCTTCACCAATGAACAGATCAACCAAACTGAAAATCAAACAGGAAACACAAGCATTAAATGACACATTAAACAAGATGGACTTAATTGATATTTATAGGACATTCCAGCCAAAAGAAACAGAATACACTTTCTTCTCAAGTGCTCATGGAACATTCTCCAGGATAGATCATATCTTTGATCACAAATCAAGCAAGCCTTGGTAAATTTAAGAAATTTGAAATTGTATCAAGTATCTTTTCCAACCACAATGCTATGAGACTAGGTATCAATTAGAGGAAAAAATCTGTAAAAAATACAGATCCATGGAGGCTAAACAATACACTACTAAATAACCAAGAGATCCCTGAAGAAATCAAAGGGGAAATTAAAAAATATACGTAGAAACAAATGACAATGAAAACATGATGACCTAAAACCTATGGGATGCAGCAAAAGCAGTTCTAAGAGGGAAGTTTATAGCAATACAATCTTACCTCAGGAAACAAGAAACATCTCAAATAAACTACCTAACCTTACACCTAAAGCAATTAGAGAAAGAAGAACAAAAAAACCCTAAATTTACCAGAAGAAAAGAAAACATAAAGATCAGATAAAAAATAAATAAAAAAGAAATGAAGGAAATGACAGCAAAGATCAATAAAACTAAAAGCTGGTTCTTTAAGAAGATAAACAAAATTGATAAACCATTAGCCAGACTCATCAAGAAAAAAAGTGGGAAGACTCAAATCAATAGAATTAGAAATGAAAAAGGAGAAGTAACAACTGACACTGCAGAAATACAAAGGATCATGAGAGATTACAACAAGCAACTATATGCCATTAAAATGGACATCCTGGAAGAAATGGACAAATGCTTAGCAAAGCACAACCTTACGAGACTTAACCAGGAAGAAATAGCAAATATAAACAGACCAATGACAAGCACTGGAATTGAGACTGTGATTAAAAATCTTCCAAAAAACAAAAGCCAAGGACCAGATGCCTTCACAGGCAAATTATATCAAACATTTAGAGAAGAGCTAACACTTAACCTTCTCAAATTCTTTCAAAATATAGAAGAGGGAGTAACACTCCCCAACTCATTCTACAAGGCCAGAATCACCCTGAAACCAAAACCAGACAAAGATATCACAAAGAAAGAAAATTACAGGCCAATATCACTGCTGAATATACATGAAAATATCCTCAACAAAATACTAGCAAACAGTATCCAATAGCACATTAAAAAGATCATACACCATGATCAAGTGGGGTTTATCCCAGGAATGCAAGGATTCTTCAATATATGCAAATCAATCAATATGATAAACCATATTAACAAATTGTAGGAGAAAAACCATATGATCATCGCAATAGATGCAGAAAAAGCTTTCTACAAAATTCAACACCCATTTACTATAAAAAGCCTCCAGAAAGTAGGCATAGAGGGCACTTTCCTCAACATAATAAAGGCCATATATGACAAACCCACAGCCAACATCATTCTCAACAGTGTAAAACTGAAACCATTTCCACTAAGATCAGGAACAAGACAAGGTTGCCCCCTCTCACGACTATTATTCAATATAGTTTTGGAAGTTTTAGCCATAGCAATCAGAGAAGAAAAAGAAATAAAAGGAATCCAAATCAGAAAAGAAAAAGTAAAACTCACTGTTTGCAGATGACATGATACTATACATAGAGAATCCTAAAGACGTAACCAGAACACTACCAGAGCTAATCAATGAATTTGCTAAAGTAGCAGGGAACATAATTAATGAACAGAGATCTCTTTCATTCCTATACACTAATGATGAAAAATCTGGAAGAGAAATTTCCAATTTCCATTTCCAATTGCAACAAAAAGAATAAAATACCTAGGACTAAACCTACCTAAGGAGACAAAAGACCTGTATGCCAAAAACTATAAGACACTGATGAAAGAAATTAAAGATGATACAAACAGAGGGAGAAATATACCTTGTTCGTGGATTGGAAGAATCAACATTTTGAAAATAACTCCACTACCCAAAGCAGTCTACAGATTCCATGCAGTCCCTATCAAACTACCACTGGCATTTTTCACAGCACTAGCACAAAAAAATTCACAATTTGTGTAGAAACACAAAAGACCCCAAATAGTCAAAGCAATCTTGAGAAAGAAAAACAGAGCTGGAGGAATCAGTCTCTCTGACTTCAGACTATACTCCAAAGCTACAGTCATCAAGACAGTATGGTACTGGCACAAAAACAGACCTATAGATCAATGGAACAGGACAGAAGTCCCAAAGATAATCCCATGCACATATGGCCACCTTAGTTTTGATAAAGGATGTAAGAATATACAATGGAGAAAAGACTGCTTCTTCAATAAATGGTGCTGGGAAAACTGGACAGCTACATGTAAAAGAATGAAATTAGAACACTTCTTAACACCATACACAAAAAAAAAAACTCAAAATGGATCAAAGACCTAAATGTAAAGCCAGACACTATAAAACTCTTAGAGGAAAACATAGGCAGAACACTCTATGACATAAATCACAGCAAGATCCTTTTTGACCCACCTCCTAGAGAAATGGAAATAAAGACAAAAATAAACAGATGGGACCTAATGAAACTTAAAAGCTTTTGCACACCAAAGGAAACCATAAATAAGACAAAAAGGCAACCCTCAAAATGGGAGAAAATATTTACAAACGAATCAATGGACAAAGGATTAATCTCCAAAAAATATAAACAGCTCATGCAGCTCAATATTAAAGAAACAAACAATCCAATCCAGAAATGGGCAGAAGACCTAAATAGACATTTCTCCAAAGAAGATATACAGATTGCTAACAAACACATGAAAAGATGCTCAGCATCCTTAATCATCAGAGAAATGCAAATCAAAGTACAATGAGGTGTCACCTCACACCCATCAGAATGGCCATCATCCTAAAATCTACAAACAAGAAATGCTGGAGAGAGTGTGGAGAAAATGGACCCTCTTGCTCTGTTGGTGGGAATGTAAATTGATACAGCCACTATGAAGAACAGTATGGAGGTTCCTCAAAAAACTAAAAACAGAACTACCATATGGCCCAGCAATCCCACTACTGGGCATATACCCTGAGAAAACCATAATTCAAAAAGAGTCATGTACAAAAATGTTCATTGCAGCTCTATTTACAATAGCCAGACATGGAAGCAATCTAAATGTCCATTGACAGATGAATGGATAAAGAAGATGTGGCACATATATACAATGGAGTATTACTCAGCCATATAAAGAAACAAATTTGAGTTATTTGTAGTGAGGTGGATGGACCTAGAGACTGTCATATAGAATGAAGTAAGTCAGAAAGAGAAAAATAAATACTGTATGCTAACACATATATATGGAATCTAAAAAAAAAAAAAAAAAAAAAAGGTTCTGAAGAACCTAGGGGCAGGGCAGGAAAAATGCACAGACATAGAATTGACTTGAGGACATGGGGAGGGGGTAGGGTAAGCTGGGACAAAGTGAGAGGCATGGACGTATATATACTACCAAATGTAAAATAGATAGCTAGTGGGAAGCAGCCACATAGCATAGGGAGATCAGCTTGATGCCTTGTGACCACCTAAAACAGTGGAATAGGGAGAGTGGAAGGGAGACACAAGAGGGAGGAGATATGGGGATACATGTATATGTATAGCTGATTCACTTTGTTATAAAGCAGAAACTGACACACCATTGTAGAGCAATTATACTCTAATAAAGGGGTTAAAAAAACATATCTACCACAAATAATGAAAAAAAAGCAAGTGTACAATGTTAATACAATATTTTTCCTCTATAAACACCAGGAATAATACAAGGTCAACTTCCAAAGAATTACATATAGGCAAATATTTGAATTTATATTTATCAAATAAATGGGGAAAACTCTTCTTTATGGTTTCAGTCTCAAGTTATTCCTATCCTCACATTAAGAAAATAGAACTTCTTGCCCTTTGTCAGGTGAAATTAAACAGGAAATGACTCTCTGTGCTTCTATTCTTAATTAATAGTTGTTTTAGCAATAGGGGGTGTAGAAGAACAACCAAATTCACCAAATTGGTCTTGAGTTCCTCTTCTTTTATTCTGTGTAAGCTTTATTCTTCTAATATCATTGAGCCTCTTCATTAATTTCGTAAGAGGGTATAACAGTAACAACTTGCCTATCTCCCAGAATTAGACTGAAGGGTATATTAGCACATAAAAGTACTTAGAAGAGCTTTGAAATATGTTCCTGACATTGGGTTTTGAAAACGTATGGAGTCTGGGAAAAGAGGAGACAAATGGTGAGCAAAGTGACTTCTCCAAGGTCATTCAGAAAACCTATGACTGAGCTGCAGAGTGCCCCTCATGTGCGAGGCTCTTTTTCTGGTTCTCTGGGCCAAAACATGGGCATCTCTCCTCAGGAGAGCTTTCTCAGCCTTGAGTGAAATAAACAGCCTTCTTAATCAAATGTGATTGCAGCCTGATAACTGCAAAGGCAGCTAATTAAGTACTGTTTCCTGCTGCTCAGCCATAGCTATAAGCATAATACAGCCAAAAAAGTCATGTGCCTTAAGTAGCAAATCTGCCATGTTGCCCTAGGCTGACCTGTGAATTAGAGAAGCTGACTCAAAAACAGGGTAAACAAGTCTAAATAAAAATATATAAATCAGGTTTATGAAAAAATCATACATGTAATCCCAAAATCAGAGGACAATGATTTTGCTTTACAAAAGGATTCATTGTAGCGCTCCAATTAAGTTCCTTTTCATAATTTATTTCATTCACAACTTTTCAGAAATATGTAGTGTGCATATGACTGGTTCATCTCTATTGATGTCATGTCAATAATTAATGCAGAAAAAGTATCTTAAGTGCTAGCCATTTCAGTTGAGTAATCCCAGTACACTATAGATTTGAGCATGCCTTTGCATATAAAAGTTTAGAATTGCCCTGATTAGACTTTTTTTTAATTGTAAATCAGCAGTTCTCTCAATATGTCAGTGTTTATGACTTACAAGAATGAAAAGTGGGATGAGTTTGCCTCCGATGATATCATACCTAACCAACCTTAGCAACAACCGCCAGACAAAGTGTTTTCAGTGCCAGCAAATAAATACCAGATGGCATGCTGAATACAAAGTCATTGATCATAGCAAGGATCAGCTGAGGTCTATCAGTTCTAAAATGAGTTTCCTTTTACTCAGCTTGTTGGCTTTAAACAGCCAACTATACATGCAATGTGTTTCGCTTAGTGTTTGCTGTAAACTTGTTTTTGTCTCATTACCTTTCTTTGGGATGATTGGCTTCACTTCTGCATAAGACAGAGAGAGCACATTCTACTCTCTGCTCCCCACTGAATGCAGCTATAGAATTTGGATGGAATTCATGGAACAGCTATTTCAGGTAGATGAAGAGCAATTTTATGCAGATTAAGGAACAAGACCAAAATTCAAAGTACTACCCAGCTAGCTATGAGTTTACCAGTTTTTTCCCCTCTGTTTACTCTACTCTGGACCAAACACAGCCCAAAATACATAAGTAGGCTTCAGGACATGGGCAGAGAGAGGTACAGGAAAATCTCTCTAGTTATGGCTAAATAAGCAAGAACTCTTCATGCTCAAAGACAGTGGGGGAATCACCCCCAATAGTTTTCTTTGTTCTCTTGTGTGGCTCCGAAGTGACCTTTTGGTTGCCACAGTAGTGGCAGTGACACTGGCAACAACAGGAGCTGACAGGAGCCTAGAACTCTGAGAATGGTGAACCTTCCTTTCTGATCAGAATGATGTAATACTAGGAGAATGAGGTGAATCCCCATTGCTTTTTTTTGTCTTTGTCCTCCAACTATTCAACCCTGGAAATAAGCCCATTTGAGCAGAGTAAATAAAGCCCCTGTTTCTGACCAGAGAACCACAAAGGGTGGCCCCAGGGAACCAGATCATCAAGATAGAAGAACTTAAGAAAGTGACCCCTAAAGTTGCTTGTGAACTCCTGGGCTCATCTCAAGTTGAACATGCATGGATCTGACCCTAAACAGTACACCATAGAACTTAAGAATTGAATACAGCATATACAACCACCCAAGTCCTAGATTGGCATTTGAGTGGTGTACGCATGAAATAGATCCAAACATGACTACAGAAGCTTTGAAAATGGAACCTGCATTGAAACCACAACCCACAGAAGTCTGATTGGAATTTGTGGTCTAAAATGAACCTGGCTTCTTGCCAGCTAAAACTAAAATATCAAAATTCCCCATAGACTTAAACAAATCCCAAGGTCTCATAACATAATATTCAAAAAGTTCAAAATATAGTCCAAAAATTAGCCAGCATACAGTGAAACAAGGAAATTTCTACTTAAAAAGGAAAACACAATCAGGCAACAAAGATGTCAGATTTATCTGATAGAGACTCAGAAGCAGCTCTTATGAAAATGACCCAGAAAGTAAGGGTGAGCACTATTAGTGAAATTAATAGTGAAAAGACTGAATTAGAAGAAAGGAAATAGAAAATATCCAATCTGAACACCATTTTTCTAACAACAATTGCTCATTTCATATTTCTGTATCATTCTCTCAATATTTAATGTAACTCTTTCAATATTTCAAACCTTTTCATTATTATTAGATTGTTATAGTGATCTGTGATCAATGATCTTTGATGTTACTACTACAACTTACTGAAGGCTCAGATGATGGTTAGCATTTTTAGCAATAAAATATTTTTTAATTAAGGTAGGTATATTTTAGACATAATGCTATTACACACTTAATAGACTACTGTATGGTGTGAATGTAACTTTTATATGCACTTTGAAACTGAAAAATCCATGTGACTTGTTTCATTGTGATATTCACATTATTGCAGTAGTCTGGAACCGAACCAGTCTCTCTGAGGTATGCCTATAGTCAAAAGAAGGCAGGTAAAGGGAATGAATCAAAAGAATGAAAAACAAAGAAAATAAGCAGAAATCACTAATAAAATGATGAATCTAAATCCAAACAGATCAATAATTGCACTAATGGTCAAAACAACGACAAATGAAGGACGGAGAATGGATTTTTTTTAACTGACAGAAATGTATCCTATCTACATGAAACTCACTTCAACTATAATGATATAAGTAGGTCAAAACTATGGGAGGAGGGGAAAATGGAGTTGGTCAAAGGGTACAAAGTGTCAGTTATGTAAGATGAATAAATTCTGGGGAACTAATGTATAATAATGTGACTACAGTTAACAATACCATATGTGTAATTGACATTTGCTAAGAGGGTAGAATCTACTTTTTCTCAAGACAGGCACAGGCACACACACACAAGAAAAAGGTAACTGCGAGGTGGTCAATATGTTAATTACCTTGATTGCAGTGATCTGTTTCACTATATATGTATATAAAGTCATCAAGTTGAACACCTTAAAGGTAAACAATTTTTAATTGTCAATTATACCTTAATAAAGCTGGAGGGGGGAGCGGAGATGAGCTATCAAGCCAAGAAAAGAAAAATAAATAAATAAAAGGCTGAAAAAAGATTTACCATGCAAACATTAACCAAAAGTAAGAGTGGTTATATAAATATAAGACAAAGTAAGGTCCAGAACAGAGACACCAGAGATAAAAAGTGATATTGCTTAATGAGAAAAGGGTCAATCAACCAAAAAGGCATAACAGTCAAAAGGAGAGGTTCAAAATTTTGATATTTGGTTTTTATAAGTAACAAATAAAGAAACTAATTTTGTTTTTTGAAACTAACCTTCCAAGAGAAAAATAACAATATGTGTATGTTGACTTACATGTAGGATTAAATGAAATTATTTACATTTTCCTTTTCTTTTTCTTCATTTTTAATTATGTCATGTCAGTGAATTGCAGATAATAGCATGGAAGGTTAGATTTACCCTATTCTAATTCTAAACCAACCTAGAACTTAACAATCCCTGGCGTTTTTATGTGTAAACACCTTAACTAGGAAATTAGATCTTTAAGGAAATGGCCCACACATAATGCACCAAAAAGCCATTGGAGTGATGGTAGAAATATTAATTTAACTTACAGCATGGAGAGTATGCCCTGTAGATGACATAGAATAAAGATCAAGACATGAGCCGCAGAAACTTGTGTTGATAATTAAATTTTGTGATGAAAATGACTAAAATGATTAATTTCAACTTAGGTTTATTTAGAGAAATATATTGCTTCATGAAATGTGGGAGAGAATTTGGGAAAAGAAAAGAATGTAATATTAAACCCAAGACCCTCTAACCATTGGCAGGATTTCCCAACTATGTTCATACATTTTTAAAAATTCGTTAAGCTTTTTAAAAGAATGATCTTGGATTTTTTCTTCTAATCTAAGTATTTATGAGAAGAGAGAGCTTACTCAGAACTGCAAGACCCCAGAATCATTCCTTTCTGGGGCAGGAAGGAAGTAGTTCATAAGGGAAAAGAGCTTATCCTCAAACAATTTATCCAAAGCCAGTAAAATCTGTTCTACTTTTTAGATTATGCTATTAGGAAGACTAACTTCCCAGGTGTTTCAATTAATCGAAGATCTGCAAAATCTTGTAGTTTTTTTTTTCCCTGTACTGCATTATTTGTTTCAAATAACACTTTCAAGCCTATATTAGCATACAAGAAACAAAAACATATTTATTCATTTCCTAAATCACATTCAAGCTTTTAAATGTCTTGTGATTATAAACACTAGACAATTAGTTATATCTGCTCACTGGAAAGTAAGGTAGAGATTTCACAGCATTTAAATTACTTTAAATTAGGGGTTCCCAAACTTCAGTACGCATTATAATTACCTAGGAGTTCTTGCTAAAAATCCATTTTCTCGGAACCTAATCTAGAAATTCAGATTCAATAGGTCCAAAATAGGGGCAGAAAACATATTTTTATTAGCCACCTCCCATTAGGAAATTATGGAACAGATGGTCCTTGGACCACACCTGTCTAAATAAACCATACCAGGGCTTCCCTGGTGGTGCAGTGGTTAAGAATCCACCTGCCAATGCAGGGGACACAGGTTTGAGCCCTGGTCCAGGAAGATCCCACATGCCACACAGCAACTAAGCCCATGAGTCACAACTACTGAGCTTGCGTGCCACGACTACTGAAGCCCGAGCACCTAGGGCCCATTCTCTGCAACAAGAGAAGCCCACACACCACAATGAAGAGTAGCCCCTGCTCCCTGCAACTAGAGAAAGCCTACACACAGCAACAAAGACCCAACGCAGCCAAAATTAATTAATTAATTAATTAATTTCAAAAAAAGAGAAAAAAAAAAGCCATGCCAAAAAATATTTCATTTTGGACTCCTATTATCTTGTTTAGTAATCAAATTAAGAGATATAATCTCTTATTTTATGAACTATGACTTTTTCATACATACATAGACTTACATAAAGAGTTATATTACTATGGTGAATATATTCAGGAGCCTTGAAAATAAAATCCTATAAAGATTTATTTATGTTTGATCAAAGTAATTGGACATAGGAGGAGATCAATGAGTTCTCAGTGACCCCATGGACAGTCAAATTTACAAAGCTTTTAGCACTGCCCAAAATAGTGTTGTAAAAGGGTGAGAGCATTAGAATCTGTCCCATAGGTGACTACAAGGAGTAAATTTGTTAATACTTGGGAACCACTTCAAAACAGCAGCTGGTGCTCAGTAGTCATTAGCTACCGTCTATTATTCTCCAATGTGTGTATCCATTACATCAGTTATCTCATACATGATAGGCAAATCAGGGATTGGTATTAGTGTAACCGGAAAGTTATGTTGGTTCAAGCATGATTTTTCCTTGGCAAAGAGTCAAAAAAAGTGAGACTAGAATTACAATCTTCAGCGGGTAAGGACAAGACCTTTAGTTTAAATCAACAGTCCCCAACCTTTTTGGCACCAGGGACCAGATTCGTGGAAGACAATTTTTCCACGGACCGCTGGGGGCCGGGGTGCGGTGGGGGGCGCGGATAGGGGACGGGGATGGTTCAGACGGTAATGCGGGTGCTGAGAGCGATGGGGAGCGTGAAGCTTTGCTTGCTTGCCCACCACTCACGTCCTGCTGTGCGGCCTGGCTCCTAACAGGTTGGGGACTCCTGGTTTAAATGCTGCACAGGCGGGATCCTTTCTTGTACTATTTTAAGAAAAATAAAAATGAGTGCTCACATCTGGGGCTCCCTAACCCAAAAAATGCACCCTTAGCCTTACTCAGCTCTTGACTTCTGGCAGATGACATTTCCATCTGCATTGTCTCGTGCTGGGAAGCTGGCATTTCCACTAGATTGTTTTTGTGCCTTTTTAATATCCTCTGAGGCAGCCTCAGGCCACAGTGAGCTTCCTCCTGGAGTTGGGCAAGTTATTTCCTGAGTATCCATCCATTATTGCTGCTGGACTACTCTAAGCCCAGTAGAAGCTATTGTGTCATTAATGAAGCTTTCTCTTCAGAGCTCTTATCTTGCAGGGGCCCCTACATTGTATCTAAGAGCGTGTACTCAAATGGTCATGCATTTTTGTAACACTTGCAAAGGACGATATTTTGACTGTCTCTTTTAAGACCACAGTCTCTTTCCACTTCAGTTTCTTCATCATCAGGGGCTTTGGAATGGCTGCACCATTTAGGGGTTCCAGATGGGAGAAGTGGAATTGTGGATGCATTCAGTCTAAGTTTAGTATATATTTAAGTGATTCCTAGTCACTTCCATGTGTAACTAAATTATTGCAAGTCATTCCACTACAGGAAGGGCTCCCCAAAATGATCAAATAGCTCATTGCACCAACTTGCCCAGTGCTCTTGCAGGAAGGGTCAAAGCTGGAGGTCTGGTGGCAACGTGAATGTGTAACTGAAGTGTATCTTACAGCTATGCAGAATGGAAGTTTATGAGTAGTGATGGAGAAACAAAATTTGACATATAGGAGCCAGAAGAAAGTCTGTAGAAAATTCTTCCAAACACAGTATTACTACTTGTATATGAAAGAAACCTAATAGAAGTTGTCTTAAATTTGATGAGTCCTAAATATTTACACAACATTATCACCAACAAGTTGTGAGGCTAAAGAAAAGTTTTACACTAAGAATAACCCCAAGCAAATTTCAGTCCCTGCACTAGAATAAAGACTGCATTATCTTTTTCTTCTCTGTTTGCTGCAAAGTTACTGTCATGTGAAGAAGAGCTGAAAGAATTTGCAGCCAAAAAATATAGTAAAACATATGGGAATTTACCCTGCTGAGTTGTATCAGGCAGTTAGGTAACCTAATGTATTTTCCTTAAAAAGGGTCCTCAAAATTATACAAGTGTCAGACTTCAGGAAACACTGATCCACCACTGGCTTTGACTGCCAAGCTGCATAGATCTTAACTGGTCTCTCTCTAATCTGTTTTTCCCATAAGTCCTATTATTTTTAATTCATGATATTGTAGAATTTTTTTTTTCAAGAATGCGTACATCTTGTTATAGCAGAAACATCTGTTGTTGCTGTTGTTATTATTATTATCATCGCTACAATTATTGGACCTTGGGATGAGGAGGGAGGGATACATTTAACCAAACCTCTTCAATAATAGTTTTTAAAGTATGATTTTGTATTTTACATTTTATTTTGTAGATTAAAAACTTTCCATTTTGTATTTTAAAAATTGCATTTTAAGAAAATATCAAGAGAATGAAAGCCAATAGAAATTTTGTTTTATTTATTTATATGTTTGTTTTATTGAGATATTGTTGATTTACAATATTATATTAGTTTTAAGTGTACAACATAGTGATTCAAAAATGTCATAGGTTATACTCCATTTAAAGTTATTATAAAATGTTGGATATATTCCCTGTGCTGTACAATATATCCATGTAGTTTATTTATTTTATACATAGCAGTTTGTACCTCTTAATCCCCTACCCCTAGGAGTCTGTGAGTCTGTTTCTGTTTTGTTATATACATTTGTTCACTTTATTTTTTAGATTCCACATATAAGTGATAACACACATTATTGGCTTTCTCTGTCTGACTTATTTCACTAAGGATAATACCCTCCAGGTCCATTCATGTTGTTGCCAATGGCAAAATTCTTTCTTATGGCTGAGTAATATTCCAGTATATATATATATATATATATATATATATATATATATATATATATACACACACACACACACCATATCTTTTTTATCCATTCATCTTCTGATGAACACTTAGGTGGGTTCCACATCTTGGCTATTGTAAATAATACTACTATAAACATTGGGGGGGCTTCCCTGGTGGTGCAGTGGTTGAGAGTCCGCCTGCCGATGCAGGGGACACGGGTTCGTGCCCCGGTCCGGGAGGATCCCACATGCTGCGGAGCGGCTGGGCCCGTGAGCCATGGCCGCTGAGCCTGTGCGTCCGGAGCCTGTGCTCCGCAATGGGAGAGGCCACGACAGTGAGAGGCCCGCATACTGCAAAAAAAAAAAAAAAAAAAAAAAAAAAAAAAACATTGAGGTGCATGTATCTTTTTGCATTAGTGTTTTCATTTTCTTCATATTTATACCCAGGAATGGAATTGCTGGATCACGTGGTAGTTCTATTTTCAGTTTTTTGAGGAATCCCCATACTGTTTTCCATGGGATTGTACCAATTTACATTCCCACCAACAGTGTACAAGTGTTCCCTTTTCTCTACACCCTCACCAACATTAGCTAATTGGTAAACCCACAGAAATACTATCCCAACTTTTTATGAAATTAAAAACTAAGCAGATCATTGTTTTCTTGATATAGTTACTGAACTTGCATTTTGTTTTAAAAGTTACAAACCATTTCTTCCAGCTCTGCTTTATAAATCTCTAATATCTAAAGGTAGCAAGTGCCATGTCCCAACTAAGGAAACACCTTATTTATGGGCTTATTTAAATTAAATTATCTGTTTAGTTTTTCATTATTGAGAAGTGAATAAAGTAAACCATCTTTAAGTTTTTGGGGAGTATCATGTTAACTAGAAGATAGAAACTTTACAGGGCTTCTGTTTGCCTGTGCTGTCATTCATTAACTTTCCCATCTTGGAATTAAACTGACAGTTGTTTATTAGCATCTTTCTGTGAAAAAAATAAATAAAGCTGCCTAAAGGAAAGAGAGTGATGTGGGTACCCCTTTAAACTGGATGGTCAGTGATGAGCAGATAAGGGGCCCAAGGTGGTGATATTTGAGCAGAGAACTTATCCAAATGGGAAAACAGCCATGTGAATATTTTGAACAATACCACTTCCCCAGGTGGGAGGCAAATCCAGAGAGTCTAAACAGGATCTGCCAACGGAGAAAATAGAACTTTAAAAATAAAATATTTCAAAATAGCACAAATATCTTATATCTGTAATGAAATATATTATGTGATTTTAACATAAACTTATTTGTCAAATTAGAAATTTAACACAGACCAGGATGTATAGTAGAGAAATTTTGTCATTTAATGTGTCCTGGAATATTTAACCTGTTCTGAAATGGTTTTGGCATTTAAATTATTTTTATGTCATTTTATAAAGTATAATTTATCTTATTCTCAAAATACTCAAACCCATAAACATTCAAATCTTTGTAATATAAAAAATTGATTTTTGTTTTAATTATAAAAGTATCCTTTAAAATTTATTTAATGTTAAGCAATTTTAATAAAATTATCTTTCCTTCTGACATTACCATTAATCAGTGTATCCTAAGCATCACCAGGGTAAGTCACAATGTGTACCCATCAAGAGTGTCATTAGAGATGGACCATGACTACAAAAGAATTTATAAAATTTAGTTTTTTAAGTCAGAAAAGAGATTGATAAACATTGCATTCTTGTGGTAGACATTAGACTAATAAATCCTAAATAAGTCTTGATTTATAAATCCTTTTATTGTCCTTAGGATTCAAGTGACTGATTTAGGAGTCAGTATGCTAAAATCTATAATTTGATAAGGCACAAATCTTATTCTGTGATTTCTGTTTTGACATGTAATTCATAAATCCTGGTCAGTGTAGGTTTTTAGTTTTCTAAGTGCTCTGTATTTAGCAGTGCATCTTATAAGTACATATTTTAGGATGTCGATAATTAAAAGTGATAAGTTGCACATAATTCAGTTAAATAAAAACAGCAGCTAAGGAGAACTTTCTCTGAAGTCTACTGGGTGCACTGGTAAAAGTGAGCTCTAAACTTATTGGTGATTTCAAAATAGTTTAGCTTTAAGAACAGTAAAATATTATAATTAAAATTATCGTTGACTATAGGTGCCAGGTTGGGACTGGTGTGTCAAAACCCACTAGCTGTCTCCTAATATCCAATCTCTTTTTTTCTGAAATAATATAATTTCCATAGAGCACAATACCTGCCCAAGATAAACACTACATTTGGCAGCCTTCCTTGCAGCATGACCATGTGACTAACTAACAGCAAATAGTCTATGAGCAGAGGCAATAGGCACAACCTCAGTACATATACTGTGGTTGGAATGCAAAAGTAGCTCAGGTCCAGAAGGGAAAAGGAAAGAGTATGGCCTGTGACATGAGGGTACCATCCTTTGAGCCCGGATGCATTTATGCCATGACAAATAGATGAGGGAGAAAACAACTTCTCATATTTTAAGACATTAATTTAAATTTCTGTTATAGCAGACAAACGTTCTTTCATTTTTCAACAAATTTTATTAAATGTATTCTTTGTCAGCAACTCTGCTAATTATTGTGGACATAAAGGTAAATGTGATTCAATCCCTGCCTTTGTTAAATGTATTCCTAAGCAGTCATTTGTTTCTTAACGCTTGAATACATAACAATTGTTTTTAATTTTGTTTTGTTTGCTGCTATAATATAAAAATATAATCAGTGTTTATATCTAAATCCTTTTACAATCTTGCTAATTCACTTAGTACTCCTAGTAATTATTTTGTACATTAGTCAGGATTTTCTATGTAAAAGATTGTCTTCTGCAAATAGAGTTATGCTTCTCTCTGATCTGTATGCCTTTTATTTCTTTTTCTTACTTTGTTGCCCTTGAAATATTGAATATAAATTATTAGAGTAGACATCTTTGTCTTGTTCTAGAACTTAGGAGTAAAAATATTCCATTAAGTTATGATTAATGTAATTTTGTTTGTTGATCCTCTTTGTCAGATTGAGGAAATTCTGTACTGTTCCTAATAATTGGGTGTTGAATTTCATCAAATACTTTTTTTTTGCATCTACTGAAATGATCATATGCTTAGTTTTCTTGTAACATGAATTATATTCGTTGATTTTCAAATTTTACACCACCCTTGCAGTCCTGGAAGAAACCCTACTTAGTTATGATTTTTAAAATTTTAAAATAAATTTCTGAATTTAATTTGGTAAGATTTTGTTATGGATTTTTGCATCTATGTTTGTGAGGGAACTTGGTCTGTAATTTTACTTCCTTATAAATGTTTTTAGTTTTGTTCTCAGTTACACTAACTTCATACAACTGCCAAGGAAGTGCTCTTTCTTCCTCTGTTTTCTGAAAGAAAATGTGTGAAACTGTTTTATTAAGTTCATAATATTCCCTTATTGTCCTTTAATATCTCTAAGATCTGTAGTGATAAACCCTCTTTTATTCCCAGTATTTCTAATTTGTATTCTTGTTCATTCTTTCTTTGTTTCTTTTTTAATCAGTCTACCTTATCTAGAGGTTTCTCAAATTTATTACTAGTTTCAAAGAAGCAACTTTGGGCTTTGTTGATGTTCTCTATTTTTTGATACCTAACTCACTGATATCTGCTCTTTGTTATTTCCTCCTGTTTATTTTATGTTTGTACTGCTTTCCTTTTCCTCTTAAGATGGAAGCTTAGATCATTTAATGTCAGATCTTAATTCTTCTCTAATATAATCATTTAAAGATTATGTTTTCTTTTAAGCATTGTATAGTTACATCCCACAAATGTTGCTATGAACTTTCATAATAATTGACATGAAAATTTGTTCTAATTACCTTTATGATTTATTTTTTGATTCATCAATTATTTAGAAGTGTGTTTCTTAAATTTAAGATATTTGGAGTTTTACTCAATATCTTATTATTATTGATTTCTAATTTATTTCTGTTTTTGTTGAATAACATACTCTGGGATATTTCAAATTTTGTACTTTAATGAGATTTGTTTAGCCCAGTATATGGCCTGTTTGGTGAATATACATGTGTACTTGAAAAGAATGTGCCTTCTGCATTCCTTAGGTGTAGTGTTCTATAAATGTCAAGTAGTCAAGGTGGTTGACAATGTTGTTCACTTGGTCTGTATCCTTACTGACTTTTTATGTAGTTGTTCTATTAACTGCAAAGAGAAGTTGTTAAAATTCCAACCATAACTGTGAATTTGTCTCTTCGTCTCTTTAATTCTACCAATTTTTACCTCATGGATTTTGAAACTCTATTTGTTCCTAAGTGCAAGTGTTCTTCTGAATGTTAAGTCTTCTGATGAATTGACCTTTCAACATTATGAAAATATGTATATAGTTTCTTCCCAGACTTTAAGGCAGTCTTTGAATTCAGGGTGCATCTAACTGAATTTTTGTATTTAAAGTACGTTGGATATACAAAGCATATAGTTCATGCCTTTTAAGCTATTCTGACAATCCCTGCCTTTTTATTGGAGTATTTAATTTCCATTTGATGTAATTATTGATGTGGTTGGATTCAGGTCTATCAGATTCCTCTTTGTTTTCTATTTGTCCCTTTTTTGTGTGTTCTTCTATTCCACCTCTCATCATTTTGAGTTCATTGAAATAACTTTTAGAATTCCACTTTAATTTATTGTCTTTTTCATTTATCTATTTGTATTATTTTGGTCGTGCTCTACAGATTACAGTATACATCCTTAATTTTCAGTCTGTTGGAAGTTAATATAAAATGTAATAACTTTGCAATCTTTTAGGGTTTCTTTAAGTGCAATCTTATAGGTCTTTTACTCCCTGTAATTTATGCTATGGATTTCATGTTTGCATATTACATGAGATTGTACATAAGATGCTATGCATGAATCATTTTCACTTTAAATAATCATAAATATTTTAAAGACATTAAGATCTGAATTTTCATCTGGAATCATTTCCCTTTGACTTAAAGAACTTCCTTTAGCTTTTGCTGTAAGGAAGGTCTGCTGGAGAGTTATCTTTGTTTTTGTTCATCTGAAAATGCCTTTATTTCATCTTTATTCCTTGAAGTTATTTCTGCTCCAGAGAGAATTCTGGGTTGACAATTAGTTGTTTTCATTTGGCACTTTAAAAATATGTCATTATATTCTGGCCTCCACCTTTTCTGCTGAGATGTCACTGGTAACTTGTGTTTTTGTTCCTGTATATATAAAGTGTCTTTTTTTTCTGGATACTTTCAAGATTATCTTTTGTTTTTCACATTTCCAAGGTAGGTTTTGTTTTCTGTTTTTTGTTTTTGTTTTTGTTTTTCCTATTTATACTATGTAGGACTCTCTGAGTTTTTTGAATCTGTAAAATTTTTGAAAATTTTGCCCTTTCTTTCTTCAAATGTTGGGTTTACCCAGTTCTGTCTCTCATTTTCTAGAACTCTATATGTATATGACCTTTTGAATATAGTCCCACAAATCACTGAGAGTTATTTTTTTCCCTTTCTTTTTCTCTCTGTTCTCCACATTGTATAATTTCAATTGAAAAAATAAATGAAAAAAAATTTCGATTGAGTTGTCTTCAAGTCACTGACTCTTCTTTTACTTGCAATATGCTATTAAGCTCACCCAATGAATTTTTTGTTTTGAATATTGTATTTTTTTTATTTCTAGAATTTCCATATTGTTATTTTTTCTTTTCTTTTCTTTTTTTTTTTTTTTTTTTAGTTACTATCTTTCTGCTGAGATTTTCTGTTTATCCATTCATTGCAAACATATTTTATTTGTATCCTTGGGCATAGTTAAAATCCTTGTTAGCTAATTCTAGCATCAGGGTCATCTCAGGATCAATGTCTTTAATTGCCTTTCCTCTTGATATGTATCCAGTAATCTGAGATGTACCCTGAACACTGTGAAAAATACATGGTAGAAACTGGATTTTGTTAATTCCTCGTGTTGATTTTTTGTTTGTTTGTTTGTTTTATCAGGTAGTTAATGTGGCAAGACTCAAGTCACAGTCCTTGTCACCTCTGCAATGGATAGTTGCTAAAATCTCTGTTCAGTTCTTTTAGCCTTATCTGACCACTGGGAGTTTGCCCCATGCATGTATAGCTCAGAGATGATCCTGACATTTTCCCACAATTTATGTGCAAAATTTAATGTCTTCTTTCCTCCATCATTTCTCCTTTCCCTGATTTCCACCCTCACTTTCCATCTACTTTGATAGTCCTAAACTCTGTCTTCTGGTTCTTAAAACCAGTACACTACAAGGGTTTCTATCTAAGAGTTAGCTAATATGCTTAATCTGATTGGGGCATGGCTTTGAACAAAAAGTCTTATCAACAGGAAACACCCAATCCTATTTCCTTCTTGACTCTTTTCCAATTTACGCCTGCTTTTGGTTTCTCTCTAGTGACTTCAGGGAGTTGCTTATTTTGAGTTTTTTTTAACATCTTTATTGGAGTATAATTGCTTTACAATGTTGTGTTGGTTTCTGCTATACAACAAAGTGAATCAGCTATACATATACATATATCCCCATATCCCCTCCCTCTTGCACCTCCCTCCCACCCTCCCTATCACACTCCTCTAGGTGGTCACAAAGCATGGTGCTTTTTATATTTTGTCAAGAATTCATAGTTGTTTTCTGTGGTAAGGTTGGACCCATAGGAGATACTCTACTTTTACCGTTCTACTGGAAGAAGAAACTGCCCACTCCCTGGTTGTTGCCCTTGAGGAACTCATAGTCTAGTGTTCTAAGCAGAGAGATGAAAAGAATCTAGGGAAAGTCTAAGAAAAGTTCTTTAAAAATGATTTTCTTAAAACACAGAAGAGATATCTTCCTTAAAGTGGCATTGCCTATAACCTTGTTTTCTCACTTTTATATTAAATAAAAAATAAGGAGATATGCTATTATGAGAGGACAAAAAGATGTGAATCCCAGACATAATAAAATGCTCTTTATGAATGCATCAAAGCTTCTGATAAAACAGCATTGAATGCAAATGTCTGTTTCTTCCTGAAGCCTCACAAAGCAATGACAGTAAAGAAATTAAAGGAAGAATAAAAAACAACCTCACAAGGACAAAGAGAAGATAGCAGACAACAAAAGTAACATTTTGAAATCTGGGAAATAGTCTAACTGCTGGCAACTGCTTATACTAGAGAAAGCAATGATCTGAGTGTGTTGCAGCAGAAAGCCAAAAAGCTAGTCATTTCCACACAAAACTACAGAAATCTTCAGGGATTGGTGATAACTGGTGCTTGAAAGGCAGGTGTGCAAAAAAAAAAAAAAAGACTGAAAATTGGAATGTGGACTAAACATTTTTAAAAGAGAAGGTAGACTTCCCATATCCCCTCTCCACCCATACTTCATCAAGAGAAAACCTGGGGTCGATTTTGGAGAGGTTTTATCTACAGCCTCTGGATTTGGAGACAGCAAGCACAGTTGAGATTGGAGGGTGAGTTACTGTGCTGAAAACAGAGGGATTATGGGAAAATCTTCCCACTGCAGAGATTTGTTCTTCACCTGGCTCCCGAAAGGCCTGCAACCAGGCCCACATACTTGAGGCTGGAGATTGGTGAACTGCCTTCTGCAAAAGAATCGACCCACCCAAAAGTAAAGACCTACAGTAGGGATTTTTTAACCAGAGAGTCTATGAACATGAATGAGAACAATAACTCATTTTTGTTTTCACTAACCTCTGAAAGTTAGCATTTCTGTCATTTCTGAATGTGGGCAAGAAGCCAGCATAGTATTAACAGTATCTATGACTTTGTCACTAACAGGAATCATAGATATGTTCTTGTCACATTGCTCATTGCATTTATCTTGAAAGAGTATTTACACTCATTGTTATTCCAACAGTTATTAGACACAACTCTAAAGCTTATTACATGATACATTAATAAGCACATATTATTGTATCAGAGATTTAATTTTTAATATTTTGATATAATTGATTTCTTGCATTTAAAAACATTATTCTGAAACAGGCTTCACCAGACTGCTATGACACCAAAAAAGTTAAGAACCTCTAAACTATGGATATAGGCATTTGGAGATTTCCCCTAACCAAACGAATGATCCCATGATAGCAACCTTACAGTGAGACTCACAAAGTGATAAGCCACACTCATGTTTCTGAATAGGGTTTTTTGGGGAATCACTTTTAAATATGATTTGACAGTTAAGAAAGACCAGACATTTGAGGACAACTTCTACTATGAAAGGTAAAGACAGAACAAAACAAAATAGAATCAAATCAGAAACAAAGAGGGGAGAGAAACAAAGTGGTGAGAAAATGAACCCATGAAAGTAGAATCATAATTAAACCCTAAGAGAAATAAGAGACTGTATTGTGTTCATAAAAGAAGACCAGGACACTACATACAAAGGAACAAGGAACACGAGGGAGCTCTTAGAAATTCTATAAAGAGAACTTCAATAAAAAGCTCAACAGGCATGCAGAAAATAATATGAAGGACATTTCTGTTTTGCTTCTTCCAGGAAGTAGAGGAAAAAGTCAAAGAGATGGAAATGGTATTTTATCCACCTTACCTATTATCCATTTACAAAACACCTCCTGACCTCTACTTCTGTACACCCACTGCACTACAATGCCCTCACCCACACCCACCCACCCCTACAGTAGCACATGAGAGAAGGTGAGAAAATGGGTTGGTTGTAGGTAGGGCATCAGTAGTTTGCTTTTTCCATAGGCTGTAATATCAGATCAACGAAGGTTCATCTCTGTAGTGATCATTACTGCTGCTCACCAAATATTTCTAATTTTCTACTTACCAGCCTCATGATAGTAGGCTGCTCCCTCTGCTGTAGTTTGAAGTTGAGCATTGCTCTGCAACTTGATTTGGCCAGTGAAATGTGCAACGCTTTTGGAGAGAAGCTTCCAGAGCTGGTTTACTATTTGGTCCATGTTCTTCTTTGTATTTCAGTGAAGCCTCGGCCAGTCTGGGTCACTGAGTGCAGATACAGGACAAATACCCCTTCCTGCCAACCTCACGTTGGATATAAATCTTTTTTTTTTTTTTTTTTTTTTTTTTTTTGCCGTACACGGGCCTCTCACTGTTGTGGCCTCTCCTGTTGTGGAGCACAGGCTCCAGACGCGCAGGCTCAGCGGCCATGGCTCACGGGCCTAGCCGCTCCACGGCATGTGGGATCTTCCCGAACCGGGACATGAACCCGCGTCCCTTGCAACAGCAAGCAGACTCTCAACCACTGCGCCACCAGGGAAGCCCTGGATATAAATCTTGAGCACTAGATAAACCTTGCTTGGACCAAGTGCTGAGAGCTTGAGGTTGTTTGTATTGAGTGTAAACTAGAATCTCTACTGTCTACTTCCCTGCATGGCTCTTTAAGTGTTCTGAGTTGTGAACCAAAGGGAAATGCCACACAGAAGAATGGGATAAAGAAAGCTGAGTTGGACCATTTAATAGCCTTGATCTTTTGCATAAGTTACCTGGGTTGCAGTGGTTTTAAGTCAAACACTGCATAGACCCATATCTGATTCCAGCACCACACAGCCACTGAGTCCCTGCACGTGCCATTCTTTCTACCTGGTGAACTCTCCCTAGACCTTCTCCTATACTCTTCAATCAACTAGTTAACTTGTGTTCACCAATCCCAATCCCCTCCAACATCATTTCCCATGAAAACTTTTCTAAACCCAGATGCCATGCAAGGCCTCAGGCGTTATGCTCCTACACTTGTCCTTTTCCTTCACAGTGTTTACAGTTATCAGGGTTTACAGTTACAAATTCTTGGCACTTTTGCTTGACTTCATGAGTGCAGCATCTCTGTCTGGGCCTGGCACACAGTAGGTGCTCAACAATTTTTTTTTGAATGAAGGAACACATGAAAGTAGCATCCAGAAAGCTGAGAATAAGTCTGGAGAACACAGAAATTATGCGGTATTGGGGAAAATGCAGAAATAAAGGTCAAGGCTGGGATGAAAACAGAACCAGTTCAAGGCCTGCAATTTAGTGGTGCCCTGGTAACATCAAGAAGATCCATTTCCATTCTGGTGTCTCAGGGCTGCTAGTGTTATAAAAATAGTGACTAAAAAATCAAAGGGAAAAAGTTATCATTTTCTTTCTACCTGAGTACTGAATTTTAAAAGCAAACTTCAGGCCCTTTGTAGTCATATTAGAGTGACTCCTGTCATGCTTTTCTAAAATGAAAACCTCTTGAGTATGGAGGAAATGGTGTTTAAAATGTACTAAGGTGACTTACATGGTCCAAAAAATGTGTTAAGTTCCTGCCATACCTGATTTTGAAATATTATAATTTGACATTGCCTTCCTTTGATAATATACACAATTTCTTCATTCACATAGACTATACCTATACCCATGCCCATTTGTTAAAAGCATAATAAATCATCATACAGAAAAGCAGGGCTTAATACCTGTAAGGATTTCAAGAATATATCACTTCTGCTTTTTTTTTTTTTTCCCATGTTTCTCTGGCAATTTAAGGTTTATGTGGTGAAGAAGACATACCAACTTACCGGTGGTCTATTGGATAGGCAAGTTGCCAATATCCTCCGGTGGAGATTCCTCAGAGTTCACTCGACTCCTGAACCTGATGGAGAAACTGAGGCAGCCCTTGGAGGGTGGGATCTGAGAGTGGCTACTGAATCACTATGGCATCACATGCAGAGAAAAGTACACTCACAAAGCAGACATTGTGTGTAAAACAAATGAAATTAGAGAGTCCCCTAGATTTTAGAAAGAACTGTAATAAAACCTGGTTGCAAACTCATTAACTTCACTCCACAGCCACTGAGTGAGGTACTAGTAAAATTTTCTCACGGCCATGGCCGCTGAGCCTGCGCATCCAGAGCCTGTGCTCTGCAACGGGAGAGGCCACAACAGTGAGAGGCCCGCGTATCGCAAAAAAAAAAAAAAAAAAAAAAAAAAAGTTTCTCACGTCTGCTCACCACCCACCCCCGCCCCGATCCAAATTAATAGAATGAGCAAAACTTCAACAGAACACTTCTTTATAGTAGCAAAATTATTCTGAGGTGAGATGCCTCCATTCCTCCTTTCATAGCTTCCCTCCTCCCTCTTTTTGCCATCACTTAGCAAAGAGCACCTTTCAACCGTTTTTTTTTTTTCTTTTATCCAACATGACACCCCCTCTGGGCCAGGCTGTCTCTGGGCCCCTTGCTCCAGCAGGGACTACACCTCAGCTGTCGCATTGTCAGTAGACAAATTTCCAATGACTTATGGAAACAAAAGGAATGAATGGAAGTAATAAAAGTACTAGGGGTAGGATGTGTTTCTATCACAATTATTCTGTAAAATGGGAATAGTCTTATTTTCTTTGTCACTGTGTGGAATAAAATTAAATACGTAAGACCTACGCAAGCATCTGGTACCTGACAATTTCCCAGAGGGAGACAGCACACTCTAACTGGAAAGTGAAGAGAGTTAAATAGAAGGACCTTCAGTAAAGCTGCAAGCAGGGACTGGAGAAACCAAGAAAAGATGGTGCAGTATATGGACTGTCAACAGCAGAGAGCTTCTATCATCCCTAACTGGAAAGGGACAAGGGGAGGAAGCGGTAACCAAAATCCAGAGAGAGTAGCTCCCATCAGAACTATGGCTGTCTATTGAAGGCAGCCAACTGGCAGCAACTGACTGGATGGGGAGAGAGAACATCATGGGTTCCATTCTCATGCTCCTCTCAGCCTCCCATCTCCCACATCAGGCTTCCATTGGCCAAACCCAGAGATCAGAGGGCACTTTGATCTCTGATGCAGTCATTATGGGTCAGCCTTCCTGATTACTGAGCAAGATGGAGAAGGGTGGAGGGTGGGTCAGAGGGACAAGAAGATAGTATCTACCACATTGACACATGGTGGAGACTCAGTGTATGGTCACTGACACTGGGGCTGAGAAGTGAGACTCATCGATTCACTCATTTAACATTAACCCTTTGTGAAGCCCTCATTATGTAAAGGAAGTCTGCTAGCTCCTGAGAATACAAAGAAATAAGACATCATTTCTGCCTTGAAAGAGTTGTAATGGAAAAATCAGACATGTAAACAGGCAAAGGACAATAACTTATAGCGATATTAGTGAAATATTGACAGTGTCTTCTTCTAAGGTCATTATTGTGACATTCTGGTTGACAAATTGCTTAAACTGAATTGAAACAAACACTGACAGAGTGCCAGAAATACTGGTGAAGAGCTTACCACATGTGCTTGAGGCTCCAGGTGTGTGGTGCAATTAGAATTTGATCCTGAATTTTACATTATTAGAATCAACCTTAAAGCAAATACATCTGAGTCCTAAATTCTTAACAAAAGCTTGTAGGCTGGGCTTCCCTGGTGACGCAGTGGTTGAGAGTCTGCCTGCCGATGCAGGGAACACGGGTTTGTGCCCCGGTCCGGGAAGATCCCACATGCTGAGGAGCGGCTGGACCCGTGAGCCATGGCCGCTGAGCCTGCGCGTCTGGAGCCTGTGCTCAGCAATGGGAGAGGCCACAACGGTGTAGAGGCCCGCGTACCGCCAAAAAAAAAAAAAAAAAAAAAGCTTGTAGGCCTTTTGCCATGAAAGAGTATGCTGGCTGGCTATGTCATGTATGCCAGTGCTGGATGAAGTTTACTTTTACAGACCTTTTCACTCTCAGAACCTAGCACTGTACACAAGACACACACACACACACACACACACACACACACACACACACCCTGCCACCACCACCACCAACAGCAATGGTAATAGCAACAGCCTGGTCAATGTTTTGTGATAATGTGTTGCCTGCAGTGTGGCCAAAATAACAGGATACTCAACTTTTAGACACCAGTAAAATTTCTCCATTAAAAAAATGTAAATTTATTATAATGAAACAATCATGCAGACTGATTATGAACAGTTTGGATGCCATAAGCAGTTTTTCAACTCCAGTGAGTTCCATAACACACAAATACAGGCAAACTGGCTGACAAATCTAAGCTTCGCAGCATCATCCCAAACCCTAGAGCTTGGGTTTGCTCCGGTCTCCAAAGGAAGACCTGGTTATTTACTTACCACAGTTATGGCATTGCTCACCAACACTAACAAGTCAGCATTCCTGTTGATAAATATTAGTGTTGTTACACAGTTCATCACTGTCACTGTCACTGGAAATGACGGGTTGGGCACAATAATATAAAATTGTCAAGAAACAGCTTTCGAAGAACCTTTGTTTCCTTCATTTTGAAGATTCGCTGTTACCATACGTCTAAGGGTTAACTCCTTAGCCACTCCAAATACACCTCTGCCCCTCAATCATTCTAGCAAACAAACTTGTTTGTTTTAATGACAAAATCCAATAGCACTGAACCACAGTGACCTCTGTCAAAAACAATGCTACATATAGTTGAGATTTTAAATTAAGTGAAATAGAGACTAATGATATTGTTTATGACTATGCAGCCCATGTTCCCCTGTGCCTTCAGGATCTGTGTATGGACATGCCATGCTATTGGTCTATCCATTCTCCAAGCCTGCAGTACTGTGCTCTTGTTCCCAAATTGTGCTAACAACTGCTGCTAGCTCCAGCAAAACCATGTTTTGTATAGATTAAGGCAAAGCCAAGAGTGATCATTTGTATTTAAAATATATGTATTTAACATAAATATATGTTAATATATGGCTCAATCTATATAAGGTAATTTATATCCAGTTTATCAGAGACTCAATTATTTCATAAAACTCTATATACCTTTTAAAAAATATGCAAAGGGAATATATGTAAGAAAATCTGATGTGATAGACACATGATGGGTTTTGAACTAAGCATATTTCAATTCAAATTGTCAAAAAAATATATTGCCACCTCTTCCACGTGTTAACTAGGTGACCTCAGGCAAGTTAATAAGCCCCTCTGAGCCTTACTTTAGGTTAAGTAGCAATGACAATATGCATCTATTGGACTGTTGTGAGAAATAAGTTATATATGTGAGGTGTCTTTGTAAAGTGTCATTGACAAGGACTCAGTAGTTGTTTTAATCTCACCTATACCCCTTTGTTTGCTCTTAATAGTGGACGAGATGTGTGTGAAATAGATACTAAACCAACAAAACTTTACAGTGTTAGCCTGCCTGCCCCAGAAAAACCTTTGTTGAAAAGGTTCATGAGAGATTTATTTCAACATTCTTTCTTCTCTTGCACATTTTCTCCTCCATTGGCCACATATAATCAGTAACTGAGTGCCTCAATAACTGTAGGTCAAATTGATTTCTGATCAGGAAATTGCTTCTCTCTGAGTATATAAATAATGGTACCATCCCAACAGATTGAACTAATTCCTAGATTTTACTTTCACTTTTTTCCTCATTTTAAGAACTTTCCAAAATTGCATCAACAAATTTCTGGAAAATATTACTTAACAAGAGATGTCTATAAAGAAACCAAAGGCTTTTAAATGCTAACCTTTGGCTCTGAAAGCAGAAATCTAGCTATTAATCAAAATGATAGTATTTTGGCATAAAATATTCCTATTTCTATTATGTGAAAATGGCTCTTCTGTAATGATATTTGTTTCTTTTTGATTGACAGTTGACCATACTTCTAACAGAACATTTCTAGATTTTTACTCATTTTAAGTGTTGCTGAATTTTTTCCTTGACCCTTTCTTTATAGGATTGCTAAAGTTTATTTATTGAGCTTTCTATGTGCTGTTTTTATAAAACAGTTCACTCTATAATTTGAGCTTTTTTTCCCAAAAGGTAATAATAATGCCTTAACCTTCAGTACCTCTAACTTTGTTGAGTATCGTATTTCTGGAGACCCAACAGGTGAACAGAACTTCTGATCACTGAGCTATTATATTATTTGAACAAAATATTCTCCTGGGACCTGTAAAAGATTCTGATCCCTTAAACCTGGATTTAGCTTTGAAGTTGGCAGCAGAACTCTTTGTAAAATAACAGTGTTCTGGAGGAGCTGAGCTTTCTTTGTATATGATTCATCTGGCCATATTCATGCAAAATAAAAGAAATGTACAGAAGCAGCAATCAAACAGTATATTCATCCCAACTTAGGCCATTTTTACTGCATGATGAAAACAGATCTATTCAACTATCAGCAATTGTTATATAATGAAAGATTCCTAAATTTAGGGAGAATATAAAAAGCTACTTATTAGATCTTCTTTTTCAGTTGGCCTTCTAAACATCGAGGTTTATACAACATTCATTGGGAAAAAATAAGTGATTTGACTTCATGTGGTTATGTAGACTGGAATATTTTACATAATTAAAATATGCTGAGTTTACACAAATTCATGCCTGCAAAAACAAAACAAAATAGAGAGCCATAAAATTTCAGAAATTTGGTTAATTCCAAATTCTAAGCCACCGTTTAATGACAGGACTACTTATTTTGGTAGTATTTTGACCTGTGGAGAAAGAAAAGAGGAAAACTGGCAGTGCTTCTGGCCTCTACTCCGGCTCTAATTTGCTCTAAATGTATTATTATATGTTTCCTTGGCAGAATAGAGTTATTTGAGGGCAGCTACTCCCTGACATCTGATCCTTCATGTTATGAACACAACTGGTATATTCGCAAGAAAAAAAACTAGAAGAGTCCAGAGCCTCTTCACCTTTAGGGTCAACTTACTTTATTGTCTAATTCATTATGAGTGATTGACCTGAAATCCTGGCTTCTTTTATACAGGGATAGGAATGCTTGGTCTCAGGCAGAGTTTGAGAATTAACAAGGCCATAGTGTTTGGAGGACATGTGATGTGTTCTTAAGTGGGGTTCCTGGATTTTAAAACACTTTCACCTTGTTTATTTCCTTTAATACCTAGAACCCTGAAGTAAGGGCAGGAATTAGTCTACCACATCAAATATGAAAACAAATAAAAACCAAGAGCCAAAGAGGTAAAGAACCTTATAGAGGATTTACACAGTCCCTCAGCTAATAGAAAGTTGTAGTAGGACTCAAAAAGAAGATAAATATCTCCACAGACAAAAAAAGGAATAGAAAATCACAGATGTTAGGGCTGAAGCCTCTGGAGAGTACACAGGCAGGGATGGCTAGATTGCTGATCTGAGATGGGAACTTGGTTTTCTGAACCTAACACTGGGATACCAAGGTGGAATATATGTTCGTGGAATCCTGAAGTTGGAACTGGAATTCATTTTTTCATTAGAAACACTTAGGAATTATTTTAAGTATAGTGGGGATTATCATATTCATCAAATAAATTATAATTAAAAATGGCTGTCATAGTTTCAGGTGCACAGCAAAGCGACTCAGCCATATGTATACATGCATCCATTCTCCCCAAACTCCCCTCCCTGAAACTATCACAACATTGTTAATCAGCTATACTCCAATATAAAATAAAAAGTTTTTAAAAAAATTTTAAATGATTATAGTTTTAAAAAATGGCTGTTGGGGCTTCCCTGGTGGCGCAGTGGTTGAGAATCTGCCTGCCAATGCAGGGGGCACAGGTTCAAGCCCTGGTCTGGGAAAATCCCACATGCTGCAGAGCAACTGGGCCCGTGCGCCACAATTACTGAGCCTGCACGTCTGGAGCCTGTGCCCCGCAACGAGAGGCCGCAACAGTGAGAGACCCGCGCACCGCGATGAAGAGTGGCCCCCACTTGCCACAACTAGAGAAAGCCCTCGCACAGAAACGAAGACCCAACACAGCCGAAAATAAATTAATTAATAAATTAAAAAAATGGCTGTCATGATCTTAACATGGAAGTAGTTTTTACATTACAACAAGAGGTTAAAATGTAACTTTCGTAAAACAGTTTAGCAATAAATTAGCAGCTGCCTATAGTTAACTTTCAGCAAGGTAATAAAACTCCTACAAAGTTAACAGAGTGAAATGGTTTTAAACTGTAGGCAATGATTATAGAGGTTCAAGGGGGTCAGAGAGCCTAGAATAGCTTTAATGAATAAGTGGATTTCTACAAAAAAAGGAAAAGTTTCCATTTAATACAGTGCTATAAATTCACTCATTAAATATTCCACATACACACTAGAATAACATTTTTAAATTTGAAAGTTGTTACAGGGCTCAGAAATAAAATAAATAGCTCCACATATAAAAAATGAATAGAAATACACAGATGTTTAGTCAGGGCTGAAAACTTTCAGGAGGGAAGCAGACAAGGATGTCTAGGAATTAGTTTCCAAAGTTCTGTACCCATTGGGGGAATCACAGAGCTGGGGGCTGAAACCAGACTAACTTCTTGAACCTGCAGGCTATTATGAAGCTAAGGTCAGCTCACCCACCTATCAGAGAGGCTGAAATAGCTGCAATAAAATAACATGATAGAGCCGTTGAAAATGGTTCAGAATAAATATTATTTTAGAGTCTCAAATACATGAGGAAAGCCATTAAAAAATCTGGAAGAGCAACAAAGAAAAACAGACAAACAGAAAGAAAAGTGAAGAAGGTGAAGAAGGAGGAGGAGGAGGAAGAGAGGGAGGAGAGTAGGGGAAAGAAGAAATAATTAGAAATCCTGCAAGTTAATAATGTGGCATTGCCATAAAAGAAAAAGTTCATAGAATAAGATCTGTGTATGGCTGAAGAGAGATTTAGTGAATTGGAAGATGGTCTGGAGGAATTTATAAGGGACACCAGAAAGGAGATGACAGAGTGAATATTCTAAAACCTTCCCATGTTGGTTATCAATTTATTGTTTCTTAGCTCCAAGTTCACCCTTCAATATATTCTCTTGTGAGAACAGGTGGCATTCCTTTAAGCTTTGCCCTTATAAAGTGAGTGTGATGTTAAGCTTTCTCAGTAGAGGGCACTGGAAGTACATGGAAGTGGGAGGAGGTCAGCAGTGTGGGTGTGAGGACATAAGGTGGAGCTCTGCTCCAGCCACCCACCCAGAATGCAAGATCTCTCAACATCTCTGAAGCTTTGGCCTGACAATAACCCTTCTCTGGGAGCCTTTAACCACAGAAACCAGAGGCCTGAGAGCTTTCTGCCTGCACAAAAGTTCTGTTGCCCACACAGGTACCTGGATTTCCTCTGTAGGCTCCCTACTTGGCAGAGCATTCCCACCAAACCTCCACTCTCTCTGCAGATGCCCATGCAGCCCACCAGCACCCATAGAATTTCCACTTGCTCTACAAGCCCAGCCCCTGGTTTCTGATCATCTGGCCCAGTCTGCTCTCCAGAGGTGGCCTCCTCATTGCCCAGTGACTGCAGACCACCTCTGGCCAAATTACAAACTTCTCGGCTGTCCAAGGACTGAACTACACCTCCAGCAAGTGAAACTTTCCCAGTCTGTCCTTCCTGGGTATCCTCCCTCAGCCCTAGCATACCATATAGAATTTCCATATATTTTATAGCTATTATTTTATCAACCTTAATAATTCTTTATGTATACACTTCCCCTGTTTAAACCACTGTGTGGTCTCTATATCTGGATACAATCTGCACAGTTTGGAAAGTGAATGGAGACACAAATTAACTTTAGACTTACTTATGCCAGCTCTACACGTTAAACCCACTGAAAGAATAAAAATAGAATTTCTGAACTAGCACCAAGAAAAAGGCAATACACTGAATCAATTTAACCAACCTATGAGAAGATAAAAAGGAGGGGAAAAAGCAAAGGGGAACCATGATTATAAACACACACACACACATACATACACAATAATGCAATAGAAAGGTCCCAAATTATCATAATCACAATAAAGGTGAATTGACTAATTCACATATTAAAGGACAGAGATGTTTAGGTTGGATTTTTTCATTTAATCCAATGATTGGATTTTTACAAGAGAAAAAATGACCAAAAAATATTTGCATATAAAGGAAGGAGAAAGATACATCATGCAGGTGTTAATCAAAAGAAAGTTTAGCATTATAATTTTAATCAGCAAAAAATCTTAAAACAAAGAGCACTATTGAGCAAACTTGAAAGCAAAAGGCTCCATTTTATAAAGAGACTTATGGAAAAAAGGAATAGTGCACCATTTCAGTTATCATGAGGAAGATACACAATCCTACTCCTATGCATCTATCAACATAGGCTTAAATTATATAAAAACTAAGGGTGACAGAACTACAAAGAGAAACTGATAATGCCCTATAATGACAATGGGAGATTTAACACCCTTCTCAGAAGCTAGTAGACTTTTCAGACATATAATATATAAAGATCTAGAAGATTAGAACACAGGTGAATATGTTAGAAAACAGAAAATTTACTTTCCCTTCAAGAATACATGTGAGATTTACAAAGTATGAGTACAAAGAAAATTTAAACATATATCAATAAATAATGTCATACAAACCACTCAAAGTACAATTAAAGTTAAATATCAAGCACATAAAGGTAGTTAAAATACAGCAACCTACGATTAACATCACTCCTAAATAAATTTTGGATTAAAGAGAGAATCTTACTGGAGATTATAAAATGATTTGAACTTAATAGCATTAAAGGTACTACAGAGTTTTCTGAAATGCAAACTAAACTACTTAGAAAAAATATATAATCTTAAAAAGATTAAAAATAATTGAGTTAAGCACTCAGCTCAGGAGGTCTTAAAACAGAAATAGAGTTTCAAAGAAAGTAGAAGAAAGGAAATGACAAAACACATCTTTTCTGCACCACTAATTGGAACATAAATTGGTAGAACCTTTGACACATGGTGAAAGGGGCATATTCAAAGATGTTTCTTGGAGTCTTATTGTCATGAGAGAAAAAAACAACTAAATAAACCCCAAAATGTTCATCAAGGAGGGAAAAAATAAATAAATTGTGGGATATCCAGGCAATGTAATAAGCACAATGGTTAAGAAGAAACAATTTTGAGTAAAAGAAAATAACTTGTAGAAAAATATACATAAGTAATTTTTTAATAATGAAACACTATTATTTATGGATGCATATTTTTAAAAAGTATAAAATGTGAAAATCTGGCCCAGCTAGAGCCCCACCTCATAGCAAGGGTTGTCTTTGGAGAAAAAACATAAAGAAATAAGACTGTGGAAGGATATATCATAGACATTATCTGCAATTATTTATTTTCTTAGAAAACTGTCTGAGGCAAAATAACAAAATGTTCATGGCATTTTATTCTGGGTGATGGGTACATGGTTGTTTGTTGAGTGACCCTCTGTATGTTTATGCAGAATGTTAAATTGGCAAAATTTTAAAAATTACAGAAAATAAGAAGGGGAGAGGGGAAGGACTGGGGGAGGGGGAAGGGGAGAATGGGAGGGAAAGAGAGAGACAGAGGGAGACAGAGGGAGACAAAGAGAGTGAGAGAAAGAGAGGGAGGTGGGGAGGAGCAAGGCATCACTGGATTGCCGACTTCCAGGTTGATGGCTAGGCACCAACATTTTCCAGGCATCTGAATCCGACAGAACTGCCTAAATCTCAGTTAAGCCTTTATTTCTCCACCACACAGTGCTTTGTTTCAGAATGTCTTGTAGAGTTTGTTGCTGAGGAAAGGAGACAAGGATTTTATATATATAGGCCAAATATCTTTCTTTCTGCTTTCCACAACATCAGCTAATGACTGGAGGGACCAAAACATTGAATGTAAGCTCTCTGTGAAATTGTTGGGTTAAATTCAAGAGTAGCAAATTTGAATATCTTCTTGGATTCAAGTTGAGTGTATGCACTTTTTAAAGATACTGAGTTGCATTTAATTTCTGTCCAAACTTACATTTTAAGAAATAAAATGGCTAAAGAATAAGAATGTCAAACGGACTATATACAGATACATACATTATTTGAGCTCTAAGAATACCCAAAACACAAAGTAACCCTCAGTATATGAAATGTTAAAACATAACAAGTATAGGCAACCCCTAACCTCCAAGTGGAATACAAATGTGTGTGCATTTATTTGTCTTACTGTCTAATCTGGATCTTAGAACTAAGACACCAACACACAAAGTTTTTGCCAACATTCATTGCTTTGAGGCCCTGCTAACCAAAGCGACAAATGTTGGTGAAAACTTTGTGTGTTGATGTCTTAATAAGCTTGAGCTTTGATAATAAAATATCATAGCCCAGCTCACTTAAACAACAAACATTATTTCTCACAGTTCTGGAGGTTAGGAAGTCCAAGATCAAGGTGCTGGCAGATTTGGTTCTTGGTTAAGGACATCCTTCCTGTCTTGCAGAGGCTTATCTTCCCACTGTATCCTCACATGGCAGAGAGAGGAAGCTCTGGTGTCTCTTCCTCTTATAAGTCCACTAATTTCATCATGGAGACCCCAACCTCCTAACCTCATCTAAACCTAATTACTTCCCAAAGGTCCTTCCTCCAGATACCACCGCATTGGGGGTTAAGGCTTCAACAAATGAATTTTGGGGGAACACGAGCATTCAGTCCCTGACAGTTGGATATTTATATATTAAAGGTAACAGTACTAGAATCTTACAGAGTTTTTCTTTCTTTTTCTTATTTGAGTAAGATACAGAGTTTTGATTAGTTTTTGTGAAATGAGTAGCCACTTACAATGAGGTCAACTTGAGCAGGTGCTAGTACTTTGCTTTTCCCATTCAACAATGTGTTCTTTCCACAAATATTTACTGGCTCTTTTGCAATGGTGGAGATGTTCTGTCTCTGCTCTGTCCAATATGATAAACACATGTGGCTCTTAAGCACTTGAAATGTTGCTAGTGCAAATGAGAGACTGAATTTTTAATTGTATTGAATTTAAATTAATTTTAACTAATATTTAAACACCACAGGTAGCTGGTGGTTACTGGATTGGACAGAACCACACTAGACACTCTGCCAGAAACAGAGCAAGAAACAATCCAATCAAGGTTCTCTGCTTGCTATGGAGCATTTATGGGTGGGGGCACAGAGGGAGAAGAGTAGAGATATTAAACATGCAAATGAATGCACAAAAACATCTATTAAAGGCAGAAGGCTGTAATAAGATTGGCAACTTCCTTAGAATGAGGGTCAGCAAGGCTTTTCTGACAAGGGGACATTTGGTCTGGAACCTGGAAAGTCAGCCATGCAGAGGTGAAGGGCAAGAGCATTTCAGGAAGAGGATTCAGGCAGAAAAAAGTTTAGAGTGGTCCAGGAATGGGAAGAATATGGGTGTGGCTGGAGCATCGTGACCCAATGCAGGGGTCCTAGGGAATGAGAAGGAGATGCAGAGCATGTTGACATGGGTCCAATCACGTAGGGCCTGGCAGACCACAGTCAGAAGTCTGAATGTGACTCAATGTAGTGGGGATTTTAAATAGGGGAATTACATGATTTCATTTGTATTTTGTTGTAAAGGTCATTTGCTGCCATGTGAAGAATTGTGAGGGACAAGAGAGAAAGCAGAGACACAACTCTGGAGCTATCTCAGGGGCAGAGGAGAGAAAGAATGGGGGCTTTTCCTAAGATAATGGTGCGGGAATAAGGAGAAGTGGACAGATTTCGTATATGTTTTGGAGGTAGAATCAATGTAATTGGGAAGGAAGTTAGAAAAAGAAAACTTCTAGCTAGAAAAAGAAAACTTCTGGATTTCTAAAATAGCGGCAGGAACAACTGTACTGTATTCTTTTTTTTTTTTTTTTTTTTTTTTTTTTTTTGCGGTATGCGGGCCTCTCACTGTTGTGGCCTCTCCCGTTGCGGAGCACAGGCTCCGGACGTGCAGGCTCAGCGGCCATGGCTCACGGGCCCAGCCGCTCCGCGGCATGTGGGATCCTCCCAGATTGGGGCACGAACCCGTGTCCCCTGCATCGGCAGGCGGACTCTCAACCACTCCACCACCAGGGAAGCCCTGTATTCTTTTATTAATTTAACAAATTATCTTTTTCTCTCACCAGCTTCCTATTTTCTTTTATTTATTAAACTATAGTTGATACATGATGTTGTGTTAGTTTCAGGTGTACAGCTTCATATTCTTTTCCATTATAGGTTATTACAAGATATTGAATATAGTTCCATGTGCTATATATTATATTCTTTTTGTTTATCTATTTTATATATAGTTGCATGTATCTATTAATCTCTTACTCCTAATTTATCCCTGTACCACCCCTTTCCCTTTTGAAAACCGTAAGTTTTCTATGTCTGTGAGTCTGTTTCTGCTTTGTAAATAAGTTCATTTATATCGGTTTTTTAGATTCCACATATAAGTTTATATCATGTAATATTTGTCTTTCTCTGCCTGACTTACTTCACTTAGTATGATAATGTCTAGGTCCATCCATGTTGCTGCAAATGGCAATATTTCATTCTTTTTATGGCTGAGTAATATTCCACTGTATATATAATACCACATCTTCTTTATTCCTCTGTCGATGGACATTTAGGTTGCTTCCATGTATTGGCTAAGCAACTTCCTATTTTCAATCTGTCTTCATTTCATCCACCAGAGTGAGACTTCTAAAATAATCCAGATTATAGCTCTCTTTTTTCTTACCCTTTAAATACTTCCTCATCACATTACATACACAGGTCTAGACACTTATGATGGTCCCAAGCTCTCTGCAGTCTGGTCTGACCTTCCCAGACTTCCCCTTAGCCAAGCCCCTTCCCAGCCTGTGTTCCCACCAAATTGAACATCCATACCTTCATGCCTGTTGTTCTTTGCACCCAGGACAGTCTAGCGCTCCTCCTGTACCTAGAAAAATTTACCCATCTTTCCAGTCCCAGTAATCCCTGGCAGAATTCAGTATCCCAGGGATAACACTGCCCTTGAATTCATTTCCTGAATGGTGTTTTTCACCATATATGATCATTAGCTGTGTCTATTATGTCTCTCCTGATAGACTGTGAGATTCTCGTGGTCTTTTTATCTTTTTTCATCATTATATCTCCCAATGTGTAATGTATACTCAAAAATATTGACTGAAATAAGTTAAGATCTATTCCAGTATGAAAAATTATAACAGGTAAAATAAAATATTTTCTCTAGAAAACCAAGATGTGGAAGCAAAAGGTCCATTTCATTCAAAGCAGAACTGAATTTTGTGAGTAAATTGTTCACAAATTGGGAGAGTGTTCTCCTGATATATCAATAACCCTTAAAAAATATTATTTGTGCATTTTTCTAAGTCAGCGTGTCTTAAGTTCTCTTTTTTTTTTTTTCCTGAGGGGAAGTGACATCACAGGTGCTTTGAAATTGTGATCAAAACTGTTGGATCATCTAACAGATTCATATCAATATACAACTTTTCAAATAATTTTAGAGGCTTCCAGGCCCACTAAATTACACTCTTCTGTGAGCTTTTTAAAAATAACATACAGTAAATGTTCTCAATAGTTGGAATATTGCCCACATTGTCAATTATTACAGTATAATTCTCATAGTGTGTATGTCTAATACTACTGTTGGTTTAAATGTGTTTTGTTCTCGATGGCATAGAGCTTTGACAGAAGACCATACAGGACAATACAACGTCAATGTGAAACTGTTGGTAAGTTTCACTTCAGATAGAATTCATTTGTACAATGATGACAGGGTACCTTTTCAATCCACACCACCACAGATACTTTCCTGAAGGACAAAACAGCTAACAAGGAGCTCCTTTAAAGAGGAAAAACATTATATATGCTACCATAGCCCACTAAAGTAATGGATATAATTTATTCCTAAACATGAGCAAATATTTTATTCTGTCTCTTCATGTTTTCTTCTTTGAAATATGATGGTTCTGTTTTTGACTCCGAGGTGATGTCAGGTGAGGTGTGGGTAGGTATATTGAAAAGTATAGCACGTATTCTGCATCCGATTAGACAATATTTTGTTGATTATTCTCTTTGGAATGAGATACACTCAAGAGTTCAACAGAGGTAGGAGTCCATCAGAAATTCTTTTTAAAAAAATAGGTGGAAATTCCATTACTTGGTCAAAATTAAAACAAATTAAAGGAAGCCATTATTTGCTATTATTGATTGATGTGAATTTGAATGTTCCTTTCAGATAAGTTAGTCCTGATGGCTTTTATTGGAAATTGTTATTGAATTCAGTGTCCATTCAGTGTACCACTGATTTACAAAATTTAAGAATTAAGAAAATACCTGAGCATATCTCCAGGTGAAAATTTATTGGCAGAGCTGTATCTGTGTAACTAGATTTCATTAGTATATGTATAAAGTACTTTGAGTCTGAGCTACATAGAATGATAGGTTAAATCCCTCTTAACTTCATCTCCCTACTATATCCTCACTCCTGCAGTCTCTTCTCAATCCAGCAACCAAACTGATTCCTTTGAAAAACCTAAGGTTGAATCATGTCACTTCTCTGCTCAAAACCCTTCGGCAGCTCCCCATTTTCATGTAGAATAAGAGCCAAAGTCCTTAAGTTGCATACAAGTCGCTCCATGACTGGCCTCTTGATGTCTGACCTCGCTTCCTACCATTTTTCAACTTTAGCTACCTTGACTTCCTTGCCTGAATATATAAGATGTGCTTTAGGCTCCTGCTCTGGCTGTGCCATCTGCCCGGAATGCTCTTGCCCAGGTGTCTTGGCTCACTCCTTCACCACCTTCAAGTCTCTGTATCTCAATTCACCTGCATCCTTTCTCTTGATTCTCCTTATCCTGCTGACATTTTTTATTCCTTGTAGAATTTAATACATTCTGACAATATTTACACTTTATTTATTTATTATGCTTATTATCTTTCCCCCACTCCTTCCAGAATGTAATATCTTCAAGGATGAGTATCTTATTTGATAATACATTCCAAACATCTAAAATAGGGCTTGATACATGGTAGGGTCTCAATAAATACTTCTTGAATCAAACAAATGAATGATTGGCTATACAGCCTAAGTTTTACATATTAATTTATTCTGAGGGCACAAAAATGAATAAGAAGACATGATCCTGCTCAAAAACTAACTGACTACCTCTAACATTTGGAACTCTATTAAAATGTTTGCCATTGATCACAGGCCTGAGTGATAGAGCAGGGATGGTTCTACCAAGTCTATTCAACTTTGGGAGAAAAGACATCTGTTACAAGGATTTCAGGGATACTCCAAAAATGTACATTACTGCCTATATTTTTTTAACTCAGAGTGATATCCTCTTCTTGGGCCCTTTACTTTTCTTAAGGTAATCACTTGGCAAGAAGTAAATTGAACCATTGGTTTGTGTATCAGAAGGCTAAACTTTAGGCAGTTGTGCTATCTGGGAGCATCGTAAAGTATGGAGCTACAAAGAATAAAGTAGCATAATTTCTGCAGAGATTTTAAAGCAGTAGGTTCAAGAAGTTAGTGTCCTGGACAAAAATGTCAGGCATCTAAGTCTGGATCTCAGATGGCTGCAGATACATAGGAGCTGATTTCTGCTTTCATGACCCACACACTCTCTCAGCATTGCCCTTCCAAATGATCAGGGAGTGTCTCCACCTCATTTGAAGTCAGCCCTTCCTTATTAAGGATCCAATGTCTTCATCATGGCTGTATAGGTACTGAGACACAAATATTCAGTGATGTTGTGGGCCAAGACCTCAGGACCATGTGAGAGGAATACTGATATACCTTCAGGTCACAGTCTGTTCAGGCTGCTATAGCACAATACCATAGACTGGGTGGCTTAAACAACCAATATTTCTCACAGTTTTGGAAAATGGGAAGTCAAAGATCAGTCAGCGTGGTTGGGCTCTTGGTCAGTGAACTCTTCCTGGTTTACAGACAGCTGCCTTCTTGCTGCAAAGATGGAGGGCATGGCAGAGAGAGAGCCGGATCTCTGGTCTTTTTTATAAGGGCACTAATCCCATCATGGGGGCTTCATCCTCATGAGCTCATCTAAACCTAATTAACTCCTAAAGGCTCCACCTCCAAATATCATTACATTGGGATTAGCGATTCAACATCTGAATCTTGAGGGGACACAAATATTAGTCCATAGCAGTACCCAAGAAATACCTGTATGTGCCTGTTTGGAAATCTTCTGGGGTCTCTTAGACGTTTAATGAAGAATTGTCTGGGCTCCCCCTTTCCCATGCCCTCCAAACTCCAACCTCCAACCTCTGTCAATATATCTGATTCCTCATCTCTCTGAATATTCTCATTTTATAAAAAAGAATAAAGAGAAAAATATTTTATATAAACTAAATATACCTCATGGATGAATATATTTTCTGCTGCATTTTTCTTCCAGTTGCAAGCCACTTCTCAGAAATAATTAGGTTTATCTGACAGCAGTACTTGAAAGATTAGAAGTAATACTGTATTAAAACTGTATATAATAACATGAAAATTTTAAAAAAAATTGATTCTTGAAGGAATAGGTTCAGATAATCCTAGCATAGGGTGTTCTGTTTCTTTCTTGTATATCACTTTATTCATAGGTACATAATTTTAGCCTTCATCATAGTCAAAATTATAATTGGATAGACTATCCTAGTAAATTTTTAAATACTGGCTAAACATTTCTTTTATTATTCCCTAAAATCTCTTCATTACTTACTAGCTTGTAGAATAATTTTAAGTTAAGCAAAGAATTTTGAAACAAATATCCCCTAAAATATATAACATATTCTAGAGGCCAGTAAGTGGCTTTATGCTTAACCATTATCATACAGAATAGACACAGCAACTATTGTCTATTTGCAGAGATAATTAAGACTAATTATATTTGGGGAATCCTCTGTATATCTATCAAAACTAGGGAACTTATCATCCAGCAGTCCATTAGTTTGGTGTCCTGACATCAATAGTTTTAAGCTGCAATTTTCAGAAGATATGTATTTCGTGCTTTTATCCTCCATAATGGTGAATTTTCTTGTAATCACTGCAAACTCAAGATTATTTCTTCATAATTTAGTACCCTTCGGTCATCCATTAATAAATGCATTAATATTTATCAAATGAGAAGAAAAAAGTCTCTCTTAATATGCTTGTTAAATGCCCTAAATATAAGTTTTGCCCTCTAATCCAAATCGGCTGTCAAAGGGCCCTTGTGAACTATCAGAGTGTCAGAATTATATAAACTATGTAGTAAAAGAAGTCATGTAGTTATTTAAGTAGAACTTCTTGGAAGTATGTGATCATAAGATGCAAATCAGTGTATTTCATTAAAGACTTTGAAAAGTAGATTGTATACCATAGGCCTGTACATACTATTGGTAGTGGAAAGTATTTTTAGAATCAGATCCTCACATTGGCTTTGCAAGTGGTATAAAACAAAATCTACTGTAAACCCATAGTTTACCTTTAGTACCAACTTCTTCTGTTTCATACAACTGCTTCATTCTAAAGAATTCCAGTGACCAGAAAGGATTGTATTAGCTGGAAAGAACCAAGTCAAAAATAAGGGGGCAAGAGAAAGTTCTGAGGGGAAAATTGCCTACACAGAGGAGCCTAAGGACATGAAATTTCATTTACACATTATTCTTTAGTACTTACAGTTTTTTTAAACACCTCTTTTGTATGACTGACACTATCAGGCACTGTGGGAAATAAAAAGATTTGTATAAACACTAAAGTTCATAGAATTTATAATAGGCACACAAGTATCATTTCAGATCAAATATAGAATCACAGAAGTGGTATAGAAAGAAATGTAAGAGTGGGAGAGAGAGCGTGTGAGATCATTTCTGAATAAATAGATCAAGGCAGATTTTATTGGGGCGGTAACATTTAACATAGAGGGCACAAGGTGTACAGTGGTTGATTGGAAGACAGTAAGTAGCCCAAGAGGACTGAACAAAGTAAAGTAATAAGGAAAGGAAATATATACTAGCTTGTAAAAGGCTTGGAAGGCCAGAAATCCAAAGCAACCAGAAACCTAGAGCAACCAGCATGTTCTTAGATTACTGTATGTACCTGTTTGTACATGGGACACAGAAAATCCATGAGTTGTGAGTTCAATGGGCCAGTAATAAAAAAGGCAAAAGTTGTGTAACTTACAAGGAAAAAAACTAGAGGAAACATGGGAAAAAAGATTAGTACTATCATACTTACCATGTTGAACTGTAAAAAAGACTACCCATTCATAATTTTTCTATCTTCATTATACATTTAGTAAATATTTATTTGAGAGGCATGACATAGTGGTGGGGAGCAGGGGGAATTGGTTTGGGTTCACTTAGATGTGCCTTCAAATCTCAGCTCCACTAATTACTTATTTTTCTGAGCCACAGTTTCCTCATCTGTAAAATGGGATAATGCTGCTTCCTTGCAGAGCTCCTGTATATGTGAAATGAGATATTGTAAGCAAAAGCCTTATCATCACAGGGTCTGGGGAATGGTTAGTGCTAAAGAAAAGTTAGTTCCCTCCTACCATGGCCCCTTCCAGGCTCTGTTCTGTTCCTTCCTCTGTGTCTCTTGTCTTCCCTCAGAGCTAGGCCCACTTAATCCTTCTTTATAAGCTTTCCTGCTCTATAGATCCTAGAATCAAAGCTAAACCTCGGCTTCCCTGGTGGCACAGTGGTTAAGAATCGGCCTGCCAATGCAGGGAACACAGGTTCAAGCCCTGGTCTGTGAAGATCCCACATGCCAGAGAGCAACTAAACCCATGCACCACAACTACTGAGCCTGCACTCTAGAGCCCACAAGCCCACAACTACTGAGCCCACGTGCCAGAACTACTGAAGCCTGGGCGCCTAGAGCCCATGCTCTTCAACAAGTGAAGCCACCGCAAGGAGAAGCCCACACACCAGGATGAAGAGTAGCCACTGCTCACTGCAACTAGAGAAAGTCCATGTACAACAACGAAGGCCCAGCACAGCCAAAAATAAAATAAATAAAATAAGTATATTTTAAAAAAATAATAATAAGATGGGGCAATACCCTAAAAAAAAGCTAGCTAAACTTAAGCAGGAGTAATGTAAGGAGCCCCTACCCAATATTTTGGACTCAGCTTGGTCAACCTATTGGTAGGAGTTCAGCTCTGATCTTGAGTGTTGTTTCTGTCTTTGGCCTTTGGCCCAGTCACCTCCTCAGAAACCCGGTCTTTCTAAGACAAAGTCTCTATCTTCTTGCCAAACTACACAGTCCCCACTTTATTCTCTTTTCTGTTGTCTCTGCTGCCCTGGACCCTGTTCTGGTTAATACAATCTTGCTATTTATAATGAACATCACCCAAGTTTAGGGCCTGACTGGTCTTCAGCGTGAGATCGCTTGCTTCTGGATTGGGTCTTCGGCTTGTGCCCTTCAAAGCTCTTGTTTGTTTTTTATGGAACTGAGCCACCCCTCCCCACAGAAGCTTTTTTAGAGCATTGATTGGCTCTTTTGCCATGCCACTGGAATTTCCCTTGGACCCTGCAACTAAGGAAGTATGTGATTGCATGTGTACTCAGCCCTGGCGTGGTTCCTGGCACTAGTCCCTTGGTCTACAGGGATCTGTACCAGGCCTGTCCACATCCACACCATTCTGAAAGGTACAAAGATGAGTACAAGTCTTATACTTAAGGATCATATAATAGAGTAGGGAAAATGAGACAAGTGCATCACTAAGCACAGTGCAAGGCAGGATATGGTAAGTGTGTCAGAGAAGCGAGAATTCATAGAAGAAATCACATTAGGTTGACACATTTCTGAACTGCCATGTTGAAAACGACATTTGAGCTGCATTCTAAGTGTTAGATATCAAAGAGGAGCATGCAACTAGAACAAAGAAGCAACATAAACAGACAAAAGGTACCAAGGAAATGGGTAAGTAGTGATGTGAAGGCTAGAGAGAATCTGGTCTGGGACTAGTATTAGAGATCAAGGCTGTAGTATACAACCATACAGGCTATGCACTGCCCAACTCCACAAGGTCCCATTCTTACACATTGGGCATTGACAAACGTTTTCTGTTTTATCTGGCCAGATAGGAAATATTTTAGGCTTTGCAGGCCATGTAGTCTTTGTTGTAACTACTCAACTCTGCCTCTGTAGCTCAAGAGAAGGCAAAGACAATATGTAAACAAAGGAGCGTGGATGTGATCCAATAAAACTTTATTTATGGACACTGAAATATGAATTTCACAAAATTATTCTTTTGATTTTTTTCAGCCATTTTAAAATGTAAAAAAAAAAAACTGTTCTTAGTTAATAAGCTATACAAAAATAGGCAGCAGGCCAGATCTGGCCCTCAGGTTATAGTTTGCCAACCCTGAGATAGACTCAATGCAAATGATACTCCTGGATTGTAAGACACAGTGGTCATGTGGAAAGCCATTGGTGGTGTTTATTAAAGACAAGCATAATATTGTCAATGCTAGATAAGAGACAGATGTGAGATAGGAAACCAATTTTTTCTTTCTTTTTTTTTTTTTTGAGGAGGCTAGTTCTGAGGCTGCTGTCATAGTTCAAGCTGTGTGTGTGTGTGTGCATGCGTGCATGCATGCGCATGCGCTATTTCTGACACACTTTTGAACTGCTATGTAGAAAGTGACTTTTGACTTAGACTTTGTGTTTCTACACTCTCTATTCCAAAATGACTATACAGTGTATGACCTGGCACTGTGACCAGCTCTCCAAATGTCTTTTATAAAAGAGAATGGCAGAAGTGTCTAAAGAGAATAAAAGGAGAAAAGCAGTCATTCTCAAGGTTGTAACAGTGGAGGAGGGGGGGACCCAAACCCTTGAGTCAAAGCAGTAGTGTAAGTTGTCAGCAAGAGGAAACAAAGGAGCATTCACTTTACAATAACCTGGTCCTATTTTATCACAGCATCACATAAAACATCTTACAAAATTCACCATGCTTTCTGTTACTCTCCATTTGAAAATCCAGCACTTCAGCAGGCATCAGAAAGCTTGGTTCAGTTACCTTCTGCTTCAGAAAGCTTTATCTCATGGTAGATATGCTGTCTGCATTCTAGCACATGGCCGTGGGTATCTATTTGTGGCTGGCCTTATTGGATCCATCTTCTTTTGCTCATCACAGCAGAGTTATGTGGGCCAGTGACTAGGCAGGAAAACTCCACGACAAGGCTCAATTAGAAAATTCTCATAGGGATTTTTATATGTTAGTTACCCTAATACCGACTGGTTTACAGTCTTTAACATTTCAGGCTAACAATCTGTAATCTTTAAAAAATAGTAAAGATGTTCCTAATGTTTAGTATCTGTGTGTGCAGTACTGTTACTAACAGCAAGAAACAGCTTCTAAACTACAATAATGGGTGGAGGTCATACCTAGGCAAATATATGCTTAACATGGGAAATACTTTTCTATTAGATATAGATACATACAAATGGAATGAACTTTCTTGTAGATAGAAAATGGGATGCTAAGTCAATAAGAAATTCTCCTTAAGGACAATGTGTTAGTTTGGTAGGATACTGGAACAGGTGACTTGGACTCCCCTTATCGTAATGTTGTAGGAGTCCACTGACTTTTCCAGAGAACCCAAAGCATATTTTAATAGTAGAATCTACATCTTTGAGTATTTTGCATTAAATGTATTTAAAAGATTACATTTGTTATTTACAACATTTCTTTGAATAGAGGAGATGGACAAATAGGTATCATTATTAACATTTTATCATCATCAATGATCTTGAGGTACTAATAAAATAATTATGTATAAATTCAGTATCGTTTTGAAGTCTGACAACACAGGTACTCATGAATTACCCAAATCTATAAAAACCTACTAAAAGATTTTGATAACTTCCTAAATACTTTCCAATGAGATTTTTCAAATAGCTGACAGTTGGTCAGTATTACACCTGATCCTAAATACACATCAATCCTTGGAACATAGGGTTGATGCTGTCGCCCAGTAGCTGGTCCAAGTGTGGAGGCCATATGTGGAGACCGTTGAGCCATAAGATGCAAAGGGGCTGAATTACTTAGTCACTACATAGAGGAGAGCCATCGTGGTGAGTCACCTAACTTAAGCAGACTTCAGTTAAGGAAGAAATAAACATTCTCATTTAGTCACTGAAATTAGGGGGCTTGTCACAAGGGCACAAACTCAGCCTATCCTAACGTAATTCATCTAGATCTTTTCTGCAGCTCCTATCAGCACTTTATAATTACGCCATGATCTCTACTTAAGATATTTAAGAAAGTACAAAAACTGCTCTTTGGTGCTATGGAGAAAATAAGGCAGGAGAAGGTGATAGGGATTGGTTAAGGTTTTGGTGCCTTTAGGTGTTTACACTGAGTGTTCAAGGAAGGACTCACTTAAGAGAGAAATTTTGACCAGTGACTCAAAGCCATGCAGATATCTGCAAGAAATGCATCCTAGGCAAAAGGGAATATTCAATCATCTGATGTTTTAGGAGAAGCAAAGAGACCAGTGTAGCTGAAAGGCAGTGACTGGAGGAGGAGGAGAGTAATGAGAAATGAAGTTAGAGGGGGGGAAAAAGCACATAATACAGGGCATCGTGGGCTGTTATAAGGACTTTGGCTCTTACTCTGAGTGAAATTGGAAGCCACTGGAAAGTGTGGTGCTGTGTCGTGACATGGTTTGATTTCTATTTTTAAAGAATTGTCTTCTAAAAGCATATTTATGATACTAAAACATTATTTACAATGGATGATGTTGTTGCAATATAATCCTGGCTTCACTCATGCGTCATTATGATCCTTGATTAATTCTCACCAATCCAATACTGGTGGTACTAACTTACAGTGCAGACTATATTGATGACAATCAGACTTCCATCTAAGTTTCCCAATGATACCCTAGGCTGCAGTGACCTGATTTGAAACACTGCCATAAAGCTATCAAAGAAATCTTTGCAAGTCTTTATTCTCCTGAACCTCCACTGTAAATTGTCAAAAAGAGTTGGATATAATTTCATAGCATATGAAACCAGCACTTGGAGTAGCCTAGACAGAGATGCATTGATCTCACAAACTGATTACTTCATCATTTCCACCTGGATACACAAAAGACGTCTTTTGGCTCAGTATATCCAAAAATAAAATCATTCCCCACTCCCATCTACCTACTCCAGACATTATGTTCACTGTATTCCTGTTTTCAATTCAGAAAAACCCCATTACCACAGTAGTTCAAGTCAGAAAACCCAAAGATTGGTAACCATTTCTAAAAGTTCCTTCTCCTACACACCTTTCAAATTCACCCCTTCCCCTTTCTTCCCCCAACACACCTTCAAATCTAGCCCCATTCCCTCTCTTGTGAACTGTTGAATCAGCCCCTAATGCATCTCTCAGGCTCCATTCTCTCATTGGACACTGCTAAAGGAGCATCTTTCTAAAATACAAATCTGGTTGTGGCACCCTCCTCCTTGTAAAGAATGAGCTCAACTCTTTGGACTTAAAGATTCCTGACTATCAAGTTTTTGCCTGCATTTTACCACATCTAGATTGCAATTTTTGCTGCACCACACGAAACTGCTTCTTGTTTTCCAAACATCACAAGCAGTTTCACACATCTGTGACTTTGCGTATGCCCTCTGCTGGAATATTTCTTCACCTTGTCTAACTGCAAAATTGCTCCCGCTTTCAGCCTCTGCTTATATGCTATATCATTTGTGAAGTCTTCCCTGATGTCTCCTCCAGGGCCCCTCATATGTAACTTTATTTCAATGGTGACTTTGAGCTTACGTCTGTCACCCCCATGAGACAACTCTTTGTATGTCAAGCCCCTAAGACAGAGGCATAGTAGATACATAGTAAGTGATCAGTCCATGTTGAATGAATTAATACTTCAAAATACTAGTCTGGCTCTGTTGCCTGGCATATAAGGAAGAGGATGTCACGTCTGTACCCCAACATCCTATGATGCTCAATGGGTAGAAAGTGGCATTATGCTGTCACATTGTTTGTGAAGGAAAATGTAGTGATTTCTTTCAGCAGTTTTTAGGATAAGTTGAACATAAACGATATTTTAATATTGAACTTGTCCTTACAGGTTTTTTCTGGCGTTTTATTGCCCCAGATTGATTTATCTTTGTAACTCTTCTTTGGCTTGCAGCCAGTGTTATTAAATGATTACCATTCTCCTTAGGGCTGACCTCATTTTCTTGTCCACTGGATACTTTGGCTGTGAAAGGGAAATGTGTTGAGAAAAATCAGCCTTTGGTTTTTTGGTTCATATGGGGATCTGAATTCTGAAATTTGTGTCAGAATAGATTTTATTTAAGAGAGCAGCTATCTAAAACTAATAATCTTTTTGATGCGATGGTAAATGGGATTGTCTCCTTTATCTCTCTTTCTCATCCTTCATTGTTAGTGTAGAGGAATGCAAACAAATAATGGAAAAACTAAAGATGCCCAATTTTCTTAAGAAATTACATTTCAGTAATACAGCATTGTTTAGTGTTTGTATTTGGCTCTTTTATTCTCATTACAGGACAGCATATGTTCTGAGTTGGGACATTGCTGTTTTTGCCTGATCAACTTGAAAGCCCTCTCTAGTTGGCATAAGGCATGTTTGGTTGAATACTGCAATAATATGCTGATATAACTGGTGGCTGAGTCATTGGTTTTTACAGGATTGGTACTGTAAAGAGCTGAGTCATATGTCTTGTGTCAAAATTGAGTGTGAATTTTAAAGCCAAAAGTAAAATGAACGCTTGAGCGTACTCAAGTGAAAAATCACAGCAACTTGTGGGCTGAGGGTTTTCATAGCTACTATTTGATTTTTTTTCCAAGCTGCATTATTTTAGTCTTTGTATTTTCATGCAGCAAGTGGAAAAATCCAAGCTGAGAGCTCACTGTTATTGTTATGAAAATGATGATGCTAGAAATAAGTCTAGTTCTCTGTGATTAACTATAAACCTTGATCCCCTGCTTATCATGAGCTTCATTTGCTTGTAGTTTCCAGTGGCCAAGTGCTCAAATGAGGGGCCAGGGTCATTTTTGCAAGTGGGCAACCACTGAGATTAGGTAGAGAGCCCACAGAGGTCTCAGAACTGTTTTTCAGATAAATACCCAGAAGTGGAATTGCTGGATCTTATGGTAGTTCTATTTTTAACTTTTAGAGAAGCCTCCATACTGTTTTCCATAGGGGTTACACCAATTTACAATCCCACCAACAGTGGACAAATGTTCCCTTTTCTCCACATTCTCACCAGCTTTTGTTAGCTCCTCTTTTTGATGCCAGCCATTCTAACAGGCATGCGGTGATATCTCATGATGGTTATCATTTGTGTTTCCCTGATGATTAGTGATGTTAAGCACCTTTTCATGTACCCATTGGCAATTTGAATATCTTCTTTGGAAAAATGTCTCTTCAGGTCCTTTGCCCTTTTTATATTGGAGATATATATGTGTGTGTGTATATATATATATATTGCTGTTGAGTTGTATGAGTTCTTTATATATTTTGGATATTGACCTATTATCAGATATACTATTTGCAAATATTTTCTCTGATTCTATAGATTGCCTTTCCACTTTGTTCATTTTTGTGTTTGTGTTTGTTATGGAATTCTTATAACCACATTTATTGTTCCTTTATTGTTGACTTTTTTCACAGTTATCTTCATGCCATTTCACTGAACTTGCTGTTCAAAAGTCCTCTGGACTAAAGAGAATGTTAATAGACAAACAAGAGCTAAAAAGTACAGATATTAGAGCCTTTTAGAATAACTTTGAAAATTAATATAGATAAGCAATGGGGGGGCCTGAAAATTTCTCTTTTTTTAAAAGAAAGTGGACTTTTAATTTTTTTGCCCCATCTCCCTTTGGCATGGATTTGTAAAATTTAGAAATTTCCAAAGGTTGTTTTTTTTTGTTTGTTTGTTTTGTTTTTTGTTTTTTGTTTTTTTTTTGTCCTTTGCACCCTACACTTTAGCTCTTATGATCACCTGAACGGGTAATATCCAGACAAGTGTTTTATTGTGACTTTAAAAAAACTGTTACTTGATCGGGCACAAGCTGATGATTTCTGTCAACTCCTTATTAGAAGTCTTAAATCTCCAAGAGGCCACAGCAGTGAATGTTCTTCAAGAGTGGTCTCCAGGCAACAGGATTCCAGGAAGATACTGCAGAGGACACAAAAGTGAACAGAAATAAGATGAGACAGTGACTTTGTAAAAAGGAAGAATTCATAAAAAAATATAGATGTATTTGAGAGATACATATCAGAACATTCTAGTGTCTTGGAGAGAGGAGTTAAGAGGAAAAAATATAAGCCATAATTCATTTCTTAAATTAAAACATGGGGTTTTTTAGTTATTGATTCAGAACTTGTTTAATAACATTTGAATTTTTGTCAATAAAATGTAAAGCTCATTAACATACTCTTAAAATATAATTTTGGTTCAATTTTGATAGTATACCTCACATTACTGATATAAGTGGTTAAGGAAAGCAGGACTCAAATACTTGAAAGTCAGGAACAGACTCTAAATTTTCTCACTAATATCCTAAATAAATGAGATCCCCTAATATTCTCTCCATTATAATAGTATCTCCCAGTGCTTTTAATGGTGATGAAATTACCCTACTGAAATTAGAATTAATGTCATAGAGACTGTTTTTGTGAACTCCAGTGTAGCTCTAAAATTGAACCTTGTGAAAAAAAGAAAAAGTAAGGTTAAGTCTGTTATGATTCCACCTACTTTTATCTTTCTTGTCCCACCTGCCTCCAGAATCAAGTATAAAACAGACACTTTTGACTACAGCAAATACACTCAGACCATATCTCTATGGAAGAATATAAACATTTGGGCAAAAATAAACAAGCACATGGGAATAAGGAATAAAAAGAAAAAATCATCATCAAAAATATTCATCTATAGGAAGCGAGCACCAGCTGTTTCACATATGGTATTAAAGATAAGAAGAACTTAAATAAAATGTCTTAGCTTTAACATTAGCAACAGCTGACTGGTGTATTACAATATAAACAATATGAAATAGAAAATATATTTGGAGTTAAATATGTTATAAATAGACTTATGACACCTGTTTTATGTGTACAAGGAATCAGAGCCTTCTAAAAACAAAATACAGACACTGTAATATCTTGTCCTTGTAGATACAAAGACCAAGAGAAATTGAAAGGGCCAAAATAATGTAACTATTCTCTATATGCTGGAAGGCTTACAGCCTGAAATAATTAGTGTACAGGAAGGAAACAGTGACTTTAACTTTCTCTAAAAATATTTAAATTCATAGATAACTTGTCCTTTTCTTATTGCTTTACAAATGTAACTTACTCTTCTTATCAAACTTGCTATGCATTTTCATCTGCTCCCTGAATATCTTTCAAAGCAAGCAACATTCAGATCCCCATTTCATCTCTATTTGCAAGACCGAAAAAAACAAAGCAGTTATCAAATTTGTACATAGAGAATGAATTCTGCCCCATGCTGCATTTTGAATTGGGGAGGAAAGTATCCTTGATCTCTTTGCTTTGGCTTTATTTCTGAACATTTCTGTCTTTAGTCCTTTGCCTTCCTATATAGACTATTCTAAATTTCCAAGACATGTTGCTTGATTTCACTACATCCTGGGTGCATAAATCAGTGCTTTATTTTAAAAATTTAGCAGGATTTTTTAGAATGCAAAGAATATTTCACTATTAATGGGTTTATGGTCTTGGAATGTCAGGTTTTGTTATTGCTTTTATTTTTCTACTCAGATATTATGCATATTCCTTTCTACCCTAAGGCACTGAGGTACTAGGGCAAGCAAGCCAAGCTCCTTTGCTGGAGGTTTTTTCCATATTCATTAAAATATAGTTTTCCATTGACACTTAATAATCAGCTCTCTCTCAGGATGTGCTCTTCATCCTCAGTACATTTTCCTGACCATCATTAATTCTTACAACACTTTAGAGAGGTACCTAAGTGGGCATCACTGGTCAGATTTTCATTCAGTCTAACTAGGAATCCTTCCATCAAGGTGACAAAATGAAAGTGGGACCCATTATCTCCACTGTACAGGTGAAGAAAACGAGCACAAAAGATTAAGTGGTGAAGCAAAGGGGAAAGAGAGAGAGGCTGTGTGAACAGAGTGGAAACGCTTTTTCAATCCCAGCTCCCAATCCTAGCTCATTTGTGTTTGATCTTGTTACAAACCTCTCTCGACCGGGGGAAACAGATGGAACCAGATGCGATGCTTTAGAAACTTCTGTATAAACCTTTCTCCAAGAAATAATAAGAAGTGATATAATTAAAGGAAAACAAATAATCACACCATGATTTGTGATTCTCAGTTGAGCACTAGAGAATTGGTTAGCATCTATTCAGAATGGGTTTTTGCCACCTTACTGATATGGTTCTGAGGGAAAAATTGATTACTAGGATTTCTTAGAAGAAATATCTATCGTTGTTTTTGAATGTCTAAACAGTACATTGAACAAGCATGATCCCACTGCCATTTTACAGGAAGCTTTCCCCTCTGATGGCTGAAACTTTGGCACATCTGTGGCTTTCCCGCTCACAGGTAGTCCTTAAATCTTCTAAGTCTCAACACACTCTCATTTGGAAAGGTTCAATGTTTAATTTGAGATGTCCATAAGCATTTCAGACTTCATGCCAGACTTCTCCCCATCTTCTAGCTGAGAACAGTAGTTTGTGGGTCACCTGTTTTCAGGGAGAGGGGCATGGCCAACTGCTCTCTTTTCCCACTCATTTCACACCCAGCACTCCTCCCTCCCAATGCACCCTACCAGTGTGAGAGCTGCAAAGGGGAAGAGAGAAAAGGAAGACATAGGAAAGTTCTGACTCTGCTCTTGATACTTAACTAGATTCCTGCCCTCTGCTGGGTCCCTCTGACAGCAGTCCCTAGGACTCAGAGCTTCTCCCTTGCTGGCTTGGTGAGCTTGTTGGCATCCATTTCAGGTGGCCCCTGTCCCTTTCCCCTCTACCACCTCTGGCCTTCCATCATCCACTCCACACACAGACTCATCAGTCTCCCCTGTTGCAGCCCCACTGCCCCCTGGTGGTTCTCTCAGGACCTAGAACAGCTCCCAGCTGACTCTTTATCCCACACAGCCCACATCTAGTCCATAGATAGTCACATTCCTTGCCTGTTGTGGACTGAATATTTGTCCCCTACCTCCAATTCATATGTTAAGCTCTAGTCCCCAATGTAATGGTATTTGGAGGTGGGCCTTTGGGAGATAATTAGGATTAGATGAGGTCATGGGCCTGGAGAACCCCATGGTAGGATTAGTGCCCTTTGAAGAAGAGGAAGAGACACTAGAGCTTTCTCTCTCTGCCATGTGAGGACACAGTGAGAAGGCAGTCATCTGTAAGACAGAAAAGGGCTCCTTGATCTTGGACTTCCCAGCCTCCAGAATTGTGGGAAAATAAATGTCTGTTGTTTAAGTCACCCAATCTATGGTATTTCTTACAGCAGCCCGAGCTGACTAAGACACTGCCCTGTGTTTGGCTGGGACATAAATTCCCCAGACCCAGCCCTTTTACCCCTTTTCCCTTCACTGCCATAGATCCCTCCTCTGGCCAGAAAATACTGCATCCTGTTCATTTTTCCTCCCTTTCCAATTTTCCTTCAAATTGCTCAAGACCATAATTCTTCTCCTTCAGCCAGTCTGGCCCATTCACTTGTATTTGGCATTCCATGTGCATTCAAACCAAGCAGCTTTTCACTAATACAACTTCCTGCCTGTCTGCCCAACTTCATTTCCGGTTTCACTCATGAATGCCCTTAGATCCTGCTCTACTGGACTTTTGCAGTGTCCCAAATGCCCTGTGTTCTCCCCCTCCTCCAGTGTCTTTCTCTGGCTTTACTGCATTTGTTTCCTATGGCAGCTGTTACAGATTACCAAAAACTGTAGCTTAAAACAATAGAAATTTGTTTTCATAGTTCTGGGGGCAGAAGTCTAAAATCAAGGTGTCAGTAGGGCTGTGTTTCCTCTAGAGGCTTTAGGGAAGAGTTTTTTTTTCTCACCTTGTCCAGTGTCTAGTGTTTGTTGACATTCCTTGGCTTGTGTTCAGACTTCTGCCTCCATGGTCACATTGCATTCTCCTCTTCCGCCTGTCAAATCTCCCCAGTGTGTCCTTCATAAGATGTTTGTCATTGGAGTTAGAGTCCACCCAGATAATCCAGGATGATCCCTTGATCTCAAGATCCTTAATTACATCTGCAAAGGCCCTCTCCAAATAAGGTAACATTCACAGGGTCTGGGAATTAGGACATGGACGTATCTTCTGGAGGACCACCATTCAACCCACTATGGTTGGCAGTGCCTTTTCTCACCTCCCAACTGGTATCTCTGTCTCAACTCTTGTCTCAGGCAATCTCTTTGTCATTGCCACTGACATCCTCCTGAAACACAGCTGTCTTCTTGCCACTCATGCCCCTGCTTTATAGTCTCCCTTTTACCATGGTTTTCAGGGTCCTTCATGACCTCATTGCTGTTTAGCTCCCCAAGCCTATCTTCAGCCATTAGTCAAACACCTTCTTACCATCAAAGCTGTAGACAGTATTTGCTCTACTGATCTTCTCTCTCTTAAAATGTGCCCTACTCTCTCCCGATTTCCCACAGGTTGTTGCCTCTTCATGAATCCTTTGTTTTCTTTCTTGACTAATTCATCTTTCAAATCTCATTTTAATTACAACTTCCTTAATATTCCTAAATATCTTATTATCTAACTGTTTTTCTTCCATGGTAGAGGTCAAAGCAGATGCTTTCTGGATCACTGTTGTGCCCACAGCTTCTAGACAAACAGATGAATAGGTACTTCATCCATAACTGATGAATATATGAAGAAATACGTTCCTCACTCTTTTTTCAATAACTTATCAAATGTAAAAGATGGAAATCTTGTCAAATTGATGCCAAATTTAGCTGCTTGGAGTTTAAAACCAAATGAAAATATATGATATAAATGAAATGCGAACTCAACTTGAGATCAAATTTAGACATTTTAATTTGGCAGAGGGCATAATATCAATATTTATATGTGGATCTCCTGAAAGACCCATGTTTTGCTTGTCTTTCAGTGTAGAAAAGAATGTGTGTTTCTTAGGCATTTTGAAACATAATGTTTAGGAGCCTTGATCTTAAATTGTTGAATTCCCCAAAAAGCATTTAGTTTCACGTTATCATGTTGTCAGAGGGAGTATGTATGATGCTTTCTGAGGTTGGTCTTATGGACATAAGCCATACTTCACTGAGTCCATGGCATTTAAATAACTTGAACTTAAAATAGTAAAAGATCAAATTATATTTCTTAGCCCCATGTGATACTAGAATTTCCCTTAGGGAATAGTAAAGGAAGCAAAGTAGTAGCAGAAGGGAAAAATAAAGGTCAAGATTTATAGAATAGAGCCCAAAGTTTCTGTGACCGTTTTTCTTTGTACGCATGCTTCAGATAGCCCTCTTGCTAGCTGATTTGTTTTTAAAAAATGACCTTGTCTTTCTTACAGAATCAAATCCAAATTCTTGTTAAAGGGTCTATTTTATGTTCTATGAATTGAGTAATACAAGATTGATGAAACAATCTTTGAAATCATGAAGTAGTGAATTGATTGGCATAATTCCAAACAGTTTACATAAAATAAGTTATTGGTGCTGTTCCCTGGAATTTGTATGACATAGATTTCCTGATGAGGGTACATTGGTTAGGAAAAGCTCATTTGCAAATTAAAGCTGAGCAAATGTGAGAATATTTTAAGGACCCGTCAAAATTATTCAAACTGTTGGCTTTGATTTCAAGTAAAGAAGAAAAAACAAAGAGCCTTGATGCCAGTAAACTGAGTAATTTTAGTAACCTCCCTACATCATCAAAACCAAGTAATTAATATGTTAGTGTCCAACAAATGTCTTTCATTACTAGTAGATATTTTCAAGTTTGTCATTCCACTGGACCTTAGTGGTCCAAAAACAGGAGAAATTTGAGGAACAGTTATAAATGACTAAAGGAAATTAAGGTACACATTGCCATTAAGATTCACTTACATCTGATAGGAAATTAATCTCTCTTGCTGAATGTGGGGTAGGTCAGCAATAGAACAGGGCATTGGATAAATAAGAGGTCTGAACCAACTGGCAATTTCTAGGTTGCTGAACTAAATTTTCTCCCCATTTGGGAAGCACTGATCTGCCTATTTTCACAGAATCAAACATATATCAATTGTTCAGTTTCTTTATTTCTATAAAATTTTGTTAATATTTTACTAGTTTTATATATTACCAATCAGAAATATTTTTTCTATGCTGAATATTCATGTGTACACCCGTGATTTCTTCCCTTGTGTTAAGTGCATTTAGTAGACTGAGAATATGATATGGAATGAGGACTGAAAATAAAATAACAGTAATATTCATAATGATATTTATTCTGTGTAAGTTCTGTAGATGGAAATGTTTTGACTTAAATCACTATCTCTTTTTTGTTGAGAAATTGTTGCTAAAATCACTTCTTTTGCCAATTTCACATATCTGAGTCCACTTGGTGTTTCTTGCCCCTGAGTTCTATCCTTCCCCTCCTGAACCAATTTCAACAGAGACAGAAAGCTTTTAGGCAGGTTTAGGTCTCTTTGTTACTCCAACTCATTGATTCCTGGCTCTATATTAGCACAACCAGGGTAACATAAAAAATATAATATCTGGATCTCATCCCCAGAGATTCTAATTTCATTGATTTGGTTTACAGGTGTTAATATTGTTGTGTGACTTAATTTCAATCTAACATGAAGCCAGAGTTGGGGACCAGCCTTCACTCTGAGCAACATGGGATTGGCTCTCATATTCTTTACCACATCAGGTGCCTTGTGGGGTCCATTCAGTTCTGTCACTCAAGAAGCCTGAGACCCACACCTGATTCCTTACAAGTTTCATCTGTTTTAGGAGGCAGTATTTCCAGGGCCCACCATGGGACTTATATTTTGTTGCCTGAGTTGAAACCACTTATGATATCTCATCCTGATAACGAAATTCTTGTGCCCAAAACTGAACCTCAGAGACGTCAGGTCACAGAGGTCGTCAGTGGTGGAAACAAATTTATACATTGGTATGCTGAATCCACATCCTGTGCTCTGAGTCACAACACCGATGCCTTAGTCAGGATAGCTAGGCTATGCTGCAGAAACAGATAAACCCTGAAATCTCAGTGGCTCAACCCAATGCCATATTATTTTTTGATCACATCAGCAACTCACCTGTGTGGCTCTCCCTGACGCCATGGCTCAGGGACTCTGTCTCCTTCCATATTGTGGACTCACCATCCCAGAATCCTTTGCTTCCAGCCACCCAGGCTTGGGTAGTGAAAGGAGGTGAGGAAGGAACACCACCTCTTAACCGATCTTGACAGGAAGTGACACATCTCTTCCTTCAGTATTCTGTTGGGGAAAATTAGTCACACAGCCCCTCTCTGCCAAGATGCATGGACAGCTGGGAAATGTAGAGGAGCAGGTAGCTCTGACTGTCTCCACAGCAACGTTGCTGCCAGCACTCACCTGCCTTAGATGGACCTGTGGAACTAAAGATTATGACCCCCTTAATTCTCTGTTTCTGTGTTTCTGCTTGTTGGATCCACCTCTCTGTCCACTCTGCAGTAATTTGGTCAGAAGAATCTTGACTTTATGGTGATGACCCACACTGTAATTTGCTACTCTGCCCATCCACACAGGTCATATAAGTTACTTAAATAACTACTGTTTACCTCATCCCACCAGACCACACAGCTTATGTTGGCTGGTTATCTTCTCCCCAGTAAGAGACCTGTCATTTTTTGGGCCACTCCTCCTAAATTTTAACTGTACTATTAGATGCAACAGGATGAAGTTTGCCTAAAAAGAGACAATACTGATGTAATACCACTCTAGTGGTTCAAACCAGGCATAATTCCCTCCCTGTATGTTTCATGGCTATAAGAGTGAGTAGTTCCCTGGCCCATTGGAATTTCAAAGAATACAGTGAAACATTCAAGCACGTTATAATAGCTGCTCCTAAAATTGCAAGAATCCATCTGATTTTTTATTCTTTTATTCTCTTTATTTAAAAAAATCATGTAAAATATCTTCCACACCAACTGTTGTGTCATGGTATAGCTATTTTTGCCAAGATCTTTGAGACAAAACTATGACTTTCCAAAGTAGAAATAATTAATAAAGAGTTGGCTTGATAATATGCATGAGTGCATGCAGTTATAATTACTCACTTAAAATACTGAATACTACCTTGATTATTTTTACATCTCCACAGACTTGAGATTGTTGCTTATACTGACAATAAATGAGATAAGAATTATTAGGAAGAGGTATTCTCTATCTATCTCAGAATTGGAGGTGATGTTGCAGAAGAGACTTGCATGAGTAAATATAGCTTAAATTACAGTTAGCCAATATTCATTTTCTTGGACTGTAATTAATTATCACACTGAATTTTAACTTGCTTCTAATCTTTCTTCAGTGTTCATTAGGTTGAGATTTCCACCTCTGCTTTGCTTTCCTTTCTTGAACTGCAGCAGCTGTATTATTAAAGTGGAATTTCTGCTAATTAGTTGTGGTACTGGGGAGCTGGAGGGGACATCGGGCATCATCTGATCCAATTAAGATTCTAACTGCACTTGGATCGGAAGATGAGACTGCATGAAGCAATCTAAGAATAACTCAAAGACTATTATTTTTAATTTATGTTTTACAGATGTTTAAGGACATGCATTTCAGAGAAGGGCAATTAAGAGTTCACTGATTATACAAATAAAACAAACCTCCTATCTATGCATGCTCATTATGCTAAAAGTTTATGTAATGCTTTTTATAAACATACTCATCTTTGGAAAACACACTGGTTGAAATCAAACCAGTAGACAAGGGTAAGCAACGTTTATCTCCTGCCCTCTGACACCTTCTGGGCCTGACACTTGCCTTATTTCTATGAAAGATCAGAGCTTTCCCTCTGCAGAGGTCCCTTCTTTGAGAGAGATAAGAGATCTGGTGAACTACATCTACTGAAGTGTCCCACAGTTACAGAGAAATATTCAGTAATGGAAAAGATGCCTCCAGACTTAGTGACTTTTAAGTGCTGGGAGTGTCCAAGAGCTTTGCATGCCTGCAGATAGCACAGAGTTTTAATAATCTTTTAGGAGTTTGAATTTGATGACATGAAGGCACAGCTAACTTTACCTTCCATGTTATATGTTCTGAGTTTTTTAACTCCCTCCTCCCCACCTTCTTCCCTGCACCACTTTCATTGTCAGGTTCAGTCTTTCACCATGGTTTGCCCAGATAATTACAATGGTCTTTCAATAGGACCACTTGGGTACAGCCTGAGACCCATTAAATCCACTCTTCACATTACTCTTAGATTGATCCATGCTTGCAGGTTTTCACTTATTCTTCCATTAACTCCAACAAAAAGGTCAAGTTCTTTACAGTGTTATTGAAGACCCTCCTAATTGCCCCCCAAACCCCTGCTTTTTCTCCAGCCTCATCTGCATCTTTTCTATTTCAGTAACTCTCAATTTTTCATGGTCCCTTAAACATGTCACAGTATCTTACATTCCTATGGCATTTATACCTTGTTCCTTTGATCTTAAATGTGTTTCTGCTCTAATCCCCTCAACCTCCATAGATTAATTCCTCATCTTCCTTTAAGATTCAGAAGAGGTTACCTCCTTCAGGAATCCATCCATCCTCAAGCACCCCCCAAACATGCATATACACCTGCACTTTCTTTCAGTGATATACATTCTCACACACACCTATCTCTACTCACACACACACTCGCACATTTGCTATCCTCGGCTGTCATAGAACCTACTCCATACTTCCCCTGTTTGCAATCAATGCTGTGCATTATAATTATTTTCATACGTGCGAATGTGTCTTCCCCAGGCTCTGTTTTCCTTGAAACGCTAACATATATCTAGGAAATACTCAAATATGTTTAGTGTTATATAAGTTAAGATTCTTGAGATAAGGTCTTTCAAAACATGGTCACTAGAAATCCTTATGGCTCCAAACCTCTATATTTGTCTAAAGTTACTTTTCTGACTTTCTGGAACCACGTATATATTTAGGTGAAGGATGAACAGAACTGAGATTTGTCTCTATCTGTCCTTCATTCTTTTTATTTTAACATCTTTATTGGATTATAATTGCTTTACAATGGAGTGTTAGTTTCTGCTGTATAACAAAGTGAATCAGCTATACATATACATATATCCCCATATCTCCTCCCTCTTGTGTCTCCCTCCCACCCTCCTTATCCCACCCCTCTAGGTGGACACAAAGCACCGAGCTGATGTCCCTATGCTATGTGGCTGCTTCCCACTAGCTATCTATTTTACATTTGGTAGTGTATATAAGTCCATGCCGCTCTCTCACTTCGTCCCAGCTTACCCTTCCCCCTCCCCGTGTCCTCAAGTCCATTCTCTACGTCTGCATCTTTATTCCTGTCCTGCCCCTAGGTTCCTCAGAACCTTTTTTTTTTTTTTTTAGATTCCTTATATATGTGTTAGCATACGGTATTTGGTTTTCTCTTTCTGACTCACTTCACTCTTTATGACAGGCTCTAGGTCCATCCACCTCACTACAAATAACTCAATTTCGTTTCTTTTTATGGCTGAGTAATATTCCATTGTATATATGTGCCACATCTTCTTTATTCATTCATCTGTCGATGGACACTTAGGTTGCTTCCATGTCCTGGCTATTGTAAATAGAGCTGCAATGAACATTGTGGTACATGACTCTTTTTGAATTATGGTTTTCTTCACTCTTTATAATCCTAGCTTCCAGCCATAAACTCAGACTTGGGCTTGGAATCCTAATGTCAACTATACAAAGTTATCTTGTGTGTGAATGACTGTGTCATTGTTTGCCGAATTCTTGCCTCTGCTCCTGAATCGACCACCTCTATTTCCCCCACGTGTTGCTGCATTGGTTACATAGAGCAGGTCTGGGGACAGGCATTTGACCCAAGCTGGGCTAATCGTGGTATTCTTGGCCTTGGCCAAGTGGACTGTTCTATAGGAGGATCCCCAACTCCACCTGAGCCATTCACATTCCTTCTCTGGGATTGAATCTACTGTAATGAGACATGATTGAAATCAGTTTTCCTCTCATGGATAATTATATGGCATAAAACTCAGAAACTGTTTGTAGCTATTTGATGAAGAAAGCAAGAATAACTCAATCCAAAAAGTACCCTTTGAGAACTGGTTGGTTTGCACTTATCTCCACTGATCAAATTTTCTGAACAAATGCCCAATTCCTATGTTAGATTCGTAAAATGAGTTCAATGAAGATCAAATGCATATAATAATAGTAATATTAGTAGTAGCAATTAAATGCTTTTTTCCAGATATATATCATCATATATGAACATATTTAAGTTTAATTTAGGAAAACAAGAATCTGAGTGAAGATTCCCTGAACTATATTACTTGACATACCCTGTATACTGGGTGGACTCCAAATGTCATGATCTGATTAGCTGTGATGAGGATGTATTGCTTGTTAATGACTTTAAGAACCATTAAATTGAGTATGAGGCTAGATTCTCTGAGGCAGCCAAAGTGTGACAGTTCTGATCAACCACATTAGGCTGGTGCAGGTGAGGTTGTGAGCAAGACTTTCAGAGAGGTGAGATCAGGCAGCCTCCCTTGGGTCTGGGCAGCCCCAGCCTGAGAGGGTTGTGTGCAGATAATAAATGTCAGATCTGAGCAAATCATTGGCAGAACTAGAATGGAGACCTTCCTGCAGATGGTGATCAGTTGCAGGTTTGTCTCGGCAGAGGATGGGGACTTGCTAGGGTCCAGGAAGAGGACCACAGTTGTCTGAGTGGGCTGGCTACCTTGTAATGTATAGTCTAGCAGTTGACAGAGCCACATGTGAAAATACTGTATTTGATGGCCCATGGTCTCACTGCCAGGGGTCCATTACATCATCAAGGTCAGTTACCTGTTTCAGCAGTTAACCTGGAAAGGTTTACAACCTCCATCCCAGTCCTATGGGAATCTTATTAAATTTTCAAAGTCTAGGCCTAAAAGGTAGTTACTGTCCTGCCAGATCAATAATTATATAAACCTCCATATTTATTTGAAACTCTCCATGCTGGTGTCAATGGAAAGGAAATCGGATTATTCTGAGGGTTCTGATTTTCATAATCAGATTCAATCTCTTAAATCTTACATGCTCAGGGCTTAAATCTCAACAAATAGATTTTTAATAGATATCTTTAGAGTTAGTGTTAAAAATAAAACGGGTTTGTAATTCTTTTCTACTTAAAATATGATAAAAAAGATACAAGAAGAAAAAGAAGAAAGTCCTGTCTAAAGTGAACATCATAAGCAAGTTAAGGTAATTAGCTCAGTGTGAAGTTTCAGCAAAGGTCACTTCAAAGGGTGAACTGTGCCAAAACATTATAAACATAAGTCTAGAAGTAATTGGGAAATGTTTAGGTTCAGAAGGCAGAAGGCAAGGAAACCTGTGTGGCTTGCCTTTTGCCTGTATCTACTTAAATCTAGTTTATGATTCCCTGTCTCATTTATTCTTCATTTCAAGACTTTTTTTTTTTTTTTTTTTTTTTTTTTTTTGCGGTATGCGGGCCTCTCACTGCTGTGGCCTCTCCTGTTGTGGAGCACAGGCTCCAGACACGCAGGCTCAGCGGTCATGGCTCACTGGCCCAGCCACTCCGCGGCATGTGGGATCTTCCCGGACCGGGGCACGAACCTGCGTCCCCTGCATCGGCAGGCAGACTCTCAACCACTGCGCCACCAGGGAAGCCCTCAAGACATTTTTATGGACTGTATATGGTACAGCAAGGGGCAGTCATCCACATGGAAGATATTTCACCCTCTTGCCTCTCATTTACTACCCAATTCAATCAGTCATCAGGTCTCAAGGTTTCAATTTCCCAAACATTCCAGGAATCCTTTCTCTCCTCTTCTCTGCTTCCTAAGGAGATTTTTTTCATCTTTATATGTCTAGTGCTCACTAGAGTATCTGGCACAGCAGATAGACTCTATAAATGTTTGGTGAGTGGATGAAAGAATATGAGCAAGGCAGTCCACTGCCATATAAACAGCTCTGGGGTGAAAATTAGGACTGCTGAGCTCTATTCTTTACCACGAAACTAGCTAGAAGATCGTTATTTTAGCCTCTCATGGATTTGATTTTTTCACCTGCAAAACAAGTGGGAAAACAAGTGGGTTGAATTCTATTTCACAAAAGCATCCTCTGGGTCAAAAAACTATTATATGCAAGTAAGAAGTATTAAGAAATCACTACTATTCTCTTGAGTTTATTACATTCATTTTAAAAAAGTTCTCTTTTGCTGAGTATGATCAAATTTTTAAATTATTTTATTGACTTAGTCTTCTATGCCTGGAGATAGTGGCCTTTCAAAATCTCTCTTTTTGTTTAGTATCTCATACATGCCTCTAAAATCCTTGAAGACAGTTACCACGTATCATTCAACTTTGCATCCCAGCACCCAGAATAGTGCCTAGCACATGGTAGATAGCCGATATATGTTTCATGAATAAAGTGATGACTGTTAATTATCTAGCATTAGCTGTTTAAAATTACAGGCATAATGACTGAGGAATAAATCAAACATCTCAAGGCCATGACTGGAAAATTAAACCAATGTAAGTGTGGGTCAATACTACTTTTCCAAATGTTAAATAAACAATGAAATGAATCACATTTGTGAATATAGTACAAAACGTTTCTGGAAACTTCTGTAACTATGAATGACTGAATTTAAATTTTGACTTACACTATTTTATGCTGTGCTCTCTCAAGGCTATACTGACAGCTAATCAGATCATGACATTTGGAATGCACACAGTATACAGAATATGTCAAGTAATATAGCTCAGGGAATCTTCACACGGATTCCTGTTTTTCTAAATTACAGTTAACTATGTTCATATATGATCATATATATATGGAAAAACACTTAATTGATATTATTAATATTAATATTACTTTATTATATGAACTTGATCTTCAATGAAATCACTTTATGAATCGAACATAGGAATGCATATTATATGCATTTGATCTTCATTAAACTCACTTTACGAATCTAACATAACTTATTCAGAAAATTTGATCAGTGGAGATAAGGGCAAACCAACCAATTCTCAAAGGGTACTCTTTGGCTTGAGTTATTCTTGCTTTTTTCATCAATCAAATCATTTACTATCGCACTCCAGTGATAAAGCGTTATCGTGCAGGTCACCCTAGCGTTCACAGCACATTCAAGACCATTTTTTATTCTAATTTTGTATACCTCTTTGACATCTAGGCAACGCAGGGATTTTTTGAAGGTCTTTCACTGAATCATACAAGTTTAACTCTACCTAAGATGGAAGATAAGTGATCTCAATTTAATAGAAGTTGAATGCAGTCTCATGCTTTCTTGGTTCTGGTATGCTTTTTTTTTTTTTTTCTTGCGATACGCAAGCCTCTCACTGTTGTGGCCTCTCCCGTTGCGGAGCACAGGCTCTGGATGCGCAGGCTCAGCGGCCATGGCTCCCGGGCCCAGCCGCTCTGCGACATGTGGGATCCTCCCGGACCGGGGCACGAACCCATGTCCCCTGCATCGGCAGGCGGACTCCCAACCACTGCGCCACCAGGGAAGCCCCCTGGTATGCTTTTTTGGAACTTTTTCCAGGGATCTTAGAGTACCTGTGTGCTCCTTAGAACTATTTCTACGTGAAATATTTCTTTTTGTTTACCCAGTGTGCTTATTGTAGCAAAGAAGTTGTATTAGGTAAGATTAGGTCAAGCAGTGTAGCTCTCTCTCACACACACACTTAAACTAAAATAATAGAGGTTTTAATAATTTTTTAAAAAAAACAGTGTGTTTCTGTCTCATGTAAAGGAAACCTAGAGATAGGCAACTTGGGAGTGATATAGCATCTCCATGTAGCTGTTAGGGATGCATACTCCATCAAATTCATACCTCCTGCATCTCTAAGTGGACTATCCTCATGGTCCTACATGGACACAAGAGCTCAGCCACCACACCCACATTTCAGAAAGCAGGATGGAGGATAAGATAAGGAGGAAGGGACAAAAAATTCATCCCAGCCATCGTTCAAGGAGGTTTCTTGAGCGATAACACAAAACATTTTATTTACAACTTATTTTCCAGAACTTTACTGCTAGGTTTAAGGGTATCTAGAAAAAATAGTATTTATTTCAAGTAGCCATGAACCCAGTTAACCATCAAGAGTTCTTTTATCAAGGAAAATGTAGAGAATAGATACTGAGGTAGACAACTGTCTACCACAGGGACTGAGTCGGTAAATGACGTAAATTTAAACATTTAGAGAAACATTAGTTTCTAATTTTATTATTCTGAGGACTACAGAAAAGTTACCTATAAAGCCCCAAGTAGGAAGATATGTTGAATGATGTTATTAGAGAGAAGGACTAAAATGAAAACAAAAAAGGCAAAATAAACATCTTTAACATATCTGAATTTTACAGGGGTTTTTTTTGTAAGTAATATAGACTTATTGGGAAAATCACATGGATTGATGTTTCTACTCTTCATAAGCATTTAACACGTGGATTTGTAACAACATTTAGCAATAATTTAACCACTTGAAATTATAATCATGGTATTTGATATATATATATAAATGTATATGTAGATAAATAGGTAGAGATAGATACAGATTCAGATATAGATACAGATATAGATATATTTAGTTTTGGGGACCTACTATTATTCATTAAAGTGATGGAACTAAATACTCTCCATATTGAAAGCCATACTCCATTGAGCTTGTTTTTCTATTCTTACTCTTCTGTATTGATTTATTAAAGCAACAACGAAGAAAATGCATCATTTTTGAATTAAGCCAGTAAGAGTTTTGCTAAAGTTATAGACTTTATAAATTGTGAATAGGTGTAGAATAAAATATGGGTTTTGAAGATTTTGAGCATGAAAATATTGTATTACATATTTTAATGCACTGGCTGAAAGAACAATTATTGAGCTACTGAAAGAGTCTGAAGAAGAATTTTGCCAAGTTTTATTTTTCTTATGTGTGCTTTTTCCTTTCAGCCATACAGTTGAAATGATATTTTTTCACTGCTTTAATTAATCACTTATGGATTATTATAAATATACAGGATTATTTAATATTTCCTCTTTAATAGAAAGATAAAATGCTTTTGCTGCATTTATGACTTATTTTTCATTCTAATAGTAAATGAACTCATTTTAAGTTTATTCTTTTGAAATTGTAGGCAGTTATTCCCGAAAACTGTCTTCTAAAAGTTTTCTCCCTTAATGTACTTCTTAAAAACTCTTATGTTCATTTGAAAAGTTTCTCCTAATGGAAATATTCTATAATTCTGCCTGCATCTTATGTAGGCATCAAATATCTCTGTGGCCTATTTAATAAATACATATTGTTAAATTATTGCATAGAATATTCATAAGTCCTTTGTATAAAATGCATTTGTAAATTGGTCATGTCAGAGAAAGAAGAGAAATAATCTAATGGCATTCTTTGCATATTTACTCTTTACCTTAAACATCAATTAATAGTAAAACCATGTCAAGGTATCTGTATTTTTAAGTTACTGTATAGCAGTACCAAGGTTAAAATGTGTTGTGAATATTATTGTAACAATTGCAACATTATCAGAATCTTTTTTACTTACGAAAAGCTATTTATGGAATGAAAAATATTGTCTCTGAGCCTTGTTATAAACCCCAGTTTCATAGTATATTAAAGCCACTACAAGTATATTTAATATCTTGATTATAAAGTCTCATTTTGGTACACATTTCAATCCATAATTTTGTTCTAAATTTTTTTATTATCTGCAAATGGTCAAAGACCATCCATGGAGCTAAACAATACACACTGATACTTAGATGTGTCCACAAAGATTTTTGGAGAACAGAGAAGAAAGCCTGTGGGGTGTCTTTCCTCTTGACACCAACCAATTCTCATATCAGCTGGGTGTCCTACAGTTCAATTTAATTCTGACGCACACTACCTGGAGTGAGTGTCAGACTCCACAGGTGTAACGGCTCGGTCCCATAAGCCTGCCCTTATTTAGGATGTCAGTCACAAGTACTGAGTCTCCAGGTTATACACACGTCCATGCAACTTGACTACAAAGTCAGGGATTCCCCCCCAACCCCTTCCTTCAGGTTTGACTAATTGTTAGGACAACTCATAGGACTCAGAAGAATGCTTTACTTACTATTACCAGTTGATTATAAAGGATACAACTCAGGAACAGTCAAGTGGAAGTGATACATAGGGCAATGTATGTGGGGAGGGGCATGGAGCTTTCAGACCTGCTATGCCCTCTCTATGCTCCACTCTCCTGGCACCATGATGTGTCCATCAACCTGGAAGTTCTCTGAACCCCATCATGTAGGGGTTTTTATGGCGGTATCATTGTGTAGGCATGATTGATTAAATCACTGCCCATTGGTGATTAATTCAGCCTCAAGCCCTGCCCCCATTTCTGGAGGTCAGAAGTGGGACTGAAAGTTCCAACCCTCTAATTATGCTTTGGTCTTTCTGGAGACCAGTCCCCCTGTCAAAGTTATCTAGGGGCCCCCAACCACCAGTCATCTCATTAGCATACAAAAGACACTTTAATCACTTCAGAGTTTTAAAAGCTTTGTGCCAGGATCTTGGTGCAAAGACTAAATATTTATTTTCATTATACCACAAAACATGAGTAATTTTTGTATTGAAATAGCATCAGAAATGTACTAGAGTAAACAATATTAGTAGTGGTAATCAGAAAGAATATTCAGACCTTGCAACTCTTGTGAGTTTCTGATTAATGGAATTAAAAGAGCTTCCAAATACCATTAAATGTTAGATTTTTCAGTACAAATTGTCTGGCCTGTGCTACCCCTTGCTTTGTTACAATATCATTACTGACATAATGTTTTAGAAAACGTCATCTAGGGAAAGGCAGCATTAATTTATTCACAAGTGAAATAAATCAGAGTTCAGTACTTTTTCTACAAAGAGCAAGATGGTAAATATTTTAGGCTTTGTGACCATGTGGTCTCTGTCACAACTACTCATCTTTGACATTATAGCACCAAAGCAGTCAAACAACAGGTAAACAAATGTGTTTGGCTTTGTTCCGATTAAATCTTATTTACTGAAACAACTTGTGGGCCCCATTTGGCCCATGGCCATAGATTGCCTACCCTTGGACTAAAAATTGACCCAAAAAAGTCATTCACTATAATAAATAATTATAATGGATAGTTTAAAAGAATAATTTGTTTATATAACCTTGGATTTTTGGTCTGGTGATTCTTGTATGTAACCAAAAAACTAAACGATTTTGTTTAGAACTGAGCTCACATAAAATTATTAAAGGCACAAAAAGATAATTACTTGTGAAATTGTAGAATTCATAAAAGGTGTTGCAGTAGCCTCCTGAAAATAGAAATTTCTCTTTGCATATACATTTACATGAATTATGCTTTATAGTCCAAAATATCAGCAGTTAAAAAAGAAAGAATTAACAACATCAAAAAGAAGTTATATTTCATTCTTCCCCCAAGAAAAATGCCCTTTCAGTTTTCATTTGAATAGGGAATTAACACATGCCTTTAGGAAATACTTTCATTAGAGAGGAAGAATTTTGTGGGTGATAGTTCCTAACAGTTTAGTAATTGTGGGTAAGTTTAGCTTAATTTGTGTATTTATTAAAGATTTTTGAGCACTTTTAATATGTATAGGAAAATGTTCAAAATCACAGGAGATATATATATGTAGATCAAAGGCAATGTTTTTCCCTAAAAACCCAACTATGTTTTTAAGGATATTCATCACATTTTTAATCTCTTCTATAAAAATATTTTTATATTTTGCTTTAAAAAATCACTTTACAATTTTAAACAATACCATTTATTGCAATATTTTATTTTTTCAGAGTAGATGTACATTTCCCTATTCCTCCCTCTGTGTACAACTTTAAAACCCTAAATATTATGTATAAAACAAACAAGAAAATTCTGAAAGGTGAAGAGAAGAAGCCAGAGCAGCTAGGAATTTCGTGGGCTGACGAACAACATGACATGACAGTGAGCTCCCTGCGTTTTCTTTTTGCCTCATTTCTCCCAGATTTGTAGATAAAGAAGCTGGTAACCCATAATCACCAATAGGAGCAGACAATAAAAACCCCAACAAAGGCCTGATCTCTGCAGTCAAAGTCCCCAGAAAGAGACAGCCCAGCAAAACAGAAAATTTTGAGACAGTAACAATTTAACTAACTTGACTATAACCAAACACTATAAGAAAAAGAAAAAAATACAGCCTCATCCCAATGCCTATCAGAACAGGTCAAGTGCGGAGCCTAGACAGAACAGAAAAGCTGCAAAAGATATGGAACAAAACTGATAGAACTGAAACAAGAAACAAACAAATCCAAAATTATAGTTGGGAATTTCAGCATCCCTCACCAACAATTAGTAAAACTAGATAGAAAATCAACAGGATATAGAAGAACTGAACAATATCATCAACCAACAGAATCTACTCAACATTTATAAAACATCCTATCCAACAAGAAAATATACAGAACCCAAAAATACTCCCAGACAGCATGGCCAACTGATTTTTGACAAAGGTGCAAGAGCAGTGCAATGAAAGGAGGATAGTGCCTTCAATAAATGTGCCAGAGCAGTTGGCTATCAATAGGCAAAATAAATAAAACTCAATCTAAACCTGACACCATATACAAAATTAAGTCAAAATGGATGATAGATTTAAATGTCAAACATAAAACTATAAATCCTTTAGAAGGAAACATAGGAGAAAACCTTCAGAAACTAGGGGTTGGTGAAGAGTTCTTAGACATGACAACAAAAGCACAATTCATAAAAGAAAAAATTGATAAATTGGACTTCATTAAAATGAAAAACTTTTACTCTTGCAAAAGACTGTTAAGAGGATGAAAAGACAAGCTACAGGCTGGGAGAAAATATTTACAAACTACTTATCTGATAAGGGAGTCATATCTAGAATTTACAAAGAACTCTCAAAGTTCAACAGTAAAAACACAAATAATTCAATTAGAACATGAATAAAAGATATGAGACATTTCACTGAAGAAGACATATAAATGGCAAATCAGCTCATGAAAAAATGTTCACTAGCGTAAGGGAAATGTAAATTAATATTACAAAGAGAAATCACTGTACACCAATTAAAACAGCTAAAATAAAAAATAATGACAATATCAAATGCTGGCAAGGAAGTATAGAAATTGGATCTCTCCTATACTGCTGGTGGGAATGTAAAATAGTACAGTCACTCTGGAAAATAGTTTGGCAATTTCTTTTAAAATAAAACATATGCTTATATATCCTAGCAATCCTACTCCTCGGCATTTATTCCAGATAAATGAATACTTATGTCCACATAAAAAACAGTACATGATTTTTCATCGCAGCTTTATAAATGGAAAAGCCAAAACTGGAAGTAAAAAGAATGTCCTATAAGAAGTAATGGTTAAACAAAGAAAAAAGATTTATCAAAGTTAATAACTTGAAATTAAAAAAAAACTGAAAGTAATCTGGAAACTTCTTTTTTTATTGTAATTTTCAGGTCTGGTGTTATATCTATAACATGGAATACTACACAGTAATAAAAAGGAATGTATTGCTATACAGAAAAGCCAGTATGGCTTCCAAGGACATAATGCTGAGTGAAAAAAGAGCATTTCAGAAAGTCACGCACTATGTGATTCCATTTGTATAACATTCTTGAAATGACAAATTTATAGAAATGGAGAACAGATGAATGGTGTCAGGGGTTATTGATGGTGGTGGAGGTTGGATATGACTGTAAAGGAGGAGCCCAGGGAAATATTTTGGGGTGATGGTATAGTACCTTGCTTGCTGAACTGGTTGCATGGATCTATGCACGTGTTAAAATGACATAGAACTGTACACACACTTTATACCAATGCCAATTTCCTGGTTTTAATGTTGTACTTTAATTACCTAAGATGTAATCATTGGGGGAAACTGGGTGAAGGATACACAGGACCTCTCCGACTCTATAATTATTTCAAAATAGAAATTTAGAAAAGAGAAAATATGCAAACCTTGTAATGCATTCTTTCAAAAAAAATACATTCCCTAAATAAATCTTTTCAAGGATTTTATGATGCCAAATTTCTCAACTTAATAGCTTCTCTCTTTCCAACAGCTGACTAAACCAAATTATTTATATACTGGAAGGTGACTGCTTATTTTTTAAATTAATAACAGACTAAATAATGCTATAAATTTTATACTTGCCATGTCTTAAATAACTAATTTACAATTGCTAATGGGTATAAAAGGATCAAGGACATGAAAATTATGATTTAATCAAAAACCTCATTTAACACATTAGTTGCAACTTCATTATTGACCTCAAGGGCAGGCACTTTTGCTGAAGCTGCCAATAAGAAAACAAAATGTGACTGATTTTTTACTTTTCTCTATTTAAAAAGGAATTAATGAATATAAATATGTCCCAAATTGATAGCTTCCATAACACATACTTTGGAAACTCTACACCTGAATAATTAGACCATTGATTATTTCTGGAACATAAATTAAGTCCTCCAATTTAGTCTTATTTAGACCTGAAAATTACAATAAAAAAAGAAGTTTCCAGATTACTTTTAGTATTTTAAATTTCAAGTTATCACCTTTGATAAATCTTTTTTCTTGAAAAGACATATTTATTGAACTGCTAGACTCTGTCATTCTTTAATTGCTAATAGCAGCCCATCCAAATATGTCTCACGTTCTACTTTCATAATTTACCAACAAAGTTAAAATGCATGTGGGAATATTTTAAAGGAGTCTATTGGAATGCATAATGGTATTCTGGTTTTTTTTGAGTGAGTAGGGAAAAGTCAGAGAGAGAAGATCTCTTCTGAATTGTATAAATATACATCCACAGTCCCTTATCTGCAATTCTGAAGTCCTCAAAAACTCTGAAAAGTAAAGATTTTATACAACTCAATTGGTGGCAAGACTGAACCTGAACGAACCTGGGGCTTTTTTAATAGCTTCTATGTAATACACGAGTGTTAATATTCCTACCTTTACTGCAGAAATGTACATGTGTTATGCTCAGGATGCTGGCCCTGGGAATATCATATAATATACAGTATACGCATGTCCCCTTTTCAAAATCTGAACATTCCTGACTTATGAGACACATCTAGTCCCAAGGCCTTGGGATGAGAGATTATGAACCTGTCCTAGAAAAGTACAGGATAGATGTTCATATAGCACTTGAGAACAGGAACTTATTTATGTGGCAAATGAATCTAGGAGCACAGTTATTTCATAACATTAAATTTTGGAGGAGAGTCAAGATAAGCACCAAGCTGACCTTTATTTCATTAAGAAGCAAACTGGGGCATTGAGCACCTTGCCCGAGTTTACCCAGCTACAGTTGGAACCATGGCAGTCTGGCTTTAGAAGTCATGCTTCCAAACCACAAAGATTTTGTTACTGAAGACTTAACCTGAAAGCCTCCTCTGTCATAGCAGAATGAGACTGAGTCTCTGAGTTGAAAGCAGGAGGATTTTGTGAAAGTCCATACCCTTATGGATAAAACCGCAGGCTCCAGGAAACTGGCAGCCCAGTTCATATTCCCCAAGTATGAAACTGGAGGATCCTTTTAAGGAGTAAAAATGAACAGCTACAAAGAAAAACAAAACTATGCGAACTGACCTCAGTTGATCCTCTACTGCAGGGTTCACCTGTCCAATACTAGCTTTGCACACTGAATTCCCAACCAGCTATTGCTAAATAGCAGCTTATTACATAGGAATACATTCAGGGATCACCAGACATTTAAGGAAAATGTCAAACGTGAAACAGATTAAAGTAAACAATCAATAAGAAGGAGCCTAGACAGGACAGAGGAAACACAAAAAACAGATAAAGTTTCAAAGAATATGTCATGAGTATTGTTAGAGATGAATAGAAGAAATTACATCCATAAAAGCAAAAAAAAAGGACACTATAAAACAGGTGTTGCAGTAAAGGATAAGATAGAGCATGTGGAAGTTAAAAATATGATAGCTGAAATTTAAAAGTTCAATAAAAGTTTGGAAGATAAAGTCAATGAAATTCCCCAGAAAGTAGTTCAAGAAAACAGAGACAGGAAAAATTAGAGAAGTTATCCAGGAGGCTCAGAGGTTTATTTCAGAATAGGCTTTCAGAAAGAGAAACAGAGAAAATGCCACAAAGGAAATTGTTAACTTATGGAATGGTTTCAAGAACTGAAAAACATGAGTCTTTTTCAACATCATCCATAAGAACATATTTAAAGGGGCACTTGTCATGTAGTCATGGAACTATAGTAGAAAGGCTGAGGAATCTTTATGAGCCTTTTCAATGAATGTACTTTCCCTTTTCCTTTTTAGGGGCACAGCAATTGCTGGCATAGTATTTGGAATCGTATTCATCATGGGGGTCATTGCTGGAATTGCCATATGTATCTGCATGTGCATGAAAAACAACCGTGGGACACGGGTGGGTGTCATCAGGACCACCCACATCAATGCCATCTCCTCCTACCCTGGTAAGCAAAACTGCTTACTCTTTCTGAAGGAAGAGTCAGATTTGTTATGCTATACTCCTGGGGTAGAAGACTCTCACTGGAATAATCTCCAAGTATGTAGGATATTTCTAAATTAATATAGATTGAAGCTCTAACTTTCAATGGAGATTATTTAGATCCACATAATAAAATCTACCTCCTATTTGAATACATTCATATTTTCAGTGGTTGTCTTATTGACTACAGTTGCCAATCAACCACAGTGAAGAGGAATAGACAATTCACACCCACTGTGTCTATTTGCTAGTGAGTTCTGATAAATAATTATAGAGAAAGAATAAGTTACATGGCTGAATCAACTGGCATCTGATTCAATAGGTATGTATGTCTTGAGAAAAAGTATTGAAGAAAGTTTTTATGTGTCCCCCTTATGCAAAGAAAACAGTCTTAACATAAAAGTATCAGCAAAAAAGTAATTTATTAATAATTTGACAAGTATTTCTTGAGAATTTACTAGACATTCCACATATAAATATATTGAACACATAAACAAAGTGCTGCATTTTGCCTTGATTTCAATAGCATTTTTAAGTCAACCTGTATATATATAATTTGATATATAAAAAGGAGTCAAGTTCTAAATTTAACAAATCCTTAGGAAGATAATTTTCTATCCATACTCATGTCCTCTCTCTCAGTCCCTATAGGAAAGGAATAAGGTAGCTTCTACATCCAGTCTGCCCTGAGTATCAGTTCCCTAGTAAGGTCTCTCCTCTCTTAACTTTTTCCCTACCATCTTCAGCTTGAGGGAGCAAATTTCAGATGAATGCAAGCATGATAATTTCCCCTGTCCTCTTTTGTCCATTCTCCCTCTTCTCCAACATTTCTATGTTAGACTGCTTCCAGGCTCATTCTTGTGTCTTATTCTATCCTGTATCAATGCTCACTTCTTTGGTTCTATCATTTGGCCTCATGGTATTAAGTACCATTTATATGCTAAATGCCTTCCAACATTATATATCTCCTTTCCAAACCTCTCTCCTGAATTTCAGACTCATTTGATCCCACTGCTGGTTGAACATCTACACTTGGATATCTAACTGATATATATCACATGTCTAAAGCTGTACTTCTAAACATCCCCCCAAAGCCTCCTCCACTCACCATTCACCATCTCAGTTGATGGCATCTCCAGCCTCCCAGCAGCTCAGGCCAAAGACCTTGGCATCATCTTGGACTCCTCTCTTTCCCTGACATCTACAAGCAATCTAACAGGAACACTTTTCAGCTCCATCTTCAAAATATAAGAGTATCTGACTACTTCCGACTGTTCCTTCTCTGGTGGGAGCCTCCATCAGCTCTCCTACTCATTCCTGTGAAAACATCCTAACTGCTCTGCCAGCATCCACTCGTGCCTCCCAGGGGTCTATTCCAAACACAGTAGCAAAATGAACACATTTAAGATGATTAAATGTCAAATCATATCACTTCTCTGCTCAAAATTTTCCAGTGGCTCCCCATTTCCCCCAGGGGAAGACTTAAAGCCAGTGGTTTCTCATTTTATCCAAAGTAAAAGACAAATTCTTTACCAAGGCCTGCAAGGCAGTGCATGAATTGGTCCTTCTCTTTTATTTCTCTGACCTCACTTCCTTCTACTCACCCTCTTGCCACCTGGCTCCACTCATACTTTTTCCTTGCTGTGCTGTGAACATACAGGGCATACTCCCATCTAGGTTTGCCTAGAACACTGACTCCCTCACTTAATTCAAGTCTCTGTCAAAGGTCACTTTCTGAATGAGGCCTTCCCTGATCACCCTACTTAAGATTGTAATGTGTCCCTCCCCCATAGCACCCCAATCCTCCCTACTCTATTTTTTGTCCAGAGTGCTTCTTTTAATCTTCTAAGATACCACATTGTTCACCTAGTGGTTAAGTTTATTATTTATTGTCTATCCCCTCTTTCTGGAACATTAGCTCCATGAGGCAGGGATTGTTGTCAATTTTATTCACCACTCAATCCTAAGCATACAAGACTGGAACTGGCATGTAACGGGCACTCAGCAGACATGGCTGAATGAATGAATATGATGACAAAATCTAATTTAATTATATCAATGCCTAGAAATTTTACCTTCAATTCCACCCTGGAATGTATAGCTTTTACTCACTACAAAAGAAATTCACTATTTTGAATCTTTCCAACTTACTAAGAATATCGTTAGGGTTAGTATAACAATGTTAAAACTATGGTATAAGGAAAAAATAGGGGGAGTTAGTTTTTATTCTTCACATCTCCCTATTTTCACCTGGCCAATCCATAACCCAAGAGAAGAAGAGGAGAGTCTGACAGAGACATTAATTGGAGAGAAGATGAGGAGAAGCACTCTGTACATAACGCTCCAGATTCACTTTTCTTGATCAAAAAGTGTAGTTAAAATTAATTTTTAAAATATTTTTTATAAAACTAGACCAGAAAATGCAAAATATTTTAATGTGTTGTCTTGTGTTTTCTGGGGTCTGAGGTTTCTATTTCATGCATGGAAACAGGTTTTCAAAAACTTTATTCTAGTAGCATTATTTATACTGGCAGATCACAGCACCATGTTGCATTTTCAGTAAATGCATTGTTCTGGGAACTGAATAATACAAAAAACATCATAAACTTTATGGTGGAAACATTTTCACTGCAAAAGACTAGGTCGGCGAAAACATGATTTGCTTGATTATTTCTCATTTCCTTCTCAAAGTCTCTAATTAAACTTGTACTGAAAGGATCAGGAAACCACACAGAGTAGTATTGACTGCTTTTCAAAATCTTTCATCTATGGAAATAAAAAAATATTTTACCCACATAAATTAATTAACCCTGTGCTAATTGAATAATCACTCAAGTTATTGAATAGTCTTACAGCCCAAAGGCCACATAAATGGGTAGAAAATAATTTAGTCAAGGTTATCTCATCCCTTGATGAAAGCACTCAGTGGGGAACCCTACAGCAAACATGACTCTGCACTGGGAGGAGATTACCAAGAACAGGTAATCTGCCACACCTAACCTATTGTTAGACAGTGACCATCTGAAATAGTTTTTTACTCCTGTCATGTTGGGTGTCATGAACTGTGTCCTGTTTAATGACAACTATTTTTAAAACCATCAGTGTGAAAACAAGGATTATTTGTCAAGTCTTACGTTTCCCCTACTTTCCAGAACTTCAGTATAAACAAAAGAAAGTGATTATATTAACTCTTTTTTAAAAACGGGTTTGGATGACACACATCTGAAGGAAAATAATGCAGAAAGAACAGAAGAAAAGGCCTGGCAAAGATATAAAAATCAAATGCCGTGAAGTACATTATTGAGTCCCTAATGGTAGGTAGGTAGGTAGATGATAGATTGATTGATTGATAGATGATAGATAGACAAATAGACAGAGAGATGATGATGATGATGATGATGATGAATTTAGATAGATAGATAGACAGATAGGTAGATAAACAATGAAGAAGGATCTGAGTTTCTTGATAACAGAAATATGCCAAAAGATGCATGTAGAAAGAAGTTGTGGAACTGTAAAAATATAATCATTTAAAACTATTATAAGAAAAATTTAGAACAAGATTAATCAATTGATGCTAAATTTGGGGACACATTGCTGAGGAACAGGATATTTGCATACTCTCCACCTGTCTACCTCCAGATTTCTCATTAGTTACAAGGAGAATAATAGTAACTACGTAGTGGAGAAATCAGACAACATCTTGACGAGGAAGTAAAAATTAATATCAACAAAGAGGGACAGACGTACATCTTGCACCTTTGGGTGTTACTTTGAAGATCGTACAATTTCATGTGTGTAGTGTTCTGGCTGGAAGCTCATAGCCTGAATCTTAACATGAGAAATTATCTGACAAACCCAAGATGAGGAACATTCTATAAAATAGCTGGCTTGTATTCTTTAAAATCTCTTGGAAATATTTCATTAAGAAACCAAGGGGCTTCCCCGGTGGCGCAGTGGTTAAGAATCCACCTGCCAATGCAGGGGACACGGGTTCAAGGACTGGGCCGGGAAGATCCCACATGAGTGGAGCAATTAAGGCCGTGCACCACAATTACTGAGCCTGTGCTCTACAGCCCGCGAGCCACAACTACTGAAGTTGCATGCCACAACTATTGAAGCCCATGTGCCTAGAGCCCATGCTCTGCAACAAAAGAAGCCACTGCAATGAGAAGCGCGCACACCACAACGAAGAGTAGCCCCTGCTCACCACAACTAGAGAAAGCCCGTGTGCAGCAATGAAGACCCAACGCAGCCAAAAGTAAATAAATAAATTTATTAAAAAAAAAAAAAAGGAATCCAAACTCCATTTGCATCACTGAATTCACAATTGAGGGCAACAATATTAGTATATATACTGAACATGAAAAGACTCAGGCAGTCAAAGGATTTGGTGATATGAGGATGATCTCTTCTGATTGTATCTATTTTCTTAGTGAAATAAGAAGTAAGTCTTAGGCTGCAAGTGGCTTGAGGAGGTCTTTGTAGCTAAGGAGAAAGAAAAAAGCATGAAACAGTAATCTCAGAGAATGGAAGGGTGGTGAAATGCCTAATGCACAATTTCCAAGCAATGCCAAGGGCCTCCACACTTAAGAATATGGTCATGCATTTGAAGTGAGATGAGTCAGCATGACTGTGCATTTTGCTCTAAGCATATTAAGCTCCTAGATACAGATCTGGGGTAGCCAAAATGCTGGACTGGAACTTTGTCAAGCAATGGGGAGAGAAAGAGATGAGAAAGTTGATGATAGATGCACAGGAATAATTTTTGTGATGGACCATAAATCTAAGCTGAATGAAGAAAGACATGAAGACAGGAAAGAGGTGACATCAGTTTAAATTAATTTTTTTAATGCCATCAGTAAATCAGAAATCCAGGTGAGGTCCAAGATGTATTGGGATGTATATTCTAGAAAGATAAGTGGGTGGTCATGTTTACAAAATGGTACCATAATTGGTTACAGTAAGGATGAGAAAAAGATTTTTGAAGGCAAAAGGCCCAAAGGACTGAGAGGCAGGGTTACATGTGTTAAAAACGGATTAAAGAAGACAATTTAGGTGATGCAAACTTCATGAATCAAAAAGTCTTCATGGGGAGAACAGTAAAATGGACAGAAGGCAGGAAGCTTTTATAAGGTGAAGAATAAAGAACGAAGAAGAGAAAAATAGAAACTATCTGATTGGCTGGGGCCACAGAGGCAGCCTTGTTTGGGGTGAGAAGGAACCAGGAAGTTAAGTATAGAGCCCAGAGTTGGCTTGGCGTTTGGGGATTAGTCGACTGGATATACTGAGTTTCTCATCAAGCGGAGCTTTTCAATGACGTGAAAGTAACCTAAGCTTCAGTTTGCTGATGTGGCAACCCAGGCAAGAGTGGCTCCTTCTTGGAGCTAGAAATTTATTTCAGCAAGTGGAAGTTGAAATCACCTAGAATGATAACAGAAGTCGTGATGCAGAGAAGAGTAATGGGCTTGATACTAAAACTTCAGTAAGTGAGGGTTTCCCTGGTGACACAGTGGTTGAGAGTCTGCCTGCCGATGCAAGGTACACGGGTTCGTGCCCCGGTCCGGGAAGATCCCACATGCCACGGAGCGGCTGGGCCCATGAGCCATGGCTGCCAAGCCTGCGTGTCCGGAGCCTGTGCTCTGCAACGGGAGAGGCCACAGCAGTGAGAGGCCCACGTACCACAAAAAAAAAAAAAAGCTTCAATAAGTGAGATTTTGGGGTAGAGAGAACCACAGCTATGGATAACAAGGAGGAGTAGAAAGTAGCAGAATTTCATGGCATATGCTACAAAAGAGCTCAGGTTTTTGTTTTTTAACTTAATTTTATATTGGAATATAATTGATTAATAATATGTTAGTTTCAGGTGTACAGCAAAGTGATTCAGTTATACATTACATGTATCTATTCTTTTTCAAATTCTTTTCCCATTTAGATTGTTACAGAATACTGAGCAGAGTTCCCTGTGCTATACAGTAGGTCCTTGTTGGTTATCTATTTTAAATTAGCAGTGTTTACATGTCAATCCCAAACTCCCTGTCTATCCCTTCCCCCCACCCTTCCCCCCTGGTAACCATAAGTTCTTTTGGATGGACTTAGAGATTGTCATACTGATTGAAGTAAGTCAGAGAAAGAGAAATATCATATGATATCGCTGATATGTGGAATCTAAAAAGAAATGGTACAAATAAACTTATTTACAAAACAGAAACAGACTTACAGACTTCAAGCTCAGGTTTTTAAAGAGGGAAATTAGTTGTTTAAAAATGGCTGAATCACAGGGAACACCCTGCATACCTCCTGGTCCCATAAAATGTAGGATGTGGGAGAAAAAGGGTAGCTCTGATTTAATAATGCTGCAGAGGAAGCTGTCCTCTCATGGAAAACCAGATTTTAATTAAATTAGAAAGGTGAAGCAAATGTTCCCTTTCACTCCCTGAGATAACTGTCTCATGTATTCTTCTCTCTTCTCAAAGCTCGAAAAAAACCCTCAGCCTTTCTCTCTCTCAGCAGATAATTTCTCAGCCGATGTTACTTCTCTGAGCAAACAGACACAATAGGGGGAGAACTTCCTTATATTCCGAGCTGGGGTAACATGTAAAGGGATGAAAAGAGGGTGAGGGTACAAAAGGCTTTTCTGATGACAGACTTTGTGTCCCACTGAGCACAGTGAAGGGGGTGGGGAAAGTTGGGCAAATTAATTAGATTAGATATGTAAAGCCTTCCAGAGCTAAAGATCTACACTGAAGGGTGCTCTAGGAGCTTGTCCTTCTCATGCTGACAGAGGGATGTAAACGTGACAGGACGTGTCCTGATGTTATCTGAGAGGAAGGGGGACGTTAGGTTCTAATGATGTCACCCCTTCCGGAGGTGCACCTCGGGTCATTGTAGAGGAAGAGACGGGCAGGGCTGTGCTGTGTGATGAGGGGCAGGCAGTGGAGGACCTGCCAGGAGCTCTGTGAGCCTCTGCTCTGAGTGGGGTTCAGGTGAATTGTGAGTAGTGGGGTTTGGGGGAGGGTGACGAGAAGGTTTGCTCCTAGTAATAATGTTAGAAGTTGGCCTTTTTTTTTTTTTTTCTGGAGTAAAATTGCTTTACAATGTTGTGTTAGTTTCTGCTGCACAGTGAAGTGAATCAGCCATATGCATACACACATCCCCTCCCTCTTGGACCTCCCTCCTCCACCCTCCATCCCACCCATCTAGGTCATCACGGAGCACCGAGCTGAGCTCCCTGTGCTATACAGCAGGTTCCCACTAGCTATCTATTTTACACATGGCAGTGTATTTATGTCAAACCTAATCTCCCAATTCATCCCACCCTCCCCTTCCTCCCCATGTCCACATGTCCGTTCTCTACATCTACGTCTCTATTCCTGCCCTGCAAATAGGTTCGTCTGTGCCATTTTTCTAGATTCCACATATATGCGTTAGTGTACGATATTTGTTTTTCTCTTTCTGACTTAACTTCACCCTGTATGACAGACTCTAGGTTCATCCACATCAGTTTCCTTAAATAACTAAAAATAGAACTATCATATGACCCAGAAATCCCACTACTGGGCATATACCCTGAGAAAACCATAATTCCAAAAGATACATGTACCTCAATGTTAATTGCAGCACTATTTACAATAGCCAGGACATGGAATCAACCTAAATGTCCATCGACAGATGAATGGATAAAGAAGACGTGGTACATATATACAATGGAATATTACCCAGCCATAAAGAGAAATGAAATTGGGTCATTTGTAGAAGTTGTCTTTTAAAATAAGTCATGAGTGATAGAAGTGTCAGCTAATGCTAAGATGTGTTAAAAGATAAACTGAGGCATATTAAAATCTTGAAGAGTTTATTTGAGCAAAAATGGGGCAGCACCAAACCCAAAGTGTGGTTAGGGGGGCCCTGCCTTATACAGAGGAAGCATGGAAGCAACAAAAGGAAATTATTTGATTTCCTTTAACTTAAAGCCTAGTGGCTGTTTGTGATTGGTTGTCCTTAGCGTTTTGATTTCATAACTTTGAGGCACTTGCAGCTTAGATTTTGGTTTGCTTACATAGACACCACCTCAGTCTAATAACCTCCTTATTTAATTAATTTAACAGGTGGTAATCATATTGCAATATATAAGTGTATCAAATCAATACATTGTACCCCTTGAACTTACACAATGTTATGTCAGTTGTACCTCAACTGAAAAAGTAAATTTAAAAAAAATGTTAAAAAATAAGTCATGAAATTTCACCTGTTCTATCAAATAGTAAAACCATTGAAAATCAATAATAATTCAAATCAGGTGTTTCTGGTAAAAAAAAAAAAAAGATACGCCTTGGTAATTGGAACAGAACAAGTGATTAAAATTTCACAAACTCTAAAGGAGAGATAACAAAACAATGTGAAAAGTGAGGATTAAGAGGCAACACTTCAATACTTTGGCTTAATCAAAATTTAAAACTTAGAAAAAATAGGGCTTCCCTGGTGGCGCAGTGGTTGAGAGTCCGTCTGCTGATGCAGGGGGCACAGGTTCTTGCCCCAGTCCAGGAGGATCCCACATGCCACGGAGCGGCTGGGCCCGTGAGCCATGGCCACTGAGCCTGTGCGTCCAGAGCCTGTGCTCCACAACGGGAGAGGCCACAACAGTGAGAGGCCCACGTACCGCAAAAATAAATAAATAAATAAATAAATAAAACTTAGAAAAAATAAACTCTGATGTAAAATAACAGATGTAAGGAAGCACCAAATGTATAAATTTACATGGAAAAACTCAAAGATAGATTGGTTATGAACCAGGTATCTGAAAGACAAATGTTTAAACTTGGAAACAATACAGAAGAGATAAAAAGGATGAAGAACCCACATATATTTTCTTAGATACAAGTTTTAAACTTCAGGATGTCAATAAGGTAAAAATACCATAGCTAATCATTTTGGCAAAGTTATTTTTAGAAAGGTATAGAAAAGATAAATAACTTTGTATACATATTTATATCTTGTTATCTTAATTGTATCTTAATTCTAATTAAGATCCCAGTTTGTAAATTATCAGCCCAAAACAAACAAAAAAAAATTACACAATATGAATTACAAATAATAAACAAGACGTAAAACTATCAAAGAAATGTAAAATTAAGGGATATTTTAATAGTGAAATTTTTTCACTATTATATTACCAAAATATTAAATGATAGCCAGTTAGTTGATCCCTGGAATTTTATTCTAAAAAACTAAATCAAAGTAATAAAAAGTCTATATGTAGAAAGACATTTGTCACTCCAATATTTATAATAATAAAAAATCGCTAATCTCAAAATAAGTGAATGGTAAGTGGAATAATGTACAGCTGTTAACAATAGAGTTCATGAAGAACATGTAGTGAATGAAAAAGACTGTTACAATACACAGTGAAAAAGCATAGACTATTTTACATGACTACAAGGATATAAAAACACAAGTGACTAGAAGGGAGTATATAAAGATATTGTTTGTTAAATTGTAGTGACAGAATTATGGATGATTTTCCTCTGTTTCCACATTTTCTAAAATAATGTTGTACAATTTTTATAACACCATGTAGCTTCCCTTTACATTTGTTTTAGAGATGTTATCCTGAGTGGGTAAAAAAACATTAACTTCCTCCTATGAATTTCATAGCATCCCTAAATTTTGCAAAATTCTACACAACTACATTGACATACATGATAAATGACATATTTGCCCTACTTAAGTCAGAGAATTAGAATTATTGGTTATGAAAGAATTTCAAAAGCACCATATCTCCAGCTGCATCCATGTATCTTTTAAAGATGATTTGACATTTTAAGAGAGAACAAAACCTCTTAGGATTAATCAGGAATTCTAAAATCGATACCCTGAAAAGTTTACTTCCTAGTGAAACATTTTTATCTGTAAGAAAGAAAGATAGCGGAGTCCACAGTTACACCATTATTATTTCAAAATGTCTTCCTGCAGCTGGTACTATAAAAGATGTGCCGTGTTTATTTCATGATGGATATAGTCCTCCAAATACCACTCTTCAGCATTATATTATCACCTTATCAAAATACAAAGGCTATATGAATGAAAGAACACTGTTTCATATCTTAGATTTTCACGCTCAACAGGCAGCTGTATAAACCATAGGGAATCTCCCTGAAATGTCCTCCAGCAGTTTTTATGCAGATGGAAAAATATAAATGCTTTGTTACTGAAGCATAAAGACACACCACAGCCTCATGACAGAGAAGGATGCAGAGTCAATCTGTGGAATCATCTGGTGTGTGCTTCTCAAGTGGGAGGCAAGGAAAAGCTTCATCATAAAAAACAGCTTAGAACCCACATGTTTATAAGAAACAGTTCAATGGGAATCCAGCTGTAACTTCCTGTTTTACATGGAGGTTGCATTTCTTGCCTTGGATAAAGTTTATTATAAATCTCTTTGTCTCAGTCCTCTCGGATATAATGAAGCAAAGGAGTAGGCATAATGCAGAGGGAATGTGTGTTTAGACTCTGGCAGGAGTTATTCCATTTTGTTGTAGAAAACAAAGCTTGGAATAGGCCAGCATCCCCGGGTCTAAAGCAGCCATGGAGAAGCTGCCTTCTTCACAGATCTGTGTCCTCTGCTCTGAGCCCTTGGCTTGCTCAGCCCACAAGAGACTTGCAAAGCCTTTGCTCACCAGATCATCCCTCAGAGGACATCACACCCAGTTCTGTGTCTCCATCTTTCTCTTGTGTCAGGTGCCTCAATTCTGCTTCTTCACATCCCTAAGTACAGGCAGATCAGTAAATGGTTTAAATCATCAAGCTCCTGGTAGAGAGAGCCAAGTTAAAGAGATACAGATTGGAAAAGAATCTAAAAAAGAGTGGGTATATGTATAACTGATTCATTTTGCTGTACAGCAGAAACCAACACAGCACTGTAAATCAACTATACTCCAATACAAATTAATTTAAAAAAAATTTTTTAAATAAAGAGATTCAGAAGAAAATTTGTGTTTGCATATAGGGTGAAGCCCTATGTTTATACATGCATATTGACCAGAATACTGTCATAATCTTATTGGTAAGAGTACAGTTTAGAAGACGTTTTAGAAATCAGTTTGTTGAAATGTTGCTTGTTCTTTTCTTCCATTATAGAAGTAAAAGCTTGGCTGTTTATTTGCATTATTATAACACTAGTCTTGTGGTTTAGGCTACATTCACAGTAAGCAATTAAGACATGTCAATTTCCAACTAGAATCACGATCTTGATGATAAATCAACTACTGGAAAATCATCAGAGGGGTTGCTGAGAGGTTGCTCAGATGTTGTCGAGTGATTTGGTTCTTGAAGACATGGAGTGCTCAAGGAGTACCTCTCTTCAAACCCTGGAGATGGGATGGAGAGCACTACAAAATAGATGTCTATATATAGTCATAACAAATGTATTAAATGTGATTTTAAAACACACTGACATATAATAGTACAATAAAAAATTAAAGACACTTTTTCTAATAAGATTTAGAAAACTAAATACTCCATCCTCATTTCTAAACCTGTTTGTCCTCCTTTTTTTTTTTCTTTTTCTTATTTCTGTAATGGGTCCGTGATCCTCCAAGTTACAGGAGTCCAGTACCAGGTACCCAATACCTTGACACCTTCTTACTCTCGACCCCTTTTCCACCTACCCAGTCATCACTTAAGCACTCAGCTGCTCAAGGGCTCCTATAATCCCCACACCAAATTCCATGAGTCCCTTATCATCCCTCACATATGCTACTACATCATCTCACCTGTTCTTTGCTCCACCTGAATCCATACTGCCGAGAGTCACCTTCCTAAAGCATATTCACTAGCATATTCAAAAAATCTCTGATGCCTGCATATCACACACTCCTTATGTGATATTCAAAGTGCAATGTCCATGTAGCCTATCTTACACCCAATAGTTTGTACCTCCCACTCCCTGACCCCTATGTTATACAACACGGGAATATAGCCAATATTTTGTAATAAGTGTAAATGGAGTTTAACCTTTAAAAATTATATGAAAAAAAAAATTGGGGGGCTGTGCCACACAGCATGAAGGATCTTATTTCCCTGACCAGGGGTGGAACCCATGCCCCCTGCACTGGAAGCACGGAGTCTTAACCACTGGACTGCTAGGGAAGTCCATAAAAGTGTACGAAATTTTTTTTTAATTAAATTAAATTAGAATTTTTTTTTTTTTTTCAGTATGCGGGCCTCTCACTGTTGTAGCCTCTCCCGTTGCGGAGCATAGGCTCCGGATGCGCAGGCTCAGCGGCCATGGCTCATGGGACCAGCCGCTCTGCAGCATGTGGGATCTTCCCGGACCGGGGCATGAATCCGTGTCCCCTGCATCAGCAGGCGGACTCTCAGCCACTGCGCCACCAGGGAAGCCCTAGAAATTTCTTTTGAATCTTATTTTATTTATCTTTTTTATACAGCAGGTTCTTATTAGTTATCCATTTAAATTAGAATTTTGTAAAAGCCCACCATGATGGTGATACAATCAGATTCCTCAACATCTTTTCCCGTTTCTCTCCTCCATGTATTTTTGGCTTTAAACAAAAGTTCTTTCTTGCTTTGGTGCTTTTGCTCAAACTTTAATCATCCTTTAGCTCCTTCTCTAACTGCCCCTTCTACATCATCTTTCCAAGAAACTTGCCCTAAGCCACCGATTCTAAATACTTTGGCCAATGGCACCACTTTTTATAGCACTTGCCCTTTCATACGTGTGTGTCGCCAGCCTGATAAAACTATGACTATTGAAAGCAAAACTTATGTCCTCCCCCAAAGTACCCAGCCTAGTGGCTCAAATATAGTGGACACTCAATTATTGCTAAATGACTGATGCCCTTCTCCTTTTCTTTTCCAGTGGCACCACCCCCCTACAGTTACGACCATGAGATGGAACACTGTGCAGACTTGCCCCCTCCATACTCCCCGACCCCAGCACAGCGTTCTCCACCCCCTCCATATCCTGGAAATTCAAGGAAGTAATCCTTCTCCCAGAACAGAATATGTGCCAATCAGAGATCGTGCCCACAATAAAATGTCTCTACTCAGAAACAGACAGGAAAGGATTGCCCTAAGGAATACCCTTTGGGGTTAGACAATATGTCAAGTGGAATGTCCAGGCTAAGAGAAGACATTCAGGGTTTCTACCTTACTCAGAGCTGATCCCATCTGAGGTATTATGTTGGGTTCAGTGGGACCACATTTGAAGAGTTCTACTGATCAACAAAAGCACACTCAGAGAAGAGTAATGGATAGACAAAACATCGGAAATTCATGTTGCTTAAGGAACAAATGAAGGAAATTGCAATACTGATCCTGAAAAAGAGAAGATGTATGTAAGACAAGAGGATAACCTGGACTACATAAGGAAACAAATATACTCTGTAGCTTTAAAAGTCAGAACTAGAATTGTTCAGTCTTTTTGTTCATCAACAAATGCAGATCGAGTGCCTGAAAGCCTACTCTGTGCCTTATATTGTTGGAAACACTAGATGGAAGTTACAGGAAGAGAACTTTGGTTTTAGTATAAGAAAGGGCTGCTGAAGCTTTCATATTGACTAGATTGCTTTGTGAAGCTCCTTATCACCAAGACTCCAAACAGAACCTGGCTGACTACCTGGGAGAGACATGTTTGAGAAGGGAGAGCTAAGTTAAATGGTAGATGGATTCAATGGGCCCCCAAAGCTCTGCTCATATTTTAGGTAGATGTGAGGTGAATTTCTATGCCATCAAGAATGAAAATAACAGAGATAGTTGAATCTATCTAATTTGAGACTTAAAACAATCAAAAGGACTTAACAGCTGCTTGAAGCCAAGAACTCTTCAATGCTAGATACTGCCACTTAAAAATCATCTGATTTCATTTAGTGTGTTATGATAAAGGTTATTCCAACTGTGAAAAAAATTTACCAAGTTTCACAAGCAACAAACACTTCATTTCAGATTAAAAGATGAGAAGCCAGAATCCTTGGGATTTTACATCAGGGAGTACAATTTCAGAACTTGACCAGGAAGATATACAAAAGTTTACAAAAAGAAGAGGGAAAAATGAAGTTTGGATTCTGTTCTGTGTAACTCCACTCACATGCAGCTTAGACAAATTTCTATTTTTCTTGTAATATTTTAATAATCTATTCTCTTGAAAAAGTTATACAGTTAATGGAAAAGTAAGATATTGACATCAAACTGTCACCTTTTGTCAAAATCCATATTTTATGAAGTGCCTACCTTTAGGTGTAAAAGTTTTTAATAAATAATTCTAATATGCCATACTTTGCTGCCAGTGACCTTAATTAACATTTATATTTTTATGAGGGTCCTTTCATGTATTTAAAATTGTACATTGAGAAACTATTGGGAATAGATGATTATATTTGCTTGTCACTTTTCAATTAAATCTAAAATGTTTAATCCAACATCATCAGCACAATTCAGTTAAATCCCAAAATGATGCTAAGGATTTTGCTGAAAAAAACAACCAAAATAAATGTCTTAAAGTAAAAGTTATAGTTCAGGAACTCAGTAGTTGTAGTTGGGAAACTCAGTAGCTCATATAAGTAGCATATTTTACTTTCAAATACATTGATCTGACTGAAATACCGTCTAACTGCCAGTGAAATCTAGAAGCTAGATTTGTTTGGAATGACTTGCTTGATTTTTAGGCACTGGTGATTTTCTTGCTTATGAAGCCAGAAAGCATTCAAGCATTTCAGTCCATCCTAGTAACTGAGATTTTAGCACAATTTTAGCAGTGCATATGCTTTAATTTATCTCCCTTCTGCAAGTGCGATCAGACCCAATTACACTGTAGCTACACAACTCAAAGTGCCAGAGCCTCTGTGACATTCAGAATGATGTTTCCCAATGCACTTAAGAGAAAATGGAGAGGAAAAGTGCAGCAGAAATTGAATTCTCATCATCTTCACTGTCAATAAATGTTTATTGTGCATACCTTCTCTGTTCTGCAAACATGACCCACATAGGAGCTATTACAATCCACACCATCTCTCTTCTTTCAGTTTTTTTATGGCCTCCCTTAAAGCATATCACAAACCCACACATCTACAACAGATGAGTATTTTTACTATTTGTATTTAGTGTCACAATCGCGTAAATGTGCACAATATCAGTATAGACTTTTGGAGTTCACTGATTATTTCCATAGATGACACATCTTGGGGGGAAATAGTATATGATGTGAAAGCTTTGAATTATGGTTATTTAAAAACTAATGTATTTGCTATGTCCAAAGTGTTTATAATAAGCAATAAAATGAAATAACAGATTATAAAAGAGTTATATTTTAAATTGTCTTGAGTCTATTTTGTTTCACCCTCCATCTCTGCAGGTTTAGCCTCGTTCTCCTGTACAGGAAACATGGGACTGGAGCCAGATAAACTTTGTTTTGAATCCTGTCTCCTGCCTGTGTGATGATTTGAGGCAGGCCACTTCATCTCTCTAAAATTCAACTTTCTGCTCTGGAAAATGTAAATAATAGAATCGACTTCATCAGGTTTTGTGAAAATTGGATGACTACACATAACATTCTACATATTGTGCCTGGCATGTAGAAAATGTTCTATCAATATTAGCCAAAAATAAATTAACAAAAGAATAACATAAGAATGACAGCCTCTAGAACTGCGCTATCTAACACGAGTCACCAGCTACATATGATTATTTCAATTTAAATGAAATTAAATGAAATTAAAGGAAAAATTTATTTCCTCAGTCTCACTAGCCACATTTCAAATGCTACATAATCTCATGAGGTCAGTGGCTACCTTATTGGGCAGTGCTGCTCTAGAAAATCCTCTTTGCAAAATGCAAAGATGTAGCAGGAAGGAGTTGAATTAAAAAAAACCACTATAATCACCTTGTCCAGGAGAAACTGTGGACTTTGTCAGTTAACTGTGATGTCCTTCACAAATGTGTGAGGCCATTGCTCTGGAAGTAAGGTGGTGATCTGCAGGAAAAGGAGACCCGCGAGCAATGAGAGACCCGCCCACAATATCATCAGGACCAGGGATGAGGGAGCTACTGCAAGAACTAGAGGGCTTATGGTAGAGAAGAGACCCCAGACCTGGCCCAGGAATCAGTGAGATGGGGCCACAGCCTGTGCTGAGTCTAATCAGTTCTGCAGCTATCCTGCTCAGTTCTAGAATCCATTACACGGACATCCAGGGCCACCCACGTGCCTAAGATGTAGCACTGAGGTGGACTCCTTCATTGCTTCATCATCTTGTTCTCACCACCAAATGAAAGCAGCACTCACCATGCATCCACTTACTCCCAACTTGTCCATGTTCAGCCAAACCCATTTTGCCAGCTTTTGGCTGTAGGTCAGACTAGATTGAGCCCATCAAATAATGGAACTCTGGGTGCTCTTATTTTATTTTTTAACTTAATTTAAACAACCCAACACCAGCATGCTAAAGCTACATGATCACCTTACTCATCACCACAAAGACTTCTAAGGACTGTCAGATCCTCAGTCAGAACCTGCTTGAAATGTGCAGTTTTTATTTTCTAAATAAAAGCCCAAGCTGCAGGGAACATGGCTGAACTTGTAAGTTCAGTGCTTTTCTGTGCAGCCCCACTGTGTGGCATGGTCCAGTCCAAAGTATGTCAGAAAGGAAAGTGACATAAGTAGCTTGAAAAAAAAGATCTATAGGTGATTCTGATTTCCACCCTAACCTCAACCATACCACTGCCTCCTATGACTGGTTAATGCAGAGGAAAAAACAAAGGCTTCAGAGTAAGATTCTAGTTTCTCTCATCTCTGTTACCTTCTGAGTTATGTGTTCTGAGCCAAATAACTGAGTTTCCATAACCTCAGTTTTGTCCAAAATATATTTGTGACTAACACCACCCTTGCCAGGATGGTGCAATGATTAAAAGCAGTATAGGTAGGACATTGGTCACAAAGATTCTATGTAGGTTGGTGACACAAATATGCATACCTAATTCTTTTTCCAACCTTTGTGCCCCCAATCCCAGACCTTACCACTTTTATAAGCAGGTGTAACAGTTATCCATCATTGTGTAACAAATTACCCCAAAACTTGGTGGCTTGAAACAACAACATTTATTATCTCGGTTTCTATAGGTCCAGAATCTGGAGGTCACTTAGCTGGTCCTCCACCTCAGGGACTCTCACAGGCTGCAGTCACATCAGTGTGCAACAGAGGAAAGATCAGTCTCCAAGCTCACTCACACGTATGGTCGTTGACAGGAGTCTGTTCCTTGCAGGCTTTTGGACTGAGGGCCTCAATTACTCACTGGCTCTTGGTTACCCCTATTCTTTACCATATGGGCCTCTCCTTAGGGCAACTCAAAAATATGTCAGCTTGCTTCCCCAGTGCAAGCCAGCAAGCAGAGCCATAGAGTGAAAGAACCTGGTAGCAAAACATAGTGCTAGCCAGAGAGGAGTCACAGACTTAAAACCTAATCTTGGAAGTGATATCCCATCACTTTTGCCATGTCCTATTCCTTAGAATCAGATCCCTAGGTCCACTCTGTACAAAAGAGGAGGGGATTACACGAAGGTGCAAATACCAGGAGGTGAGAGCATTCTTGGTAGTCAGCCTACCAGGAGCCATCTTGGTAGTCAGCCTACCAGAGCAAGTATAGTTCATCTCATTCCCTATAAATTCATTATTTGGAGTTTATAGGCAATCTTACCTCTAACAAGAATGTGCCAACTCAGCAGCTGAAAGAATACCAGGGCCATGCTTGGCTGTGATAAATTGCTTTTAGTGACCTGGCAGGGCTAGAATGGAGCCAGCAACAGAGGCCCGTGCTAACTGGGTAAGTGCTGCATTCCTAAGGAATATTGAAAGGAGACACTACATTTGCATTTTTCATTAACTTCATTTACAGCTGTACTAAAGTCCATCACATTTTGATGGAATGAAGTACAACACATACCACATACCTTCTGGACAAGTCTTAACGCGGTACCAGTTCTAACCTCTGTTTCAACTTTGTTCCAAAATATTTAATCTTCATCAAGAAAAGAATTCCAAGACAAGTTTCCAGATGACTGTTCAGTGGATCAAGTTACTACCTAACCTAATCCTGAATACCTTCACTAAAAATGGAAAAGAAACCCAACGAATGTTTGGGACTGCAGAAACATGTGCTGGGAATGTTTGCCTTCTCTGGATTCATTAAGAAATAACTGGTTTAAAACAATGATGCACAGGGGCTTCCCTGGTGGCACAGTGGTGGAGAGTCCGCCTGCTGATGCAGGTGACGTGGGTTCGTGCCCCAGTCTGGAAAGATCCCATATGCCGCGGAGCGGCTGGGCCTGTGAGCCATGGCCGCTGAGCCTGCACGTCTGGAGCTGGTGCTCCGCAACAGGAGAGACCACAGAAGTGAGAGTCCCGCATACTGCAAAAAAACCCCAAAAAACAGAAAACAAAGAAACAATGATGCACAGTTAGACCCTTCAATTCCTATTTCTGCTCTGCTCCCCCTCTGATACCCCAGTCGTGAGGAGCTTTTGAGTGTCTACCACCTGCCATTTCTTAGGGAAGAGGAGGCAGGGAATCACCTTCTGAATCACGTTTGGTAGTGAGTGATAAGTGAATAAGTGATCTCTTATTGTTTCCATGGCCTGAAAGATGGATAATTTTTTCTCATTAAAATCCAAAGAGAACCAAGGGATCTGATTTCCCCATTTTTCTACCTTGAAGTCAATGGCTTCATTATCACACATCTTGCGTATTATCTTCTCTGTTAACTGGGAACAACTTGAAAGCAGTTCAGAGGAATGAAACTGTTGAAGTTCAATTTCTTCTGTTTTGCCTGTGAAAATGCACTTGGAGACACACCCCCTGGGTCTCACCACCACGTGAACACACAAGACAAACTCCCTCACTTCCTTGCCTGGGGATAGGCCTCTCACTTCTGTAAAACCCCTGTTTTTCTTTCCAGATGTAGCTAAAGGGCTTATACTCTGAGAATTCTGATCATTCCTCCAATCAGAACTAATTGAGTCCCACCTCTGCCCCTTGTTGTGCCTATCTTTGTACTCCAAGGACTATCTCTTGGACATCTGTCATCCCCAGGTGGTCACTCTATGATATTTGAAATATGAAATAGATGATTGAATATATTAGGTCAGCAAATAATATGTGGCATTAAAGAAAGTTAAAATAATTTTAAGAATGAAAGGAAGAGAGTTTATAGTGAGTAGCATATTCTAAAAGGTGTCCATAATCCAAGATATGGGTCAGGGAACTGGGAAAAAGGCTATAGTTGTGTGGTTTTTAATTATGATGCATGTCAATCCAGATAAAGCTGGATTGTGTTTTTAAGCACAAGTTAACACATGTTGGCTAAGGTAAACGCACACGCTAATCCTCACTGACTCAGTCAAAACAAGACAACATGCTAGCTTGGGAGAGGCACTTTCATAATTCTTCAGATTAAAATTGAGCTTCTCATTTTTTCCATAAGGAAAATACCAACCAAATATCAGAAAAGAATGACCTCATAAATCACATTTCCATAGAATGGATCCTAATGTAATGTAGATTTCAGAAGCATTGTCCAAAGGATCCACTAAGGGCAGTTTTACTAAAATATGATGCCATTGTTTTCATATTACCATTCCTTCAAGGTATGTTGGAAAACCACTGAGTATTCTGAAATGAGACAAAAAAGACCAAAACTGCTGGAAACGGGTAATAAAATGGCTACCAACTTTTGTGCTATTACTATTTTAATATGTACAGAGAGGAATAGCGTGTTTATCCAATCCTGTAAAGCAATAATACCATTGTAAAAAAGATTGATTCTCAATGGAATCCTCCCTAAAAATATCTAACTTTAAATCATAATAATAACAATTGTTTGGGGGGGTGTTGGTGCCAGGCACTGTTGTAAGCACTTTACATTTAATTACATTTAAGCTTCCAGTCCCATGGTCTAGGTATTAAAATTATCCCCATTTTGCAGGAACTGTAGATACATCACTTCACATTCCTAAAAAATATCTTTCAGTGACAATAAACTTTTAATGCTGCAAAGAAATATATCCATATTTACATTTTGCTTGTAAGAGCTACCCATGGCAATCTTGGAGCTGATCATAGAAGCTGCCTTTTCATGGCTTGAGTTCTAAGTGGATGATTGTACATGTTTGAACAATCATGATGACTCATATCCTTCACTTGGTCCATCTGTTGCAATTCATCATTTAGTCTCCATCGGTTCCAGTTCTTATATACACTGTGGCTGAAATAGAAAGTGACAAGACCCTTTCATTTCTGATACAGCACCTGGTCCCAGCAGATACTTTCACTCAGTTATCTCCCAGGTCATGACTTTTCACCTGTACAGAAACCACTATGAATTTTCAGTGGATGCTCTATATTTTCTTTTGACCAGACAAGGAATGAGTCAATATTTATGGAAAAGGGATAAAGGAAGGAGACATCTGCAAAACGATGTGAACTTTTCGTTGCTTTTGAAGGGATAGTCATAAATATTGGTAAGAATGGTAAAAACTATAAAAATTGGTGTCTACATTGTACACATCTCATATTTCTATGGAATTGGTTGTTGGTTTTCTGTTGTGCATTTTTTTAGAAACTCGAGAGCTCTACAGAATTTTAAAAGAAAAAATACATATAAGCAAGAAAATATTAAAGGATATTAATAATATGTTAGAATAGTTAGGGAAGGACTTTTAAATGAGAAAAAAGCAATAGTAGCCTTCCAGATCATTCTGCATAAACAGCAGAGTTCTATACCTATCAAAAAATACAAGTTTTGCCCAGCACACAGCTGTCTATACATGAATGTCAAAATTAAAGTATTTATGAAATTTGTGCTTCTCCAGGCCATACTAATCTAATAAATGATATTTCTCCATCTTGGGCCTCATTTGCTACTGTAGAACTTCCACACTCCTGCAAAGTACAACCTATAATTATATTTGGGAGTAGCCAGAGGATATTTCTTATGGCCTTTCAGCTACCAGGTTGCATCTTCCAGTTTCTTTTTCTCCAGCTTCCTTTTACGGATGTAATTGGCTAGACATTTGCCAACCACTAGATTACATGAAGGTCACATGGCACTGGCATGCTGCTGACAACCCCTGTTAAGATCTGTGAATTGGTTTGCTGTGCCCAGACACCAGGATTCCTTCCAGGAGCTGCTATGTCACAGTATCACTGTCCACTATTGCAGTGGCTGAGCTATCATGAAGAATAACACCAGGGGCTGTGTCCACCTCCAGATGTTGTTGAAAACTATTGGCCTCAGGTGCCATTAGAGTTAGGACACACACATCCTGAGGCCTGGGCCACTAGAGTTTCCTCTGTTCTCTCCCCCCATCAACAAGCCAAGAAAATGTTGCACTATGAGATAAATGGGAAAACACTTCTTTTTCTTTTACTGAAGACTTTAGGGTCAAAGCAGCAATACTTCATGTTCCCAGTATCTCAGGGGTTATTTTGTGAAAATAGATCTTTCAGTTTTGACCTCACATCATTTCCTCTCCCTCAAACTTAGACATTGATCTATAAGGAAAGGACAAATTTTAGACAAATTCTAGTGATAGACACAGTGATTTTTTTTTTTTTTTCGGTACGTGGGCCTCTCACTGTTGTGGCCTCTCCCATTGTGGAGCACAGGCTCCGGATGCGCAGGCTCAGCAGCCATGGCTCACGCACCCAGCTGCTCCGTGGCATGTGGGATCTTCCCGGGCCGGGGCACGAACTCGTGTCCTCTGCATCGGCAGGTGGACTCTCAACCACTGCGCCACCAGGGAAGCCCCACAGAGGATTTTTAGGGCAGTGAAACACTGTATGATACCATAATGATGGTTACAGGTCATTATACATTTGTCAAAGCCCATAAATGTACAACACCAAGAGTGAACCCTAAGGTAAAGTACGGACTCTGGGTGACAATGATGTGTCAACACAAGCAACAAATGTACCATTTTGGGGTGGGATTTTGATAGTGGGAGAGGCTGTGCTTGTGTAGGGCCTGGGAATATATGGGAAATCTCAGTACCCGCCCCTTGATTTTGCTGTGAACCTAAAACTGCTCTAAAAAATAGTCTATTCTTTAAAGCCCTTTATAAAGAGACAAATCAACAATTCAGTAAACAAGGAGGAGACAAGTACTGCTATCTGAGCCTACCTTTATTGATAGGCCTTCATTCATTCAACAGACGTTGACTGCACACCTACTATGTGACAGTCACAACTCTAGGTGCTGGGGATTTAGCAGGGAACAAAAACTCCCTGGAGCTTCATTCTAATGGGGGAGAAGGACAGAATAAATAAATACATAAATAAATAAGTAAATAGTGTGTCAACTGTGGAAAAGCTCTGAAGAAAATAAGCAAGGTCAAAGAAGAGAGGACAGAGTTGGGTAGCAAAAGGTTTTTTTTCTGGTAGGAAGATCAGGGGACTCTTTTTTTTATTATTATTAGTTTCTGCTTTATAACAAAGTGAATCAGTCATACATATACATCTGTTCCCACATCCCTTCCCTCATGCATCTCCCAGGACTCTTGATTCAATGCCATTTAAGTAGAAAACGTAAAGTAGTGAGGCACTGAGGCTTGCAAATATCTAGGGCAAGCATGTACCAGGAAAAGGGAACAGCAAAAACTAAGAGTCTGGGATGGGAGAACACTCAACCCATTTGGGGCAGAGCCAGGAGGCCATTGTGGCTGGAACAGAGGGAACAAAAGGGAGATGAGGTCACATGAGTACCAGAACAGATAGGGGAAAGCCTTGTCAGCCATGGTAAAGATTCTGGATTTCATTCTGTGTGAAATGGGAAGTCACTGGAAGACTCTGAGGCATATAATGTTACTAGAATGTGAGTGTTTAATTCAAATGGCAAAATGGTATGATATACGTTCGCTGTAATATTTAACACTTGTATATTGCTCTTCAGATTTCAAAGTGCTTTCATCTGCATGACTGCATTTGTATCCTCCCAGGGGTGTTTAACGGGAAAGTGTGAGGAAGAGCTGTGAAATAAAGATATATATGGGTTAAGGCAAATATACAAATACACAGCCTGAGACCGTTTGGAATTAGGCCATGGTTATCTGTCTCTTCATAGCATGGTTTTCTTTATCAGGACAGCCCTTCCTTTAGCACATCCTTAATGGATATTTGTAGACTGTAGAAGATAAAGAAAATTTTGGGAATTGGGTCACTGCCATGGATCTTGAGGGGGCAGGGTTGTTGAGTAGCAGTTGGGAGTAGCTTACAGACAGGTGGTACTGGAATAAAATTAGGAGTACTTCAAAGTGGGGAGTTATGGTTCCCTGAAATTTTTTCAACCCCAAAATGTCCCCTAATGCCTGGAGAATACTGGTCAAGCTCTATCCAGCCCTTCTTAGCCTATCCATCAGAGGCACATCCAGAAATAAAACTTCCCAGCACAAGATGAGGTGTGAAAAGTTCATTTTCATTTTAAAAAGCCTGTAGGTCTTCCCTCTGAAATGTTCTGTCGCCCTGTTTGTAGTTTCCTGGACTGCAAAATCTGGTTCTTCACGTGGTTCTACCTGTACTTCCTGATGTTTATTATCTCTATAGTACACAAAAATACACAGTCAATTTCATTCTTTTTTGGCTGCTGGGTATGTACAAGAAGGGTTGTGTCAGATAATTAGAAGTATGAGGACTGGTAAGTCCTTGGTTTTTGTAAATGTTCTTATGGACAGTTTTACCACTTTTTTTTTTGACAGAACTGACATGTAACATAGGGCCTTTTACTTCCTAAAGGTATTGTAATTTATGAAGTGTATTTAATATCTTTTATGCATGCTTTGGGCAGATAGGAAGAATGGGAAATATTATTTTACTGTACTTCCCCTCTAAAATGAATTTAAGAAGTGTGTATACTTTTGAAAGTAGAAAATTTAGTTTATTGCTATGAATATTTAATAGTCTACATTTCCTATGATGAGTAATTTGATGTGTGTGTGTGTGTGTGTGATGCTCATTTAAGCATGGATAATAGCAAATGGATATGCAGGTGATGTCTAAATCCAGAGAATCCATCATATATTTATGAATATAAATCATTTTTCATCCCCCAATTAGTCCATTACAAAATAAAATTTACAAACCAAGCAAATGTTTCCCATGTCAATTACCAGATTTTAATCCCTTACCTACATAAAACATTCAAAGGAGGACCTCAAATTTGGAAATAGCTACCGTGTTTTTCATTATAAGATTAACATTTTCCTTGAGTCAATAATTCATGACATTTTCCAGCTTTCTCTCAAAGTTATTCTTATAAGATGAATCAAACGAGAGAAGATAAATGTGGACATTTTAAAGAAAACGGCTATCTCTGCCATCAAACTTCTTTTTTTCTGAAATAATGATGCCACCTCCCAACTCAGAGCCAAAACATGACAATTTAGGGGTTGAATGATTATATTCTAAGGAAGTAATGCTATTTTATTTCTGACTTTTTTTAATTTCCCATTTTCTAGTTCTGAGTGGCATGAAGGAATGCACAAGCTCTTTGGTACATACAGAATAAAAATTAACTGAACTGAATATTGAAATTACCAAAGCACTCAATTTCTTAAGATGTAGTTGATCAAAAATAGAATATTCTAATTTGGAAAGAGGGGAAGAGGGTGAGGAGTTTAGAAAGCTCTAAAATGTATAAATTGTATCTATATACACACAGACATACAACCTATGGTTCTGTTTTCTGGAGAACACTGACCAATCCACTATCTCATGGTGTTTTTCTGAGGGTGAAAGAACAAGTTCCATATGGTGCTAGAATATCGTAGGTGTTTAATAAGTTTTCATTTCTTTCCCCATTACTCACGCCCCCCCCCAAAAAAAAGTTACAGGGAGTCCACTCATAAGGCAAGTTCTGCGAGCAAATTGGCTTTGTCCTCTGGGCTTTGTAGGAGAACCAGGGAAGGGGGTAGAAGGAGAGAAAGTCACAAGGGATGGACTCTCCCACAGGGGATGGAGCTGCCTAAGACACAAAAATTAAAGTCCAGTGTGTCATTAGCTGTCACTTGGGCCACATCCCAGATTCAACTGTAGGCTGGTTGTGACTCCACCAGAGGAGAACGCTCTATGCGCAGCCGGAGTCATTTTAAATGAGAGCTGTGGGCCTGGTTTCTGGAAACCATCTCACATCAAACCCAGAACCAAACTGTGTTTCACTTGAGCTCTGGCATCTAAGAAGCATGTGGAGAAAAAGAATTCAAAAATAACTCCATCAGAAGAAGCACTATAAAATGAGGCTAAGATTTTTTCTCTGTCACTGAATGTGATAAAAATAATGCAATACCTTAAATACCATCACTGCTTTTTATCAGAATTTCTAAGGGAGAAACTTAAGCCAAAGTCAGGTAAGTGAAAAAGTTGACACTAGTCTCATATGGTAAACTGATCATATTTCTCAACAACCAGACATATAATTCACTCTTATCTCTCTCTCTGGACTCCCTGACTACCTTCTACTATGGCTTGAACTGATTTCACCTGGGAAGATGTTGAATTTTATGGTCATTGCTTAAGTAGGCACAATCACAAACTTCCACAGTCAAACTAAACTGTTTAAATACTTTAAAATTTTAGTGGTCTTCAAAATGTATTGAAAAAAACTATTTTCAAAGATATGTGTCTAGTAAAGATGTGGGGTAGAGGTACACTCATACCCTATGAGAATGTAAACTGGACAGCAGTTTGGCAAATTCTGGAGAGCACTTTGGCAACATACACCAAAATGCCAAAGGTGCATATCTTTTTTTTTCTAATTAATTTTTATTGGAGTATAGTTGCTTTACAATTTGTGTTTCTACTGTACAGCAAAATGAATCATCTATTCATATACATATATCCTCTCTTTTTTGGATTTCCTTCCCATTTAGGTCACCACAGTGCATCAAGTAGACTTCCCTGTGCTATACAGTATGTTCTCATTAGTTGTCTATTTTATACATAGTATCAATAGTGTATATGTCAATCCCAATCTCCCAATTCCTCCCACCCCACCCCTTGGTATACATACATTTGTTCTCTACATCTGTGTCTCTATTTCTGCTTTGCAAATAAGATCATCTATGCCATTTTTCTAGATACCACATATAAATGTTAATATATGATATTTGTTTTACTCTTTCTGACTTCACTCTGTATGACACTCTCTAGGTCTATCCACATCATATCTTTTGATTTCATGTTTTCACTCTGAGGCAATGATCTAAAAGAAATAATTGGACAAATACACAAAGGATGTATACATGAGAATCATAATAGCAATGTTGACAATAAACATAAAATAATATCAATATAATTATGAATCAAGAAGGCTAAATGCATAATGATCATTCACACAGGAAATACTCTACAACTACCACAAGTGAATCATGTAAAGCTATTTTATGTCTACATTGTATTAGGCAGAAAAAGGAAGATTTAGAGTGTGCTGCCATTTTGATTTTAACAAAAATACTATATGTACATAAAGTCCAGAAGAATATATATAAAATATATACAAAAAGATGAAAAATTGTTATCTTTGGATTGTTAGATGAAAGGGTAGTACTATATTTTTCTTTCCTTTATTTTCTTTTTTTTTACTTTCAGGATGAATAGCCCACTGATTTTTATAATCAAGAAACAATAGTAACTTAAAATTCTAACTAGATACAAATTTATATAAAAATTTGTTTTCACATATTTTAAGGAGTTTTAATATATGGAGTTTCAGAAAATTGGTCAATTATTCTTAATGTAAGGCAGAAGCAGAAGTGGATTTTTTTCAGATTCAAACAAAACAGAATTCTCTGAAAGCCAAGGAAAACACAAGACAATATTTAAATGCTCAATAATCCTGCAAATAAGAGTGTAGGCTGAGATCCATGGTAACTACTGAATAAATACGTTTGTCAGTGTCTCTAAATCTGTGGAGCAGCATGAGCGGCTTGTCAATAAATGACTTATTGATGGTATCATGAAGATGAATTCCAAGCACTGTCATTGACTCTATTATGAGCAAGTTGACAAAGCTTTTGTTATCTTCTCAGCTGGAGCGATTTTCACATTGTAAGTTTGTGTAGCAATTTCTCTCTGGGTATTCAAGCCCATCTTAAAATGAAACTTCAGCCAGAATATGGTTTAACATGCATTCAGTGATAAAGAGAGATCAATCATTTTTGAGGAGGACTGATGTGTAGAACAGGGAAATATATAGTATTTGTCTGTCAAGACAACAAAATAAAGAGAGTAAACTGACTTTCTGTTCAAGGACTCAACTGTGAATAGAGAGTTGTGATCAGCCTAGTTTCATCTAAGTTATATGAAAAGGGTGCCAATAAAATAAATATAAATAATAAAATTAATAATCATAGATAATACAATTTAAAAATAGATAAGGCTGATCCTGGAGTCCTCTGATTATGCCAGTTTTAATTCTTGAGTTTCTGCATAGTGGGGAGGTGGGAAATGTGTCCTGTGGAGGAGAAAGTGCAGGGTGGGAAAATTTGGAGGACTCAGAAAAGCACCTATTTAGCAACTGGTATAAATTATTTCCATATTTTACCCATACTGCAGTCCTCTGTATCTTTGATTCATGCAACTGGCATTGAGACTAGCTCTAGAAATGATGCCCTAAATCAGGATTTCCCTACATGTACTCCCTTAAGTCAGTGGTTCTAAAATGTGGACATTTTTGCCATCCCCTACCCACCAGGACATTTGGCGATTTCTGTGGACATTTTTGGTTGTTACAACTAGGGAAGAGGGCTACCAGCATTTATCAGGTAGAGGCCAGGAACACTGCTAACCATCCTATAGCCCCACAATAAACAATTATCTGACACAAAATGTTAATAGTGCCAAAGTCGAGAAACACTGTCTTAAGCATTGAATATAAAAGTTATAATGAAGTTTTCTAATAATATTCTTTGAATGGGTTAATTTGATACTTCAAAATTTGGCACTTCTCAAAACAAGGAGTAAAATAACGGCCATTTCAAATTATTTTTGCTCCTGGAAACTTTCAGCCATTTCTGGAGCTCTAGAAATCCAGACATGACACCATCTTTTAGTGAGTTTCATTCTATGGACCTGCAGAAGGGAAATTCACAGAAAGACTTCAAAATCTATTGATACAGCAGGGTTCTAAGTGAAAAATCAGGCATGAAACAGCAACTTTCAACATAAGCAAACATTTGAAAATTTCTACCATGCATTTCTTCTACAAAAGCTTATGAGGTTGCACAACAATGTGAATGTACTTAATGCTATTGGATTGTACACTTAAAAACGGTTAATATGGTAAACATAAAATGTAGAAAACAGATTTATGGTTACCAAAGGGGGAAGGGGGGTTATAAATTAGGAGTTTGGGATAAACATATTCACACTACTATGTATATAATAGATAAACAACAAGGACCTACTGTATAGCACAGGGAACTACACTCAGTATTTTTTAATAGCCTATAAGGGAAAAGAATCTGAAAAAAAAATAGATACATATGTATGTGTAACTGAATCACTTTGCTGTACACCTGAAACTAACACAACATTGTAAATCAACTATATTTCAATTTAACAAAAAAGAAATAACAAGAACTTATGTTTCTTTTTTTCTTCTTTCTCAGGAAATCTCATTCCTGGGATCTGTTGTGTTACTACCACTGTTTACTGGTCCACAGAAATAGATCTTCTGAATTTCTAAAACAGATCTGCACCAATTATTCACTAATGATGTGTGATTATATGTGTGTATGCATGTGTCTTCAATTTTTTTAAAAAATGTTAAATTTTATGTTGTGTATATTTTGCCACACACACACACACACACACACACACACACACAAAGCCTACGAGGAAAGCCTAGTGGGACAATCAATCCATGGAGTGAAAATTCTCCAGATGAGTCTCTTTCTAGAATTACAGGAATATATTAAAATGGAATCCATGCTAGAATCTCAGTATCACCTGTTTCCTGACCTCCCTTTAAGTGTGACGGGCTGTGCATACTCATACATAAATGGTTTGTGTGTTGGATATCTTTAGTGCCTTTTCCCTTGTCCTCTTGGCTCAACTGTTTTACTGCAAGCTGTTGCTCAGGGACGACTTCAGGTAGCCTCCCAGCCCCTCTCCTCAGGTGTGCCACCCACTTATCACTTTCTGCCCTAGGGCTTCTCTGCTGGTACTGCCTGGAACACCTCCGAGAAACCCACTCAGCGATTCTGATGCGTGCACCATGTAGAAGTAGGAGGGTGTTAACACCACATGGGAAATCGGGCAACTCTGAGTCACATTCTACACAGCTCATTAGAGGGTTCCCAGCATATAGTATATTTATATCTATAGATGTATATTCTTGTATATTCAGCATAGAATCTCTCTGGAAGAATACCCAAAGAACTAGTGTTGTTGTTTCCAGAAAATGCAACTGGGTGGCTGAAGGACAAGGGTGAAGAGAGAATTTTCAATGATTATTCTCTTATGCCTTTACAATTTTGAACCATGTGAATATACTGCTTATTTAAGAATTAAATAAAATTTAAATTTAAATAAATGAAATTATCCTTCATAAAAGTTAGAAACTCTGGGACTTCCCTGGTGGCACAGTGGTTAAGAATCTGCCTGCCAATTCAGGGGACACAGGTTCGAGCCCTGGTCTGGGAAGATCCCACATGCCCTGGAACAACTAAGCCCGTGCACTGCAACTGCTGAGCCTGCGCTCTAGAGCCCATGAGCCACAACTACTGAGCCCGCATGCCACAACTACTGAAGCCCATGCACCTAGGGCCCGTGCTCCGCAACAAAAGAAGCCACCGCAATGAGAAGCCCGTGCAACACAACGAAGAGTAGCCCGCTTACCACAACTAGAGAAAGCCCGCACAAAGCAACAAAGACCCAGTGCAGCCAAAAATAAATAAATAAATACATTTATTAAAAAAAAAAGAGTTAGAACATCTTATTTGATGTGAGAAGACCTAATTATTCAGATTGATTCCAGTCCTATACATTGGGGAAAAAAATAGATTAGATATGGCAAGGTTGTCAGGTTGAGAAATTACCTAAAAAAATCAAGCTTGTCACAGATTATCTGCCCATAAAGGGGGCTTTTTATAGAGGAAATGGCATTTGTAGTTCGGAAAGCAATCATCATATTATTTTAGTCATATTTTAAACAGTAAATGTCAGAAATGTTGAAATGAAACTTGGTTAGAAGATATTTCTGGTGACTTCACATTGATTATATATCAAAAGTAGTGGAAAGGTATGTCTCACACATCAGACTACTAAGCTAACTGACAAAGGCATTTTACTTTTCTGTGATATTTTATTAGAAGCTTTGGTCTAGAAGCACAATCAGGTGAATCCAGATAAATTCTGTGTGATCATTTCAGAGGAAGAATTCCTTGATTTTGGTAGACTTCTTCTCAAAATAGCCCCACCTGCTTCTAGTGTCATATCAAACTTTGGCTACAAAACAGATTTTCATATCCTAAAATATGGAAACTCTGTATACTTTCATTACTTCTATTATAAACACAGTGGCTTGCTTTATTGTTGGCCTCTGCTATGTTTTACATAAGCATGAGATATGAAAATCTGTTTTATAGGAAGGTTAATCAATGAAATTTCAAATAATCAGTTTTCTATTCACATAATCTAGATTTACAATGAAAATTTTCAGGAATATTTTTATGCATAAAACATTGTTATAATATTTTATATTACTTTAGATAATCTTCTTCCTAACTACAATTTTTCCATTTTTATACATGGGAAACCTGAGGCTAGGAGATGGATCTGGCTTGCCTACCTCACACAGAGAAACACAAGAAAATATATACAAGTTCCAAACCTCTGTCTGTCTACACGAAGAGGGTGCTTCTCATTTGCACAGGCCAAACCATAAGCTGTGTTTCCCCTACTTTCTTTCTGTGCTTTACTGATTAGCTAGGAATTTATTCTTGATAAGATTACAAAATCAAATATGAGTTGGATCAAACTAAGGAAAATGATAAAACTATGATTAAACTAGGCATTAAGCACAACAGCAAAGCAAAAGAACTACCACGCCATATGACTACCTTAAAAATTACACTATTGGTTGCAGTCCCAAGTGTTTGCTCACAATAATTCATGGGAAATACTATCACATGCTAGGAGAAAGCATAATTAAGGTTGCCTGCTGGCATTGCCCTACATAATATAATCTGTTTATTCAGAAGCCCCATTTTGTCTTCCAAAGGTTCATTCAGGAGCTTCTTAATCCGACAAGATAAGTTTTATTATGTTTTCCTTTGTAATGAATATTGGAATAGTTAATGTAGGGGATGATTCTTTATTAAAAACAATATATTATAAGAAAAACTCTTACTCCGTCTGAGAAAGCAATCTCCCTGTTCCCAGTGTGGGCTTATTAACCATCTAAATTTGATCTTCTCATGAAGCTAACTTTTAATTGTCATCAACAAATACATGCAAGGTCTTATATCAGGAAAGAAAAAGGTGACTGTTTTAAGCTAAACACTTATTAAGTAGCAAAAGCAATGAACCTCACTTAGTTCGTATTTATTAGGCCTTATATTTACTGAAGCCTGAAACTCTGGTTATTACTACTTATATAACATTGAATTTGGTGCTTGTGTAAAAGCATGATAAAGGTGATATTAACCAAATTTAAAAAAAAAGAAAACTCCCTATGAGAGATTCTGCTCATCATCAAGGGACATTTTAGAACTACCTAGAGATTTTAAATACTAAAGTTAGCTTCTAGGGTAGTTCAGAAAAATATTCCCTAGAATTCTGAGGATGAACCATTCAGTTTTGAAACATTAGTTTCCCTTCCTATAACTGAGGTTATTATGGAAGAATACATTTTTAGTCTCACATACATATGTAGTTTCTAGACCCCTGGTAACAAACATTTTCTTTCTTCACTGCTCTAAAATTCCATAGTTTTCCTGGGAACAAATGATTTTTTGGTTTTATTTTGTTTTGTTTTGTTACAAAAATAGTGTCTTTTAAATTCCAAAGTAGTCAAGGCATTGCTTGGGCAAATAAATTAGCCAATTCAACCCAAATTAAATCAATGATATCATGTAAACAAAAACAAAATTGTTGGTGATGATATTTATTTAACCTGTCATTTGGTAATTTTATAGGTTTGAGAGCAAATATATAAATTTATATTTTCAACTTTAACCCAGATAGAATTTATTCTCAATCCAACCTTGAACAGGTCCAGGTGAAATACCAAGGAGATACTTCAAGGCTAGTCTTCTAGTGTACATTTTAAGGAATGAAGAATCTGGACTTTTTTTTCTCCCAAACTCACCTGAAGCACCTTTAAAGTATGAACATATCTTATCCACGAACTTGTTCAGAAAACATACTTCTGTTTGTGACTCTCAGTAGCAGACAACACCCCCCCCCAACCCGGAGCTACTCTGGGCATGTTGGACACGATGCCTGACAATATATCGAATGAGAAATGACAGGTTGACCCTCCAGTTGGAATCGACCTGTCCTCTAAACTTTGAAGCTTGAAGAGTTATTTGTCATTTTCACTCAATCTGCAGGTATGGAATTCTCTCGTAACAGTTTATGGGGTTGAAGCTTTGGTGGCTGTGCAGGACTTGATTTCTTTTCCTACTGCAGGGATGCAAGCCCCCCACCCATCCCATCGGGTGAGCAGACAAGCCTCTCGGGCTGGTGAGTGCTGGTCAGCACTGATCCTCTGTGCGGGAATCTCTCCGCTTTGCCCTCCGCACCCCTGTTGCTGCGCTCTCCTCCGTGGCTCCGAAGCTTCCCTCCTAACCACCCTCCGCACCCCTGTTGCTGCGCTCTCCTCCGTGGCTCCGAAGCTTCCCTCCTACCCACCCTCCGTTTCCGACAGTGAAGGGGCTTCTAGTGTGTGGAAACTTTTCCTCCTTCACAGCTCCCTCCCCGAGGTGCAGGTCCTGTCCCTATTCTTTTGTCTCTGTTTTTTTTCTTTTTTCTTTTGTCTTACCCAAGTACGTGGGGAGTTTCTTACCTTTGGGGAAGTCTGAGGTCTTTTGCCAGCATTCAGTAGGTGTTCTGTAGGAGTTGTACAACATGTAGATGTATTTTTGATGTATTTGTGGGGCGGAAGGTGATCTCCAGGTTTTAATCCTCTGCCACCTTGAAGGTCCCCTCAGGCTTTTTTTTTTTTTTTTTTTGGTCCAGTTTTATTGTGATATAATTGACATTCAGCACTGTGTAAGTTTAAAGTATACAGCATAATGATCTGACCTTCATATATTGTGAAATGATTTACACAAGTAATTTAGTTAACATCCATCATCTTATACAGACATAAAAAAGAGGAGAAAAGTGTTATTTTCCTTTTAATGAGAACTCTTCATATCTTTCTTAAAGGCTCTTGACAAGAGGAAAAAGGAAGAATCTTTAGGTGATGCAGAAAAAAATTGATGAGGCCAAGCAAAGAATTTGGACTCAAAAAAAAATGTATACTCTTAAGGAACTATACAGACTTGAGTTATTCTAACCTCCCTTGCTCTCAGTTTTATCACTCACACAATGAGAGACTAAATGACATCTAATTTCCATCTCAATTTTGAAATTCTAAGATTCGATTATGAAATGTGTCAAAGTGAATATTAGTTTCTTACCAAAATTACTTAAAAATCACATTTCATAAAATTACCACATTAAACATTTTGTGTAAGGATTTTTTTTTTTTCATATTTAACCCTAAGCAACACTTGAGGAGGCATTTGACCAAGACTATCAAATACATTTCTTCATAGGGTGACCAGCAGTTAAAACAATTTTTACAGTTCAGAGGCCTGTGTCCCAGGAATCCCCTTGGTCACCGGCAAGCCAGGAAGGTTCATCACCCTACGTCACCACAACACTATACTGGTCACTCCTTTCCACCACCTCCACAGCTCCCTTCTCCTAAAGAGATTAGCTCCTTCAATTGTCAGATTCAGTCCCAACCAGTTACTGATTCAATCTCAACCAAGAAATACCTTCTATAAGGAACTATAATCTGGAATTTTCTTGGTTCTATTTCTCAGCTGCATTTAATGAGCCTGGGAGAACCTTGGCCAGCTGCTTGCCAACTGAGAACTTGGTCCTGTATTGGTGGGAAATCCTGCTATAACAGCCTGACCTCTCATGTATGGCCTTGACAACTTGCTATGCCCTTCTCCCACTCCCATGTGGTAGCTGTACCTGCTATTTGTATTCCTTGATGAACGTCTGAACCTTGAAATATGAACCAATTCAACTTTCCACTTGGTAGTAATAGATGTGAATCTCACTTCTACTGCTTTTATTTCTACTCAAAAACTCTCAGACTGGGCTGCCCTCTCACTATCCCAAACCACCCAAACACTCCTGAAAGAGAATCTAGGCCAGCCCAAATCTAGCTAGATGGCCATATCCCTATGAGCACCATAATTTGCACCAACGGCCATCTTTGCAACCATCCTTGGTTCCTCTCAATCCTAGCTTCCCTGTTCTCCCACTAGCTTGCATTGTTGGAGGTTCCAGTATGAGGTATGGGGGTTCCAGTCCAAATTATGGCCAAGCTCACCCACAATGGGATATGACCCTGTTATTCTAAATGAGTCGAATTTCTCATATTCGACTCCTTCAGATTGAATTTACTGTTGAAGGGACAGGTGATGCTAATGCTTGAGGCTCTGCTCCTTGCCCACACTGGTACCAACTCTGTCTCAGCATCACTGGAGCACAGCTACAGAAAGGATGAAGTCAGTAGGAGAATGAGCAGGCTAACCCATCTCAGTCTCTTCAAATAATTGATGGCCAACTAGAATTTCATGCAATCTTTTTAATATACATGAATTATATTATTTCACCACAGAAGAGTGTTCCTCAGAAAGAAATCAGGATCTTCAGCTTTAAATGATGTCTTCAGAGGATACTGGGGAGGAATCAGATCTGCTGTCAGCTGTCAGTCAATAATCCAACCAGGAGTATTGTCTGAATCTAATTCACTCTTCCTGCGGGAGCTCTTCAGTCCTTAGTGGCAAGACCCAGGAATAATGATGACAAGCTGAGTGAGAAATTAAGACCCCTACCCCCACCACTCCCACTCTACGGTTAAGGTGGTGGCCATCTTCTAACCTTTAGGAAAGTAAGATCCTCACTCTAAGCTGAGACATGGCCCCCACAAAAGACCCAGGCAGATGTGGGAAGGAGAGGAAAAGCATGATAGTAAGTATTGTTCACTGGCCCTTTCCCCAAGAGTAGTTTCAGAGGATGGGATTCAAGTGCCTCAGAAAAGGGACAAATCTGATGTTAAATAGTGCAGAAGACCTGTGCGTACTACCTGCAGGTAGGGAATGTCATACAGCTTGGGAAATCTGGGGTAGAACAGAAAGCAGACACAGAGGCAAATTAAGTAGCAACAGGGAAGTGAGCGATCATGAGGCAGGAGGCCAAGAGCCGCTGGAGCTGGAAACTGCTGGAGAGGCAAGTTGGCAGCAACTCTGGAAAAGGGCAGCAGAGCAGAAGGAAGAGACAAAGGGAACTAACCAAGTCAGAGCAGCAGCAGCTGAGTCAGGGCAAAGCCTAGTTCTGTCTAGACAAGACAAAGCCAGACTGAGACCAAAAGAGGTGTCATAGAGGTGACTCATGAATGCAACAGGTGGGAAACCATGGAGATGGGAATCAGTGGGTTGGCTTGCCCATTATGACTTCATTGTTAAAACTCTTGACAAAAGGCACACCTTGTTAAGTTCTTGTTCCAGCTTTTCTTCACTGTAATCATTGATTTCCAAATGCCAGAAGAATCAGTGTGTGAAAACACGTAACCAACCAGATAATTAAGTAGTCAACTAATACACATCCAAGACTTGTATAGTCAGGGACCATGGTGGAAAAAAGTGATTACAATGACCTGCACCTACTGAAAACTTATACAGAATTTGAGAGTGATGAAATTGGCCAAACTCACTTTGCTCAATAGCACTCACCACTGCCACTGGATTTTGGGTGTATGAGATGGAGTACAGGAGAGGCAACTGGCTTAGAAAGAGACAGTGTGTTTCTCTACTAATCCTCCAATTATCTACCCACCCATCACCCCTGTCCCCCCACCAAAAAAAATCTACATTGGAATAAGAAACCCTGAATCAATAGTTAAGAAAACAAAGGTCAAGATAAGAATATGCCACTCATAAATTATAAAATCTTAGACATTCATTACCTAAATGTTCAGGAACTCAACTGCTTTATCTGTAAAATGAGGGGGATGATGCTGCTTTCAAAGTGGAATGTGAAGAGGGTAAGATACTATAAATGTACACTACAATTATGACCATATAGAGATATTAGGAGAGGCATTTTAAAATTTCTATTTTATTTCCTTTCTTCCTTATTTCTTTTCTTATTTCTCTACCTGAACAGACAGAGTATATTCTACTTTTTGACTGGACAACTTTCTAATTGTCTTCAAATAAGATAAAGTACAGAGAAGCCAAAAGGAATTTGGAACATCAGGTTTATCAGAAATGCTATTTATTGTGGGATGAATTGGGAGATTGGGATAGACATATATATACTAATATGTATAAAATAGATAACTACTAAGAACCTGCTCTATAAAAAACATAAAATAAAATTTAAAAGTTAAAAAAAAGAAATGCTATTTATTAAGAAGAATTGTTAGATAACGTGTGCTTACTCATCATCAACAGAGGATGAGCATCAGTTCAATAGCACTAAGACATTACCAACAGCCCTTCCTCTATGTTTTCCTTCCTGTCCTTCCCTCATACATCTTACTTTGTTCTCCCTCCAAAATGGTGTCACTTTCCTGCTTTTCAGCCAAGTAAGTCTTCTTGTTCTCATGTATAGAATTTAAAGTCGCTTGATTATACACAGAAACATTGTTAAAATAAACTTTGTTTTAAAAAGTCTACATAATACAGTGACAATGTCTATTGTTTGTCAGAGTCTCCATCTGATGGAGACAGTTTCTGAAGCAACTGGTCTGGCTTTTTAATTTCCTTTACCCTCTAAGAAAAGGAAAGGGGACAGGGGAAAGTGAAATAGAGAGAAATTGGAGAGTTGGAAATATTAGCAATAATTTAATTTAGAATTCGAAGTTGCCCTGTGCTATGAACTGAATATTTATGTCTCTGACAACATTCACATGTTGGAACCTAATCCCCAATGTGATGGTATTTGAAGGTGGGGCATATAGGAGGTGATTAGGTCATGAGGTTGTAACCCTCATGAATGGGAGTAGTGCCCTTATAAAAGAAGCCATGGAAAGATCCCTTGCCCTTTCTGCCATGTGAGGACACAGTGAGAAGGTGCCTGTTAAGGAATCAGGCACTTAACAGACACTGAATATGATAGCACCTTGATCTTGGACTTCCAGCCTCCAGAACCATAAGAAATTAATTTCTCTTATTTATAAGCCACTCAGTCGATGGTATTTTGTTATAGCAGTCTGAAGGGACTAAGGTATCCTGGTATCCCTCCTCTCCTGTATCCTCCACATCCAACTGGTCACTAAACCTATTTTTTAAATATATTTCTATTCTAGTTCCTCCCCCTTTTATTGTCATTTCTCTATTCCATATCCTCATGATCAGAGATCTTATAATACTCTTTTAACTGGTTCCTTCTTTCTGCCCTTTAATCTCCAGTCCATCCTCTAACTGTCATCAAGCTTCTCTGTTTAAAGACCTCTAATGGTTCCCTATTGCTTATAGTCTGACATCAAGTCTCCAGAGCCTGACCCCAGATCAAGCATCTAGTAAACCTGTCTTAACACTTTTTCACCATGTATTCTTCTCTTCCATCAGAGTGGACTATTTATAAATTATCACCACGATGTGATTTTCTTTTAAATGAAGGCTCATAAAAAATCATTTTAGAATAATCATATCTTTTGAAATTAGCCTTTCATTTAAAAGGTCCTTCTTTTCAGGAAATCACTGTTTTTCCCATAGAACTTAGACCTGAGGAGAAGAACATTACAAATCTAAATTTTCACATACTGATGTGGTTGCAGATTTCTTTTTATTCTTTCAACAAATATTTACAGAGTGTCCATCATGTATTCTTCTGTGTTTGATGAAGTAGACCGAGTGAATGGTCACTGTTAACTGTGACTATTAAGGAACGCTTTGGAGAAGAAACAAAAATCCATCTAAGGTCCTGTAAACAGCAAGGAAAATGACATTCCAAATGAAAAAGCCACAGGTGTACAGGTGTATGGGGAAAAGGTTAAAGAATGACATGGTTATAATGGGCATAGTTTGTTGGAGAATGTAAAATCAAAATATAATACCAAGGTCTAGTGCCACCTCAACGTTAAGGAATTTTTATAGACATTTTTGGAGATAAAAGTCATTATCATCTGACTGGAAGGGGACAAAAAATAAGGGTAAGCTTCATGATATACATGTTCAATGGATCACTTTCAGCACCCAGGCACAGCAGGGCTTATTGTGCAGAAAAAATTTGATAGAGCACAGGAATGGAGAAATATGAAACAAAAGGAAGGAGCACCCCAGAACTGAGATGTATGTCAATATTTTTGAATATTTGGATCTCAAACAAAATGATAGTAGGCAAAATGGTACCATTGAATAGGCCTTTTGATGGCATCTTTTGTTATATCTGCAAAGAGATATGTTGGTAATATTAATTTTTCGTGTTTGACTGACTTACTGGGTCAAACCATTTTGGGTCTTTTAGGATTGGAGTTGGGTTTCAGTCATAATTTATTTGGATAACATACTAAGTATTTATTCTCATACTACTCTTGGAGTAGCAGAGCATATAAAATACTGTTCCAAAACAGTTGAGGAGCAGAATCAAAAGTCCAGAAATAGACTCATGGATTTATGGTCAGTTGAG